>NC_133461.1:106748559-107048559 GCF_048565385.1 Saimiri boliviensis | reverse complement strand
GATTGCTTGATGTTTCCACGCAGGTCACTGTTAATCGTTTTCCAGCCCCTTTTCCCGCCCTTTGCTTTATTTCTTCATTCATTTGTAGTAATATAAACTCAGGTTTACTGATCTTTATTTTGGAATGTATGTTACAATTCAATTCATAATATTTTTTACTCGGATGTTTATTTTTAATCTCTGGAAATGCCATGTATTTCTTGACGTCTCTCACTCCTCATCATGAAGAGTTTTTCTCTTCAAACTTGGACACATTGATAACAGGTCTTTCATATCCCTTTTTGCCAATCCTAGTATTCGTGTCATCTCTGGATCTGTTTTTACTGAATGACTTTTCTCTTTGTTATGGCCATATTTTCCTGCATGCCTGCTAATTTTTGATGACATTCAGTGCATTATAAAGCACAAATTGTTGAGTGATAGATGAGTTGTTTTTCTTTGAAGAATGCTAGACTTTATTCTGGCCCACGTTTAAGTTTCTTATAGACAAGTCTTTCAAGAATGGTTTAGGAAAAAATTGTTAGAGTAGTTGCAGAAAGGTTTAATGTAGAGCCAAACAGCAACACCACTCATGTGTTAGGTTTCTGAGGGCTCTGCAGCCTCTACACGTTGCTGGTGGAAATGAAAACTTTTCCAGCCTTTAGTGCTCCTGAAATTGCTTTCCAATCCATTTTGTGTGTTTTTGTTTGCCTCTGGCCTTGTGAAGTCTTACCCTAAGCATGCTCAGTTGAAAATATAGCCCAAGACTGGAGATTTATCATGTGCCCCTGCCCCCACCACCAACACTTGTGGGCCTGGTTTCCTTCTGGATACCCTTTCTGTGCTATTTGGCCCTGGAGATGGGGGTGTTTTGTGCTTTGTGAACTTTTATCTTCAGAATTGCTGGTCTTCGTGTGACCTCTGTGGGCTGTGGTCTGGACCCTGTGGCTGTAGTGAGCTAGGGGCATTCAGAAATCTCATTTCAATTGTCTGTTGCACTGCTTATTACCCAGTGTCTGAACACAGCTATCTCACACCTGCTGACAGGTTCCCTCTTGTCTACTGTCAGAGGGAGGTTCCCATAGCAGTGAGTCCATTTTGGATGGAAAATGAGAAAGAAGCTCATCTTTTTTGAGTCCTTGAGCCTTTCTTCCTAAGAGCCTCCTTGTATTGTCTTTTTTTCCATACATAACGCCTTGATTGGGGTCTGGTGTCAGGTATGAAGGACCACACACTCCATTTGCTGGAATCCTTCATCAACATTAAGAGAGCACTGGATAGTTAAACTGCAGTACCTCCATATCATTCGAATGATTGAAGGACTCAAGTCAGAACCCTGTGGTGAATTACAGGAAAGACTGTCAGCATTTGGGAAATCAGCTGTGTTTTTAAGATGGAGATAAAATGTGAGACGGTCCCTGAAGGACAGGCTAAATTTAGAGATGAAGTTGGAGGAGCGATTATCTGTCAGACATGAGGTCTATCAGCGCAGACGCATGGGTGAGAGAAGTCAAAGCGAATGTCTGAGGAAGAGCCAGGTTCCCTATTTCTCTGAAGACAGAGGTTTTGGAAGGAACTGGGATGACCCTTGAGGGATGCGTGAACACCTGAGAAATAGATTTGGTGGAGAGATGCCATCTAGGGTGGAGAGACTGAAAGATCGGAGGCTTGTGTGATACAAAAGCAAAGGGCGTGTTTCAGGAGAGTAAAGAGTCCAGCTTCACTGGGGCATGATGTTCAGAAAGCAGGAATAGAACCTGGTAACCCTTAGATAATGTGGTCAGGCTCCCTTGTAGATTTCTCCAGAGATTCTATGCTCTTTGAATGAAAGGTGAGCCCTTAAGACTTTCTAAATTGCATTTTTGGAAACAACTATGAAAATAACCAGAATTTAAAAAAAAAAAAAAAAAAAAAGCAAATGAAGCTCCTAATTTTTTTAAAAAAATTTTACTTTTATAAACATGATGGGGGCATTTCCACACTTCACAACATTCTCATCATGCTTTTGGGTGTTTTATTTCTTTCTTCGGCAGCACTTTCGGCCACGCGTCGAGCACTTGCCAATCTGTTCCTCCTTTGGAAGGCAGCTGAGCACAGCACACCGGCCGCCTCTGACTCGGCAGTAATATTTCTGTAACGTGTTTATGATTCCTCCATGGCCTGCAATGACAAAACGGCACATACGGAAAGATTTTAGGAAGACTTTTGGTACATGTACAAGGCGTCTGGAATTCCTCAAATAACACATCTGTTGCTTTTCTTGTATTCTTCTTTTTCCTTTTTCTATAAAATCAGGAGGTAAAGGTAGTACCAAGCAACCCATAGGTGATGTTTCTATGGCTGCAGCTCAGCTGTGGACCCACAGTGGCAGTGGGGAAGTGGTGGGACCCTGTGACTGCCGCAGGAACAGTGTGGGTGCTGGGGCTGTGCTGTCCTCAGAGGCAGCCCAAACACTCTGCCTCCAACCACTGCACTTAGTAAAACAGGAGCCTCTGCCTCTGTTCTCAGAGTATATTGGTCTTCCCTGCCGTGTTAAAATATTGTGTCGGTTTCATGTCTCATCAGCAAGCATAGCAATCGTCTAGGAGAAAGAGATAGCTTTTGGGATCCATTTAGTTTCTCAGGAGTGGATCAGGAAAAATTGAGAAACCTGATGTAAGGTTCGTAATGATTCTTGTCTGAAAGGAAAAAATGGTGATACCTGGTTCCCATCCAATGAACCTGCTTGGTCTAAAGTGCTCTGAAGGATGGAGAGAGACTGACTCTGAATATACACTCCCAGTTAGTTCAACCCTTGGATTTCCCAGCCCACCTTACCTGGAACAGGCACCAAAAACAGGAAGAGCAAAGCAAACAGAAGGTAATGGATCCTCATAGCTGCCAGGCTTCACTCCAGGCTGAGACTGGATCTAAAAGTGTGCTTGGTCATCTTATAAAGGTTCCAGCCATTGCTGTAATTCTTTTCACGTTACAGTGATGACATTATGACATGTTTCCTGGTGTGTCATACCAGTGCCTCTCACAATGCAGAACACACCCATGCACCCAGACGTACTTGGGAACCCAGTGGTGAGGCAGAGCTCCCTATGGAAATGTGCCTGTCCCGCTGCTTTCTGGACTCAAGGGGCTTGTCTGGGTGTGGGTCGGATTGGGTCGTAGGCACCGCTAGGGATGCTGTGGGCAAGAATGCCCCCTTTGGGGACTAGTCTCGGAGCATGTGGCTGGGGCTCACTTGCCCGTACGGTGTTATTTTGTAGCTTTTTTCCTCTTTTTAAAATGTTGCGAGAGTCTAAGATCCTCTTGGGAACCGAAAAAATCCAGTTCTGGACATATTCAGTGTCTGGCAATAGGACTGGATTTTTGGTAGTGAGGCAAGGGAGCAAAACGGGCTACCTTCAGGGTTCCCTGACCCTCTGGCCCTTGGCCTATGATAGTGTGCTATGAGTTGAGTGAAACATATCTGATTCTTTCATGTGTTTTAATTTTGAGAGACAGAGTCTCACTTCGTTGCACAGGCTGGAGTGCAGTGGTATGATGATAGCTCACAGCAACTTGACCTCTCAGGCTCAAGAGGTCCTCCACTTCAGCCTCCAGAGTAGCCAGGACCACAAACACATGCCTCCACACCTGGATCAATTTAAAATTTTCTGTAGAAAATAAAATAGGGTCTCACTATGCCTCCCAGATTGGTTTTGGGCCCAGATGTGAACTCCTGAGCTCAAGCAATCCTCCCACTTCAGCCTCCTAAATTGCTGGGATTACTGGCGTGAGCCACTGTGTGTGGCCTATGTCTGATTCTTCATCATTGTCTAAAAACTAACAAATTGATGAGTAAAGAAGGTGTGTAATTTTACTTCATCAGAGATCTGGGATGATAGATTTCATAGAGTGGCATCTCCTCCTAGTCAGTGACTATCCTTGTACAAAGAGGGGCTTCAGAATAGACATTTAAGACCTCAAGTTACTCTTGACTCAGGAGCATTCAGGGCAGTCCAGGGGCCAGATAATTACCCCTAGATATAGATTCAATGTTTAGAGGGAAAAATGCTAAAAAGGAAAAAAAATGACTATTAGACTTAAATGTTTGGAAGTCCAAACGGTGGATTATATTTGGTTTACTATTCAATTGCGAGCTAAGTAAGTCAATAATTACTCAATTGGGAGCTGAAGTCACCGTGATGTCTCCTGGCTGCTGCTTTGTGCAAATGCAATTATAACAGATCCACTAGGGATCCAGGGTGTGTTAGTTCTGGCAGTGTGTGTTCAGAATTTTGGTGCACCACACCTGTCAGATACAGTACTGTAGGAAGGGACAAGTGTCGTGTTTTCAGTGTAGGTGAGGGTGAAATGGGTGAGATACAAACAGGGATACGTCTTGGATCTTTCTCTCCAGAAGCTCCATGTAGGGCCAGGTAGATGAGCAGACAGTCAAATGATATCTTTAGGAGGGATTCTAATGGGAGTCACAGGAAAAGCCGAAGCACAGGGCTGCGGAAACGTAGAAGATAATTCATGCTCAGAGTGGAGCTCAACAGCAGATTTAAGACCAGATTTGTGGATGCTTCTTTTTAAAATCTAACTTTCCTCTTAAGTTGATGAGTTGAGACAAAGCAGTTGGAGATATTTATAAGTGGACGAAGGAGGTGAGTGTGGGGTGAGGTGGGTGCTGACTTCACTGTCTTACTGTGTGAGAGGTAATGATGGCGTTGGGTATTGCAGAGGATTCGCACCAGCTCTGAGCCTGGGTGCAGAGAGACGCTGGGGATGACTTGCTTTTCCCCATGGAGACTAGACCTCCACAGGTGAACCCCTGGTCTGATCTGTTCCCTCACAGACTTGGAGGCAACTTTGTGGCAACATCACTATTTCATAAAGGCTTCTTGGGGGGAAAAAAGTGCCACTTTTTCTTATCAACTGATTTGGGAGCTGGAAATCAGAGACTGGGTTGTGACAATCAACCTCTTCAAGTCTGGGCACGCTCTCCACTCCTAAAATAAGTTTTGAAGGAAACTTACATGTTTTAAGTAAATCATAAAAGTAATGCATTTTTATGATAAAATTTCAAAGAATAGAAGAGAGAGACTGTAATTTACTTCTCTACTGCAGGGAACCACTAGAAACTGATTACCCTCTTTTTGGCTTATTATAATCCTTTTTATGTCATAAATGCTTTTAGCCTCCCAAATGATCACAATTACACACGTACTAATAGTTGAGTGAATACTTTCGTGCGTGTGAAGTCTTACAACACTGACAAGAGCTGGGTCTTCTCCCTCCCTGCCCCTGGGCTCTGAGTCACAGCCTTGGAACTGCAGATCCTGCAGAATGTTGTATTCTTTGTGCCTGATCTCCCTGCAGCTCTCACAGCCAGCATTTCTACAATCTTGACTGGGTTGAGCAAGGAAGACAGACGTTAGTTATTTATCATCTTTGTTCATGTCAGACTTCCCTTTGATTATTATTTTTTAAAATTCTGTTCTTAAAATGTGGAGCCAAGATGTGGTTGGTCCAAGTTTTTGGCTTAAGGGCAGAGTTACGTGGAAGACAATCACCAGGTCTGAAGTGAGGCATCATCAAGTTATCACTCAGCCCTACCATGTATGGCGTGGGTTTACCTGAATAAATTACCTAAGCTCTGTGAGCATCTGTAACTTGGAAACAAAGCACAGAGAGCAGTACATTTCCTGTTTAGGTCACAGTGAAAGCCATATGAGTTAACGATGTGAAATTGACTTGTAGATTGCAAATTCCCATGTGGCCTGTGTAACACTGGAGTATCACCCATGTGACCCTGGGTTAACAATATTAAGACTCCAGCACGGGCTCCCAGCATGGGAATCCAGGGTGTCAACTCTTCTTCATCCTGACGTAGTCTAAGACGAAGGGTGGCTCAGCCATTCTCCTTTGCAGCCATTAATCTTGTCACAACCACCATTATATAAGTTATACAGATAAAGGCAGACATTGTCCCAATTTTACAGATGTGGTCACTGAGGCTCAGAAAGGTAGCATGACAGGCTCTAGTGAATGGCAGCGTCGTGACCTGAAGCCAGCATGGCCAGTCATTCCGCTGCTCTCAGAGCCATCCCCTGCCTGCTGGTCCTGTGCCCTGTGCCTCAGGAAATGACTAACGCTTCCTAGCACCCTGCCTCCAGGTACCATATAGACTGGCCAAAGGGAGGCACTGACAGAAGGGAGAGGACAGGCGCTGATGAGAAGCAAAGGTAATTCTCTTCCTATACTTCAGGAGGCGTCACCTCTGTGGGTCTGATTCCTATTATTAATAGAAAGTTGCTTCATCTATGGTCTCAGCTTACACAGGCAGGTCTGAGCAACTCCAGGATCTCCTGGGTAGTCCATATACAAGTTGTGAGACCATTACTTCCTTCCCGCCTGATCCCTCTGGCCCTAGGAATGGGTGTGCCTTTCTGCTGTTCCAAGTTCTGCAGTGACTTACCATACATCTTGGCTTTTAGTTCTCCTATCACCTCTATCATCAATCTTCTAAGTTAAATTTAACCAGTGTGAGATCCGTAAATTCACTCGTTTCTCTTCCTGGGCTCTGACTGTCTGCAAAGTCCACACTGTAATCAGACACTTAGTAAAGCTCTGTTTCTTCCTCCCCCTGTGCTGACGGTACCACACTTCATCAGCGAGGACAGTGCTTTGCTGCTCACCGCCTTCTTGTCTATTTTATCAGCATCTTATGATTTAGCCCAACGTGAGACCTTGGCTTAGTGTAGAGTTACATTCACCAGCACTTTCTTGTGGCTGCTTGTTGACACCTTCTCACAGTTGTGTAGGTACATATGTGAGGCCATTCCTGGCACACTCATTTTATCTTCATCACCGTTATTTTTGCTTAATTATCTCCAAAAGAAGATAAACAAGGAAACAGGAAGAACAAAGATTTTCCTCAACTATGTCACTACAGACTACCTTTTCTTCTAGAAAAGTGGAAAATTCTAGGCCTTCAGTCAGAAAGTATCTATGGGCTGGGCTCAGTGGCTCATACCTGTAATCCCAGCACTTTGGGACGCCAAGGAGGGCAGATCACTTGAGGCCAGGAGTTCCAGACCAGCCTAGCCAACATGGCAAAACCCTGTCTCTTATAAAAATACAAAAATTAGCCAGGAGTGGTGGCAGGTGCCTGTAGTCTTAGCTAATCAGGAGGCTGAGGCAGGAGAATCACTTGAACCTGGGAGGTGGAGGCTGCAGTGAGCCAAAATTACGTCATTGCACTTCAGCCCGGGTAACAGGGCGAGACTCCATCTCAAAAAAAAAAGAGAAAGTATCTATGGAAGTGTTATGTTATGTTTTGCCATTGTATTAGGCCTCCATGGAGGTTTAAAACTCAACTCGGTGAGTTTGTTTTATTTTCCCTGTTTTGTGCGTATCTCTTGATGGCACCAGAGCTATGACTCCAGATCTTAAAGACATTGTCTTCTCTGTAAACTCACGTCAGAAAGAGCCACTTCACAGCACGAGGGAGTGGCCTAGGAAATACGTATACTTTATTTTACACTGAGAAATGGAGTTGTCTGTCTCTACCAAACCTTCTGGGTGTGGACTGATACTTTATGCTGACTTGAGGCAGCGAACTTTCTTGACATTTTTGCGTCTTGCAGGTAGGTACATACAGTGGAGGCTCTTTGGCTTCCCGAAAATGCCATTAAATTGTAAACGCTCTGTTGGATACTGTGATCCATCCACTGTGCAGAGAGAGAGAGGAGAGAGAGGAAATGTAATACGAAGACAAGAAGGGGGTGTGCAGAGAAGGGAAAGCTGGGCGTGAAGGAAACCTGCTCATCCTGAGGCGTGGACTCCAGATCTGGCAGCTCCAGTGGGACAGACAGTCAGAAGTGCTCTCTCTCAGAGCAGGAGCAGAGGTCGGGAGGCACAGGGCCAGTGGGGGGAATAGGGAACAATCTACACTGGGCAAGGTGGCGGGCAAGTTTGTATTTGATTTGGTAGCTAGGTGGAGGCCATACCATGAATGCATGGAAAACTAGACCTCACATTTAAATTATCTCAATTTTTGACCCCACCAATAATTCCTTAAGACTGATGAGGTGCCAGGAGAGATGTACATCCGAGGAGCCTGGCAGTTATGCTGTCAAAAATCTGTGTGTTTTGAAGACCACTTACATAATCTATTTGCCAAGGTTGTTGGTCAATGACTCTGGGAGCTTGGCTACTGTGGGGTAGGCTGTGATGCCTGGGAGCGTCCACCTGCTTCCAGCTATTCTGTGCTACTGTGGCTCTTAGAACAACTCAACAGTCCAGAGAGAAGAGACTCTCAGCTGAAGGCATGGCGTATTTTCCTTAACCAGGGGAGGTGCCAAAATCCTGATTCAAGGACTGTTGGGAGAGTAGCTGGGCATCTCTTCCCGGCGGTCCCACATGGATTACTGAGGTTCAGTGTCGGCCAAATCCTAAAGACATCTCAAATGCATTTCTCTTTCTCTTTACTTATCAGGAAAGATAAATTAATTGGAAGAGACGGTGTTTGAGATCTTCTTTGTGTCCTACTTTCATAGACTCATTGCCCAAAGTTCTAAAATTGGAACCCTCCAATTCAGCCAGGCTCTCTCCCCACCACTGCCACTGATGATGGGCCATCCCCCAGGATCCTACCCCTTGGTTTAGCAGATCCAGACACTGCTCAGCTTTGACAAAGGAAGAATAAATTGAGAAAGTGATTCCAGGTCCACGTTCTGCATCAGTGTCCACAGAGAGCTCCTCTGGGTTGCTAATCAGATCACACGTCCAGATCTCCCCAACTTACTCTCCTTGACTTTCCCTCAAGAGAGTGCCATGCTTACTTGATGTTGCCTGGGACAGGATTACAAGAAGAACCAAAAAAAAATGGAGAGAAATTGCATGGTGTCATGGAATTTCTGAGAATTCCAGGAGAGTAGAGCCTAGAGGACTATGTTTTCGCCAGTGGTGAGCCGTTAGGCAGTGTCTGCTGGATTTAGTGCTGGAAGAAAAGGAACAGATATGTGTTATAAATATATAATATGTTACATATATCATGTGTATATATACGTATTACATATACATAACATATAACATATGGTATATATCACAGATTACTATATATAATATATAAAATTATATTCAGGCTGTGGCTTCAAGGGTAGGCTCTTTCCTTGTGGATACAATTGAGTCAATTCCTTCAGGGAAAAAAAAGTGTCGTCTTAGTTCATGCAGTTAGAGTGTGAGTGTGTGAGTGTGTGTGTGTGTGTGTGTGTGTGTGTGGCTATTCCTATATTTCTTTGGAACTTAGGTATCTTGATATTATCCTTTACAAGTAAAAAACAGTCAGATGGTTTAGAGAGTATAATTTTTTTTTTTAAATGGCTCTAAATGTAATCCTTAGTTTCACGTTCACCGGAAGGAAGGCCAGGCTGAGTGCCCAAGGTTGAAAGGCAGATAAGCGTCGTGATTGGGGGTTGCTGAAAAGAGGCAGCAAACCCTCCAGGCTATAGCGGTGCCGCCCTTACTTACAGCAAGAGAAGAGACAGAGTGCACACGGGAGCCCCTCTTTGCATAGAGTCTGGCCCTGTGGCCAGCGGATCCCTGCGGCCCACGCTCGTGATGTGGTTTTGAGCACGCACTGTGCGCTGCAGCGGAAGGAGCTGGAGTAGGGTCTGACGTACGGAAGGCTGGGAGTCATGGAGACGAGCACTGAAGCAGAACACAGCAGCTCGCTGAGAGGGAGCAGAGAAAGATCTTCCCACCCAAAGAGATGCGCTCTGCACAGGCTGCATGGCTCCCTGTCTTCCCTGGGGAAAGTGGCCCAGGCTCCAGGCTCACTTTTTAGTGGCACAGTGGCATGAAAGTGCCTCTCCCAATGCCTTCCTTCACTGAGTGTTTCACCTTAACCAGAATGGAAGAAGAAACCAGGGACCAGTTCTCTTCCAATCAGATCTCCATGTTCCAGCCTCTCCCTCTAAGTGTAATATTTTCCATGGTTCCTGCTTCTTTCCTTCTTGTTAGAGGGGAGTTCTTTTTTCTAAGACCCTTCTACTTGAGATCCTACCTGTTTAAACTGTGCAGCATTGCCTAGCTCTCCGTTCTCTTAGAGCACTGTCTCCCTGCCTTCCTCCACAGACTCCTTCACTGCAACCCACAACCAAAATTATTTAAATGAAAAATAACCTGTCTGTGATCCTTTTTTCCTCCTCCCATGGTTACTCATGGTTTTCTTTCATTCATTCTTGAAGTTCTCAAATGAGTGGTCTATACTCACGTGTGGCAGCCTCTGCTCAGGCGTGTACCCTTCTCCATCACCCCATTGTCCCTAACCCATTACATCCTGGCACCTCAAGACATCTGTCCAAGCTACTGTCCAAACTGCTCTCCGTAGGTTCAGCCAAGGCTTTAACATCCCCAGCTCAATGGCTTTTCTGTCTGTGATCTCCTGACCTGACCACGTTGCAATATGTGCCTTGTAAGACCTACCCCTCCGCTTCAGTTCAACACTCAGAGAACTTCGTGGACATCTGCTCTGTGTCAGGGTCTTAGGACCTGGTGCTGTGCAGGATAGGAAAATAAACAATCTTTACTCTCTATGCTCTGTCATTTTCACTATTTCTTAGTCTAATGGAAAAAGATACACACTGACATAGTAACACAATGTAACAGACATCCACTTTCCATTTTCTCCTCCCATCCTCCTGACTCTGAAGTCCCCAAAAGGGAGCATCTTCAAGTATTTAACATTTTTACGGCAATGATGATGATGATGATGATGATGGTAATGATTCTCCTCCTGTTGGTCATTGGTATGTCATCATGACTGAGATTCGTTGAGCACATATTATGTTCCAGACACTGTGCTAAGCAGTTTACTTGCATTTGTTTCATTTGAATCATACAGTAATTTGATCATGTTGATACACTTATCTACATTTCATAAAGGGGGAAACTGAGGCGAGGTGATGCTTGCATGCTTCTAACTATTCCAGATGCTTACTCGCGGGCCTCTGCTGGCTTCATAGTCTTTGGGATGTGGTTACCTGTGCCTGCATGCAGCTACCTTCCCTCTTCATCTCTGGTCTGGACCATTTCTTCAATGTTTTCAGCCAATCTTTACATCACTTGAGGATCATTGCCATCTTGATAATACTAATACCTTATACCTAACTCTTTCTGTAAATGTCAACTTCATTCCCCAGATTGGTTGGTTATAGGGGCTGGAAACGGATTCTTTCTGCCTCTTCTCTTCCTTATTGCTCAAACATCATCACTCATGGCATCTTTTTTTTTTTTTTTCTTTTTTTGAGACAGGGTCTCACCCTGTCTCCCAGGCTGCAGTGCAGTGGTACAGTCTTGGCTCACTGCAACCTCTGCCTTACAGGTTCAAGCGATTTTCCCACCCCAGCCTCCTGAATAGCTGGGACTGCAGGCATGTGCCACCATGCCCAGCTAATTTTTGTGTTTTTAGTAGAGATGTGATTTCACCATGTTGGCCAGACTGGTCTTGAACTCCTGACCTCAATGACCTGCTCTTCTCAGGCTCCCAAAGTGCTGGGTTTACAGGCATGAGTCACCATACCTGGCCGGGCATCTGCCAATTCTTTCTACAAAATGGTTTGCACAATCTTCAGGGCCCAACCCAAATACCAGCTCCTCATGATCCCAGTCACCCCGGTTGAAAGTGGTCCCTCCCTCCTCTGCAGTTCTGAAGAGCTCACTTTGCGTGACACTTGGAGTTTCTATCAAGTTTCATGCCACATACTATTTGTGAACAGTTCTTCCTATCTTTAATCAATGGTGTCTTTTCATTTAAGTCCTTATGTTAATGAGAAAGTACATCCTCAAGTCCTATGTTGCTTCCACCCTTTGGATAATAAGAATTATTTTCAAATCCTAGAGTATCCCCTAAGATGCTCAGGGATGCATATCACAAAGAAGAAAGAATTCCAGAAGAGCAAGGAAATAGGGCGAGACCAGCAGCAGCTTTAATGCAAAGACAACAAATGATTTACAACACGAGAACAATCTGAACACACTAGGGTTTGACACTACATACATTTGTGTGATACTGAGTGTGGCAGGCAGCCACTGCAGTGGCCCCCGGTAACCCCTGCCTTGAGGGAATGCTGGCATCATGCTTTGGTGCAGATACGATACGCAGCATGGAGCAGAGGCTTACGAGACTAAAGGCCGGAAGCCCAAGAGCGGAACTCAGGGCTGCTATGTTTCGGATGCCAGTGGGAGAAGGGGGTAGACCTGAGTGCTAGAACCATCTAGAAGAAGGAATCAAGAGTTAACTTCGCAGTTGAGTATGAGAGAAGGAATTGAGAGAGGAGGCAGGCTAGGGAGACGCTTCAGGAACCAGGGTAGATGGCGGTCCCAATAATGAGAATTAAAGTGGTGATACCGGCAGGCACTGAGCGAGACATGACCGGGAGAAAGAGCCAGGCTTAACGAATGACATAATTTTTAAACAGGCTCAAACTAGTTTAGGAATTTATAGGCTTAGCAGTGATGTGGGGTTGCATGCCTTTCCCAGAGTCCCTGAAATCATGCCTGACAAGACAGGGACTGACTATCCTGACTCCTGTGGGCAGAATCAAGGAGGAGATAAGTATATCAGAAACTCATATTAAGCTATCCTAAAGACATTTTTTTCTACCCATTTGGCAGCAATATTTTCACTATAAATGGAAGGAAATGCTTAAGAGCGCCTCACCTTCTGTTTACACTTTTACATTCCAACTAGGTTCTTTCTATTTCATCATGCCCCATCCCAGTGAAAACTCACACTATAGTACCTGGTGCCACCAGCCTACACAGTTCTGCTGGCTGCCTCCTCAGGCAGGACTTTTAGGGGACAGGTGGCTCTTACAAAACAATCATGAGGTCATCTCATCAATGGGCTGGCAACCAAGGTGGGGAAGTGATGCATCAGAGGGCAAAAGGTGTGACCCAGGGGACTTTTTTGTTAAAATAGGTCATCTGCCACTATGCTTTTATCAGAACTGGTCATTGAAATGAACCTATTGACTGCTGTGGGGATAGGCAATGGATGACTGTGAAATGATTTGCACATTGTGGCTGGCAACTGTGGAACTGTTATTACATGCCTGGCACTGCGGCTGGTGCTTGAATGCATTTCTCTGACAAAAACATAAAGTAGGTATCACAGTTTTTACTTAAGGATAAGGAGGCAGAACAGTGGCTCATGCCTGTAATCCCAGCACTTTGGGAGGTCAAGGTAAGTGGATCACCTGAGGTCAGGAGTTTGAGACCAGCCTGGCCAATGCAATAAAACCCCGTCTTTACTAAAAATACAGAAAGTAGCTAGAAGTGGTGGTGGGCACCTGTAATCCCAGCTACTTGGGAGGCTGAGGCAGAAAAATTGTTTGAACCTCGGAGGTGGAGATTGCAGTGAGCCAGCATCGCACCACTGCACTCCTGCCTAGGTGACAGTGACACTCTGTTTTCCCCCACAAAAAAAAAAATGGAAACTAAGGTTAAGGCAAATGAAATAACCCAGGACCTCAGGCACACAGATTATGCTAACCACTTGCTTATTATTCAGATTATTGTAGTTATGTTTTATATCCATGTTCTTGTCAAAGGCTTTTGGTGTGGAATTTCCCAGTGGAAAAGTGAATGATTATATGTGATGAAGAATAAATGAGAGGGCTTGGGGAATGCAAGCCACACCTCACCCACTTGGCCCAGACCACAGGGCTACTCTGGTTTTGAGAATTTCCAGCTAATTGCCTTATGAAATTATATAGCATGGTATTTATGGTCCAAGAGCGCCTAGAAAAATTCAGTAAAACGATGAATTTGACATCTCTGTCTCAATCTTACATGTTTTTCAGGAGGTTTTATGATTGCATGTATTAGGGACCAGCAAACCTTCTCTGTAAAGGGCTAGACAGTAAATATTTGTAGGCATTGCTGGCCGTGTGGCTTCTGTTGCAACTACTTAATTCTGCAGGTATAATGCAGAATCAGTCATAAAGTATACGTAGACAAATGGCCATAGCTTTGTTCTAGTAAAAAATTATTCATAAAACTGGGTGGCAACTGGATTTAGCCAGTAGCCTGTAGTTTTCTGACCCCTGGCATAAATCTGTGAGGCAGCTTCTGTGATGGTCGCCAGTGATCCCTGTCTTTGTGAAATGCTGGTATTCATGCTCTGGTGTAAGCCACTCCTTTTGATTATGAGTTGACTTCGTTCACTCGTTTCTAATAAATAGATTGTAAGTCAATGAATCATTAGATTATACCCTAATCTCAGAAGTGGTGAGAGTAGGCTAGGAAAAGGCTGTGGGTTCAGTTTTGAACTGCTTCTCACTCGTTTTGCCCTTATGGGAGCCAGCTGCCCTGTTTAAAGCTGCCCCACGGAGAGACCTACAGAGCAATGAACTGAGGGGGTTATCTGGCCACCAGCCAGGGAGGCACTCAGGCTCTTAAAATACCAGCCCATGTGGAACTAAGTAACTCCCACCAATAACCATGTGAGTCAGTTTAGGAAAGTAGATCCTTTTCTGTGTAGGCTTCAGAAAAAACTGCAGCCCTGGCTGACAGCCGAACTGCAACTTCATAACTGAACTTGATCCAGAAGCACCCAGCTGGGCCGTGCCTAGTTTCTACAACCCACAGAACACGTGAGATGAGCAGTGTTCTTTGTCGTCATCCACCAAGTTTTCAGATACGTTATGTAGCAATGGATAACTAATATACTGAGGTATAGTGCAAAGAATGGAAGAGATTGGGAGACCTGTGTTCCAGTTCCAGGTTTTTGACAAATATACCGTGTAAATTTAGGCTAACTGTTGACCAAGTATAGACTTGCATCTTTTTATTCTGCATACAAAAGGGAAAGGAATCACAGATCTCTGAGGTCATGACAGGTCTAAGTCTTCATGGTTCACTGAGTTGAGTCAAGCTGATTCCTGCATCTAAATCAGAGTCATGAATTTTGGAAACCCATGGGTAAAATAGAGTCCACCAACATACTTTGAATATTAGCTATCAACATTTAAAAAACTAAAAATTTTATATAAAAATCCAGCTTTCTGGATTTTTCAGAAAAATTCAATGATTAAGCCACCAGGGCTCAATTTCTACATGTAACACCAAGATGGACCCAAAACTCTCTCGTCCCGTTGTACTGGGGATTTCCAACCCCTGGGCCATGGACCAGTACCAGTCCCTGGACTGTCAGGAACCGGGCCACACAGTCTGAGGTGAGCAGCAGGAAGTGAGCAAAGCTTCGTCTGTATTCACGGCTGCTCCTCGTTACTCGTATGACCACCTGAGCTCCACCTCCTGTCACACAAGCAACAGCACGAGTTTCTCACAGGAGTGCAAACCTTATCCTGAACTTGGGTGCAAGGGATCTAGGTTGCATGTTTCTTATGAGAATCTAATGCCTGATGATCTGTCACTCTCTCCCATCACCCCCAGATGGAACTCTGTAGTTGCAGGAAAACAGCCTCAGGGCTGCCTCCAATTCTACATTGTGAGGAGTTACATAATTATTTCATTGTATGTTACAGTGTGATAATAGAAATAAAGTGTAAAATTAATACACTTGAATCATCCTAAACCCATCTCCGCCCACCTTGTGGGAGGTTACTGGCATTTCTCCATTTTCTGGGGACAGCCTCTTTGAAAAGGAAATCTATTTTTATTTCCATAAAAGCTACTCAGCCAAATACATGAGATAGCTGTTTATTTTCCTATCCTGCAGTCTATTTGCTCTTTTTTCAAGGTTCCAACTCCTTTTTGCTTTTTCCAGGAAGATCAAAATATTTAACTAGATCCTAACTTGAAAATCCAGGTTCAGCACCTCCTGAGGTAGAAAAAGAGGGTGACAGTGTGCCTTAAGGATCCAAGCAGGCATGAGGTGGAGCAGGAAAGAAATCAAATGCTCCTTTGCTAGACAATGAGGTTCTAACTCTTGGGGAAGTGAGAAACATCTCAGTCATCAGGGAAATATTTCTTTCCTCGCTGTGGGTTAAGAATGCACAGTCCTCGAAACCTAACATTTGTCCTGGAGAGTTGTACTGATGTTCTAGCTAACAGGTTCATGAGCTAAGAAATAAGCTTGTCTGCAGTCACAGGCATGGAGAAAGCCTGAGGATTGGAACAGTCCCCAGTAGACAAGGTGCCTTGGAGAGCTCAGCCCCTCCAGGCTTAATGCTCTGGGAGCTTGGTGTCATTAGACACCCATGATGTTCCTGCTGCTGTTCTCGGTGACTGCTCCACCCTGTTGAAGTGAATGGAAAGAGAGGCTGGGACAATTAAGTGGTGTCCTCACTGCTGGTAGGTGGGAGGGATGTATCCCAAGCTGTGAAGGAGGGGAGGGAGGGTAAACGAAGGAGGAGGACAATTTGGGGTCAAGAGACTGAGGCTGGAACACATAAGAACCCACTGGCCTTTTAAAGGACCTAAGCAAAGAAACTTCGCTCTTGGAATCTGGGAAAAGCATACGTTTTCCAGATGTTAATTTATTGCCTTTCTTTGGTGAAATCTCCAGAAACTTCAGTAAAATGTTCTGTTTGTGTGGCATAGGTCAGGTACAAAAGCGTGAGGGAGTTTGAGGGAGCTCGTGGTCAGGGGAGGGTCAGTGCGGTCCGTTGCTACTCTCCTGTGTGTGCCTGGAGAGAAGGTATCACCTATTACATGGAGCTGATGCCAGCAGAAGACCATGACCCATGGCAGGGCCTCGGTCATGGGGAACGCTCACGACACGTAGGAGGACCCAGAAACATTTGTTCAGGAAGAGCCGCCACTCTGTGCTTCAAGCAGTGGTTCTGAGCTCTGGACCCAGAATAAGCACAACGAAGTATCTAATAAAAACAGTTAGGGGTCCACCCCAGACAAGGAAGGCAGGACACTGCCGAAGTGCTTCAGCGTAATACTTAATTTTCAAAAGCTGCCAAGATGGGACTGAGAACCACAGGAGTAGAGGAAGATGACTCCTTAAAGACGAGGACACTCATCGGGCTTAGAGACATAGCCCGGCCTGTAGCTGGTCCCATCTGCACCTCAGGCTCCTCCCTGTAACAACAACACAGTGACAGCGATGAAGTCAGATGTGAGGCTTTTCCAGTTCCTTTGGTTATGCTCACCTGTGACGTGCACCACACCTAGCACCCAACATCGCAGCTGAATATTCAGTCCCATGAGTCACCATGACTCTCTGCGATCAGCTGCTCAGGCAGATGTGAATTCCGGGAAGCCCGAGGCTGGCGCATCCTCCTGCTGGGAACAGATCCAGCCCCTGCTCTGTCTCGTGGCGTGAATGCGCATTCCTGTTGCTGAGGTTGCTCCGTCACCTTGACTCCCAGTCATGCTAGAGTCTGCTGGGCTTTCCTCACCTGGAGGAGGACACGTGAGTCTTGCAGAAGGAATTGGATAGATATACACCCCCTCTTTAGAGGAAGAAGGATGGAGAAGCACCATGATGCCGAAATGCTGCCGTCCAAGACTTCTTCAGCTCTGGCAACTTTCCCCACTTCCAGGCACCGCTGCCTGCCTGGGCAATCGTACAGAGAGGCCGAGAGTCTCCTTGTTACCTGGTCCCCCCGTTGCTGCCCCTCCACCCGGCCCTGAAGCCGATGCTTTCCTCCATGGGCGCCCCCACCCAGGATCCAGGCACTGAGTCAACTGGGAGGAAGGAAGAGAGGACAGTGTCCCTTTGGCTCTCCCCACAGTCTGGTGGGGCTGATCTGTCACTCTTCCGGGTGCCAGCCACTGGGCTAGTCCTTAACTTCCTTCTTCCTTCCTTCCTCCCACTTTCATTCCTCCCCACCTTTCTTCCTTCTCTCCACAAACATAGGCACTGAGCTAAATATTCAGGAAAATAAATGGTGCACAGGTCACAGGTGTGGGGTGCACAGGAGTCTGTAGAGCACAGCAGACATGGGAGGCAGTTCGAGGTGACAGACTTCAGCTCCGGGAGGGCCTGGCAGTGGAGGAGTCACAGGAGGGGTACCTGCCACACTCGGCCTGAGTGTCAGCTTCTCAGAGAAAAGGTAGCCAGAGCTGTGACCTAAAGGGTGGATAGGGGGAAATGTGAGCAATGTCCCAGATGTAGGAACCAGAGGGTGCAAAACTGGAGAATTAAAAAGCATGTGTGTTCGGAAATTTAAAATACCTTGGGGCTGGAAGTGGCGGCTCACTGCCTAAAATAATTAGCAGTGTGCAATGGTGCATGCCTGTGCTCCCAGGTGTTTGGGAGGCTGAGGTGGGAGGATCACTTGAGCCCAGGAGGTGGAGGTTGAAGTGAGCCACAATAGTGCCACTGCACTCCAGCCTGGACCACGGAATGAGACCCTGTCTCAAACAAAAAAAACAAACAAGGCCTTGGGCTGGTTGGAGATGAGCAAGGTTGTGGTGCTGGCTGGGGAGTTTAGCAAGGGCTTCTGTTCAAGGGGTCTTGGGGACCCCGCTGGGAAGTTTGGGGCCAACCAGGAGGACAGTGAGCGGTTTCTGATGAGGTTTAGGCAGTCCATGCAGGGTCAGACTAGACATCAGGACATTCAGCCTAGTACCGAGGGAGGTGGGGGAGCACCGGGCCCAGCATCGGGGAGGCTCCTGAACTCCTTCCTGCCTGGTGCTTATCGCCCCTGGCTTTGGTTTTGATGTCTCTGTCTTGATCTTAGAACAAAACCAGTTCCTGAATCCATGCCCAGCACCTGGGACCTGGCGTTGTTCTCTGCTGGCCTCCCTTCTGAATCCATGCCCACCGGCTGGGACCTGGCTTTGCTCTCTGCTGGCCTCCCTGTGCTTGCTCATTGATTCTTTCCCACTTGTCATTTTCAGCTTCCATGCTGTTCCCAGGATCCCACCGTAGCAAGCCAGGCCGAGCCAGCTCACTCTGCTGCATCAAGTTTACGCTTCTCTCTCTTCTGCACCTTGCAGACCCATTTCCGGGGCCAGGGG
Source organism: Saimiri boliviensis (assembly GCF_048565385.1). Classification (NCBI taxonomy): domain Eukaryota; kingdom Metazoa; phylum Chordata; class Mammalia; order Primates; family Cebidae; genus Saimiri; species Saimiri boliviensis. Next base: position 107,029,650 of record NC_133461.1, on the reverse strand, counting down.
AGCCTGCTGGAGTGATGGGTCTCAGGCCTGAGCCTGACCCTTCTCTCTCTCTGCGGCCCTGCATTGCAGTCCTGGGATATGAGAAGGCGGCAATTCTAGGCCTTGACAGCAGGCTAAAGCCGGTGTCTGTGCCTCTAGTTCCATTTGTTTGTTTGTTGATTTTTTGAGTAGGAAATATGAACAATTGATTCAAACTTCTCCTTGAAAGTCTACATGGCAGGGGGAGAACCCTGCTATGCTAACATGGATCAAAGGGAGGGTGACAAAATAATTCACCAGCTTCTCCCAGTACCCACCACTCGGACAGACAAATCCCCCTCGTTCCAGGACCATCCCGCCAGGCTCCTGTCTGCCTCCTTTGTTCTGAGAAAGGGCAAGGGTCCCTTATCCCGTCGTCTTGAGGTGAGCTCTGAAATACCTTGAGGTGGCTTCCTAGAGTGGCGTGGAGCAAAGCCCACAAGTCGTTTTCCACCTTGCCCAAACCCAGGAATACAGGCACTTGGCAGAAATGCCAAACGCCTTTCACACGCTCCCACCAAAGCGAAAACAGGAGACTCACCCTTTCTTCCACTTTACCAGCAGTGTGCTCTTGAGCAAGCTTCTTAACTTGGGCGAGTTTCCGTTTCTTCATGGCTAGGTAATAATGGCCACCTACTGCAGATCGAGTGTATAATGTGAAAAGCGATTCAGAATGCATGGACTTCTGTTAACCTTGTTAACAACCGCAGTGATTGTCACAGCACTATTTATTAAGGAAGGGAGAGCTAGAAGTGACATTGTGGGCCAACAGCGTGTCTCCGATATTTCATGGTAGAGGAACCGTGTGGCATCAGGGAATGTGGGCCAGGTCAATCTGGGTCCGACTTGACTTGCTCCTTGCAGACATGCCTCTTGAACCTGAAAACAGATGTAGTAAAAGTCTGTGGGGTCCTGGCTGTGTGGCTGTGGGTAAGGGACTTCACATCTCTGAGGCTTAGGTGTCTCATCTGTAGTGCAGACATATTCATGACACTCCATCGGTGGCCTGCAATAAATGCGTGAGCTGTGCTCAGCATAGGAGCTGGTGTGGAGAAAGCACTCAGTGATCTCCAAGGAGCTGGGGGAGGTGGCGTGGCTAGGTACACCTGCGGTAGGTGCTTGGGCCTCTGAGAGTTTAGCACCAGAATTCTTCTATACCTGTACGCAGACAGATCTGGTCTGAGCTCTGCGTTCGCCTGGGCCTTGTCTGCTGGTACTCCTGTCCCATCCCAGGGGCCTCCCCCATGGGGACCACCAAGCCCTTGCCGGCCTGTCTACAGGGTAGGCTGCTCCCCTGTGCACATTCTCAGATTGAGGCAGTACAGGCACATCTTCCCTGCAGGCGAGACCTGTGACTAAGCCTCCAGTGGAGTCACCTGTGGAACAGCCTGCTGGTGACCTAACACACACGTGGCGTCCCATGGGGAGGAATCCTGGGAACAGCTTAAACATCTGGCATCTTGCCCTCCCGAGGCCCATCCCTGAGTGTGCGGACACTTGATTCTCCCCAGAATGAGAGAGGAAGCCGAAGGCCTTGGGTGAATTTCCTAATGTCCAGGTGTCCTTGGCTGAGAAATAAATGTTCATGGTAGACTAGCTTCATTCCACACAGATGACATTATTTGTGTGCGTAGAGGGAGATGCGGAAGGCAGTTCCAAAAGAGGAATTTTATATTCTGAGCTATTGCAGGGTTATTACTAAAGCGCATAGCCTATCGACCGCAAGAGTAGCACGTTGAAAGGTCTCCTTGTTTGTTTTGTTTAAAACCCATCTTGTCCCTTATGGAGAGGGATTTTCAGGTAGTTGATGGGAGAGCTGTGCTGCCCATCTCTGCCTCGTGTCAACAAGGAAACGGGTTTGGAGGAGTTTCCGGTGGGATGGACCTGCTCATCTCCCCCAGCACAGGATTGTCACAGGGGTGGGACTTGGTGGTAATAAATCACCTTCTGACATGGTGGCAGGACAAGAGCCTCACCTTTCTGTGAAGATTATTCACATTCAAAGGTTGCAAGAGGCGGCAGGACAGACCTGGCTGCCTCAATCTGAAGAGGCCAGATGAAATCTAAAAGGTGTAGACATGGAGCTTACCTGGGGGATTGGCTCACGTGTGGATGACTTAAAAAACCATTCTGGGCCAGGCACGGGGGCTCACGCCTGTCATCCCAGCACTTTGGGAGGCCAAAGAGGGTGGATCGTCTGAGATCAGGAGTTCAAGACCAGCTGGCCAGCATGGCAAAACCCTGTGTCTGCTGAAAATACAAAAGTTAGCCAGGTGGCAGATGCCTGTAATTCCAGCTACTTGGGAAGGCTGAGGCAGAAGAATTACTTCAACCTGGGAGACGGAGGTTGCAGTGAGCCAAGATTTTACTGCTGCACTCCAGCCTGGGTGACAGAGTGAGACTCAGTCTAAAAAAAAAAAAAAAAAAAATTCATTCTGGCTATAATTGCATAATGAGACACCCTGTGTAAAGGTATACATGTATATGCATGTGTATATTTTAGTCACTAAATTACTCCACCTGTGTGATGTTAAAATGCAGTACGTACTCTTGAGGTTGACAATAATCTCCAATCGCATGTGCTGTCTTGTTTGAATCAAGAAGATTCAAATATTAGATAATAAAATGAATCACCTCTATAGTCCCAATCCTGTATGGTTCACAAAGAATTGCATGTATCCTTTGTTTTCAAAATCAAAGAGCACACACGTGTGTTCAAATTATCAAGGAAGGGCCGACGCTCAGTGAGGTCAAGGATGGCAGACGCAGGACGAGGATACAGGCACTTCGATTCTCAGTTCAGGGCTTTTCCAGGATGCCAGAGGCCCACCAGGAGATGGCCTTGTTAAATGGCATCCTGGGCCCCTTTTCTGTCTGTGGTTCCATGAGGGTGGGACAGAGGGTGCTGTTGGGAGGAGGTATTGACATGTGTGTGATGGAGTATATGTTTGCTGAGAGGCAATGGCAAAGAACACTGAGCCATCCCCAGGCAGGAAACTGCTAGAATAAGCAGTATGTACGGGTCAGCACGAGTTAAACCAGTTCCCAAAACACAGGACACATGACCTTGCCCCCATTGCTGGCTCTCAAAGAGTGCTTTCTGGCTTGTTTCTATTTTAGTAGAGAACAGGCACTATCTGCCTGTTTATCTTTATTCTGTGAAGAAACACTGAGCACCTGCTGATTAAAAATAATCAGTTGTTCACAAAGAATACATAACGTGGGTCAGAGTCTGCTCTGGGCTGTCAGCTGGGAAATGCTGGCAGACCCCTGATGTCCCACTCTGATCCCAATTTTTCACTCTATCTTTGTTTCTGATTCTTAATTCCTTTGGCACCGCCTGGGTTGGGGTCTCTACCACCAAGCTGGTCTCGGCAGGGTGCACATGTCACGCTCTCAGGGCAGATGCTCAGGGTGGAGACTCGGGGGCTGGGGACTCTTCACTTCTCCAGCCCTTGCTCCAGCCTCCACGCGCTGAGAGTCCCTCCGCCCATGGGGTAAGAGTTAAGCCCCTGAAAATGAAGGGGTCTCACAATAAGCTCTGTTGTGAGGCTCTATAATAAAGGCTTCACCCCACCTTCTGACTGGGTTCTAGAGAAGAGAACCCCCGTGGGAGCGGGAGCAGCTGGAATGAGACGAGTTAGAAGGCAGTGAAACCCAGGGGCTGTGAGAGATAAGACAGGGATGCAGGCTGCGGGCTGTGACCAGCATGTGGCTGCGGCCACCGTGGGGTTTCCCCGCATCCCCTAGTGAAACCTGCCCCAGCGCTTGGATGGACAAGAACAGTGACGGTGCACTGAAGAAGACCGGGTTTGAGGCTTAGAATAATTGACTCATTCCTTCCTCTATTTCATACTTACTGTTCTTCGCTGGTTGCTAAAAGTGTAAATGTGAGTATTTATGAGTTCCAGGCTCAGTCCTTGAGAAGCCCAAGGTCTAGAAGGAGGACTATAAATATGTAAATGGATAATGGCAACAGAGTGACAAGACCCTACGATAGGATGCGCCGAAGTATCGGAGGGGCAGAGACGTAGAGCAGTAGACCATGCCAGGCAGGAAAGCGGGGAGAGGGCCAGGAAGGCTTCAGAGTGGAGTTGAAATTCGAGTCAGTTTGAGTATGAGGAGGGAACAGCTCTGTCATTCCTGGTTACTGTGGCATCTCAGGAAGCTGATTCCTTAGAGATAAAGTGGAGATGATCATACTTATCTCAGAAGAAAGAGCTATGTGGAAAGTATGAAGATTTGCCAGGAATAACATCCTGGGCCCCCATTGGACCAGGCTCTGCCCCTGCTGGCTGGGGCCCCAGCCCACCACCGGGCACCCTCCTGCCTCTCCTGGAGTCAGCAAAGGGTTCACACACCTCCGAGTGCCAGGCAGAGAAGCAACTTGCAATGGCCTGGGTCTCCCAACACCCCTTCCCAGCTTCCCCTGAACACAGGCTGAAGGTGTCTTAGCAAAGACAAGGCAGATGAATCCTCAGGTTGAAAACAGATCTGAACTGAGGGCAGGATGGGGTGGATGCAATCACTACTTTCTATTTATCGTCAAACTTAGGATCATGTACCAGTCTCTTACATGGAGCCCGGGGAAGGCGGTCCATGGAGTACAGCCGGGAGGCAGCCCAGGCTTAGAACCCTGGAATGTGTGGCGAGGCCCTGGCTCTCCCGCTGCAGAGAGCTGCCTGCTGGGCTCTGAGGCCCATCCACCTGGGCCACCCTGCGGTCACGACTCCAGAAGACATGAAGCAGGAAGAGAAGGGCTCTACTCTCCCTATCCACAGCATTCTCTATGCTGCTGGCCAGTCCCTGTTCCCCAAAAAGAGCAAATGCACTACAATCCCTCAGTAAATATCCCAGCAGTTTCTGTCTGAACTCATGTCCACACACCTGGCATGAATGGTACCTGGTGCAGGGCACAGAGGAACAAGGCACTGTAGTCAGTGCCACTGACATTCAGGCCACAAGCGTTGTTAAGCCGGGCCCCCTGGCTGTCCCCTGCGGTGACCGCAGCTGCTCCTTCGTTAGCCCAGTGCCCAGCTTCAGAACAGGTGGTCAAAAAAGCCCATCTGCAACTTGCGTTAGAGCGGCAGTGCGCCCCCGCCTGGTAGGTGTTGGTATTGCCGGGATGCCTGCTTGGCCCCGGCCTTCCAGGCTTTGTGAAAGAGCCTTTTGGGGATTTTGTCTTAGAACAAGGCCAGGACTTTTAAGGACTAAGTTCAATCCTGTCACTTTACAGACGGTGACAGGGATGCTATGGAGATCTGCCCAATATCCCAGAGGGGCGGAACGAAAATGTAAGCTCCAGTTTGTGGGGCTCATTTGGTCTCTGGGCTAATCCAGTCAGGTTCTTTCTCAGGCCTCACAGAGACACTTTACAATGAAAAGAAAAAGACAAACAGCCAAAAAGTAAAATAATAATAATAATAATAAAGGAGCAGAGCAACTCCAGAGCCCACCACTGAGGACTCTGTGAGCCTGGGCGGGCTCCCCTCCCCTCCACTTCCCGGAAGCCTCAGCAAATACCCTCAGGCCTGTTTCATGCTGGGCAATGCCATAGGTACCAGTTTTTACCATGCCCAACAGGTGGGCAAATGCCTCCTTTGCAGAAATTTTACATGAGGGGGAGATAACATTTTCCACAATAGAGACCAGGTGAGGCCCAGGGTCCACCTTAAAAAATACTAAATAATACAGCAGAGGGCCCATGCGAGCGCCCTTCTGGCCAGCCCTGGACTCTGTGAGGGCTCCCTAGGGGTTCTCACCTGCACCACCCTGGCAGGGAGGGATGGGGCTCCCAGCCTCCCCACCTTACCTGGTGGAGACCCCCTAGCTCCCTGGGTGAGGCTGTGCTTCCACACCCCCGGGCTGCTGTGCTCTGATAGGATCTGACATGGGGCCCAGCTCCTTCATTTCATTTCTGAGGAACATGAGACCAAGAGAAGGGGCTGCTGTCTAACGGCACCTGCCCAGAATTCCCATCCTTGTGGAACCAGGCTTCAGCCCCCCAGGGCCCCTTCATGTTGTTTTGTGTTTCTGGTGCACAGACCTACTGGTGTGGGGCGGTGCCACTCCCGGCTGAGAATGCATCTGCTGGATCTGAGACATGGACGTTTGCTGTGTTTCACTCTGAGCCGAGGCTACCTGGGGCCAATGCCCTTCAGGAAGTCATTCCCTTCAGGGATGGAAGGATGGCTCTCCCCTCTAAAGGCATGAGTGAGGGTCCCGCAGAGATGCCTGTGCCGAAAAGAGGCTCATTCTGTGCACTCCTGGGGTCTGATTGTATTTAGAAAACAAAAAGGACCAAAAGTGAGTTTAGAAGAGGCTGCGAAGGCCAAAGGCATTGTGCCAAATATTTATTACAACTTGAGCTGAGAACTGAGACTGGAGCCCCGCAGTGGACATTCTGGGGAGCTCATGAAGTCGCTCAGCTCATTCAGGAGCACACGACCCAGGCAGCAACAGAAACGGAGACACATGATATCTTCCCAGGTCATCTGAGTCGGGGAAGCTTGGCATGTGGTCTCTACCCCTCAGTACGTTTGTTGTTATTATTTCTTACATTCCTTACCTGTCATTAGTATTCACTGGTCTTGGAATTAGTATTCAACAAATTCAAGCAGGAGCCAGAGAGAGGCACAAGGCGGCTAAGCACCAAGGAACCTTCATGAACAGGGGCCCTGCCTTGCTTCAATTGCTCAGAAATAGGTTTTTTAGAAAGAATATAAAAATAGGTTTTTTAGAAGGTGTGACTGATAGGCATACCGAGAATGCCCTTTATGAGCGGCTAGCCTGCGGAAATGTGCTTAACCTTATGATTTTCATTTCTCTTTCATTCCTGAAATGGGCCTGCTTGCACCTTATTATACATACTATCGGACCGTTGTATTAATCCATTGAAATAGTCTAAGAGTAAATGCTCGAGAACAATACTGTCTTACTGAAACGCAACCTCTCGGTGTTACTGCTTGAGGAGGTATAAAGGGAAAAGGGACAAGGTGCATTAGAATCTGGGTGTACAAGCAGAAAACTCGTGCTGGGTGTGATAAGAAAGATGCCATCAGATGGAAAACAGCAGCACATTGGTTGCATTTATGTCTCTCTGAAAATCAGTGTGGGGCTTGGTTTCTAGACTATTACCATCTCCAAGTACTTGAGAGAGATTCCCTGGACTATGAAAGGCAAGTGGAATGTCACAAAATTCTGAGACCCCTTTGAAAAAGCAGCACATGGAGAAGTAAGGAAGTTAAGAAAAAATTTTTTTATCAGCTCTTCACCTTTGGTGCTAAATTCATTCAACAAATATTTATTGAACACCTACTATAAGCCACACATTCCTTTAAGCCTTTGGGATACTTCAAGATCCTTGTCTTCCAGGAGCTTATATTTTAGATCCCAGATCTGCCGTCTTTCCCTGGTTTCTCTTTTTCTTCTTCCTCTGTGTTTGATACGCAACACCTATTCCAGGGATCAGAGCAAATGTCACGCTTTTTCTCACCAGAATGGCAGAAAAAAAGTCTGCAGGTCCCTTGCTGCATAAGGCAGATGGTATTTCTAATTCCAGGTGGAACATCCCCTATGGATACAACAGAAGAGAGTTGACATTTAATTCACATAGTTCAGAGACTAGAAGATGACCCCGGCCCACAGCCAAGGGTCACTATATTCTGACAATGCTCAGTACTTTTGGACAAGTCCCAATTTAACTGAGCTTTGGCTTCTTAGCTCTAAAACAGGAACAATAATTTATATCTGAAATCTTGCCAGGAGGATGATGGGGTGTGTTGTGTGCATGCTCACCTGGCCAGTGTAGGTTCTAAAAAGCCCATGCCAGTCTTATATCAGGGTCCTCAAGCTTCCTGGAAAGAGTTGTGTACTAGGAGGAAGCAAAGGGAGCTTCGGAAAACAGAAGATGACCAGAATGGGATGGATCGCGGTCTCTAAGAAAATTAGAAATATTAACCAATTCTTAGCTTATGGCCCAATTTTACTTTTATGTACCACAATGAAAAGGAGAAAATAAAACCTCTGTCGTCACCAGTACCTGTGGGCTTTTAAGTCACAAAGGACCACCCAAATTTTTTATAACAGCAGGATATTGGGCAAGAGATGTTTGAAAGAAAGATCTCACTTATGTCAGATCTGCAAATGCCACATACAGTGACTTAAGCAACAGCAAAGACAAAGCCACAGTGTTGGGCTTGCATGATGGTGAAAACACTCCTGCCTCTAGCAACATCCAAGCTCCAAACGGGGTCTGCTCTCTGATTCTGCATCATCTCAACCCTGCCACAGCTTGAGGGGACAGCAAAGTGAAGAAGGGGGGGTCCACCTTTAGACAAGACAGAATAGCCCCCAGCATGGAAGCTTGGAGACCTGATTATGGTCTTACTTCTTCCCATATCTCATCATGTCTCGTTAGAAAAGTCATTTAACTGGTTACACTTCGGCTTGCCCACCTGTAAAATGTGTTATATGTGCAAGCAGGGGGAATATTATAAGTGCGAAGACCTACTATGGCCATAATTATTCATTGCACAGTGGCAAGTTCATACTTTCTCTGGACTTTGGTTTCCTTTTTGTGGAGTGTGGGGCTGCTCTAGACAATCTCTGATTCCCTTCCAGCTCTGGCATTCGTATGACTATAACTTCCTTCTGAGAATGTTTCTGAGACTTCGGTGAGTACTTCCCATTTGTATCAGAGTAAATATACTCTTTTGTCTTATGTTAAGACCCTTATAACATGTATTTAGATTTAAAAAACTTCAAAGGAGAGATCAAGATTGTCCAAGGCTGTGCCCCAACTTGACCCACCTGCACCCACTAACAACACACAGACACACCTACACACTGTCCACATAGACACACACAAATGGAATTTCTGCCCTACCTTCCCCAGGGCTAACCTTCCCCAGGGCTAACCAGGAAACATTTACCTGAGTCTGTTTGAACCAAATAGAAGAGAACAGCAAATAGAAAGAGGACCTTCATGTCTTAAGGTCCCTTGAACCTCCCTGCCCTCCTGTGAAGGAAAGCAAATATGATGACTGACAGAATGAAATGGAGTGGAGAAGCCACATAATGGGACATTTATAGATTTTTGAGCACACTGATCAGCGTGAGCATATTTATCTGCTCTACTGAGTAAGGCTGTGGGCAGAAGGTACTGACTACTCTTCCCTTTCTGCCTAAAAATAGACTGGCTTCCTGGTATTCAGAGAAGCAGAGATCCACAATAGTTCCATAGACGTAGATAGAAGAGGAAAGTGAACCAGTGTTGATCTGAATGTGGCTGCTTAGTGCCAAGTGCTGTGCTAGGTGCTAGAGACATAGCTGTGTAAAGACAGGTTTTCTGCCTGCAGAAAGCCGTGGTGCCCACCACAGTCCCGCAGATAAATAGCTCATCTCCCAGCAGCATCACCCCCACCTACCAACAGAAACACAGCCCCACGTGCATTAGGAGACGTGAGCACGAACATTCACTGCAGCACAGTTCCTTGCAGCCAAGAGAATGCAACCGAATAGTGAGTTGGGACAGCAATAAAACACACAATGTGTTCCCACACAGCAACGAGAATAGAAAAGCAAGATGCGTACAACAACGTGGGCGAACCTCACAAACACCATGCTGAAAGAAAAAAAGACAGAGAAAACACACCACATTATTCCAAAAATTTGGCAAAATGAATGCACTTATGAGAAGTCAGGATGTTGTCTACTTTGGGGGAAGAGGACGGGCTCTTCTCTCATTTGTTGGAGTTATACCCGGTTGGAGGTGACGGTCTAGTGGAGATGCAGAGAGCCCCCAGGGACTGGGACCGTAGGGCTGTGTCATCCTGGGCTGGAGGGAGCTTTGTGGGTTCTGGGTGCTGCGTGGAGACCCACTTGAGAGTGGGAGACAGCAGGCAAGGCGGTTGTGAAAGCAGAGGCTGCCAGGACACGATTCTCTTGTGTGGGTTTATATGATGTGTGGTATTAAAACGCACAATCGATAAAGCTGTACATTTTGCCCCTATTTGATTTTAGTCCCAGGGTCATTTAGATTTATTTCTCTTGAAATTATCTTAAGCAAAAGTGGAAAGTGAAAAGGATGTGTCTTCGTCTATCCCCCTGGGCTTTCATAGCAATTGCTATTAGCATCTTATTAATCCTTCCAGAGATGTCCCATGTATATGGAAGCAGAGATGAATCCATAGCTCATTTTCATATAACCAATAGCGGACTCTAGATATTATTCTGCATTTGCCTATATTAATTGGTGTATCTTGCAGAGCTTTGTTATTCTTCTAAGCACTGTCATCATATTTTCTGCAAGCTGTCTTCTGCCTTATTTAACCTGTCTACAGCAACCATATCTGACCATGACTCTTACCTAGAAACGGATTTTGAAAACGAGACATCAAACCGTGGCTTTGGACTTTCTGCATGGGTAAACAGTGGGAGCATCTGAAGAGGCAAGGGCTAGGTGTTCATTCTGAACTTCCCACGCCTGGAGAGAGGACGCGGGACAGTGGGCGCTGGCAGAGACTCTAATTCACAGACCTTTCTGTACCTTGTAAAAGCACCTTTGAAGTTAGGACTTTAGGGGAAAGTGGGTGCTCCAAGCTGCTTTTGTCTCTCCACCAAAAAAAAAAAAAAAATGGTTACCTTAAATGTTAGCCATGAACTAAGTGATTGTAAGATAGGTACGAAGATTTCTGAGGGTCCAACTCAGCACATTAAAAAAATCAATTAAAATGTGAAATTCTTTCTCTATGGAGCATTTGTTCTGAAGACATCCCTGAAATATCTCATTTTAAAAAAGGGAAAGTGGTTTCATTTGACTCTTGGGAAAACTGGCTTTCCCACCAAGGTAATACCTTAACTTGAAGAGTCCCAAGGAGTCATGATAATTCTGAATGTATCCCGTGCCTAGACAGAGTGTGGCTGTATGATACATACATGAATAATTGTTTGATTAAAAACAGTGTGTATATTTAAAAGTTTGAGTCATTTAAAAAAAAGTCACTAAGAAGACTTACAGATAAGACAATAAAATGCACATTTTGTATTTTATATTTCTTCTTTCTATACCACACCTTGTTTGGAAGGATCCGAGGTAAACGTGGATGGCATATTGTTTTCCAGCAGCACAGCCACCAATCAAATCGTTATGAAATGATAGTTTCGAAAATTTCTGTATAGTTTGGAAACAATAAACTTTGTTGGAAAATAAACTCATCTGAGGGAGAAATACTAATACTATCAAATTGTGTCACACATCTTCTCCTCCAGACTGGAATCCGTTTCCAAATCACAGACCCAGAAAGCAATCCCCAAGGAAGAATTTCATGGATAATTCTGAAAAATAAGACATGTAATTTCAAAGAAATAGAACTAGAAAATCAAGCTTATTGGTTAGTTTTGTTAATATCTGGTAGTAGGTTCATAGGTTCATCTAATTGCAGAGTTAAAAGGAAATAGAGTTCAGTTTGTCTCAACACAAAAGATCATTATTCTGATATGCACCATACGAAAGGAAAAGGAGAGTCAGGAGAAGAGAGAAAAGATACATTTGGGTTTGCAAGCATTTGATAGTAGAAAAATGTTTCTGTTTTTTTTTTTTTTTAAAAAAAAACCTTCATACTATTCAACAGCAAAAAGACAACACAATTTAAAAATGAATAAAGGCTTAGATAGATTTTTTCAAAGAAGAAATTCAAATGGCCAGCAAGCACACGAAAGATGACCAGTGTCATCAGTCATGAGAAAAATGCAAATGAAAACCACAATGAGATATCACTTCACATCTACTAGGATGCTCATAAAGAAATTAACCTTCAGAAAACAGCATGTGTTGGTGAGGATGCGGGAAGATGTAACCTTCATAGGTTGCTGGTGGGAGTGTACAGTGGTGCAGCTGCTGTGGAAAAGTCCGGCAGTTCCTCGGGAAGTTAAACATGGAGTTACCAACACAGCCTGGCAATTTGACTCCTAGGTATATACATATAGGCGGTGAACATAGGTGTTCAAACAACTCGTACGTGAGTGTAGTGTTCATAGCAGAATTAGTCACAACAGTCAACGGAAGCAATGCAAATGTGTATCAGTTGGTGAATGTCTAAGCAAATTGTGGCACATCCATACAATTCAAGAGTCCGTCTCACACACACCCAAAAGAAGTACTGCCATATTCTAAAACATGGAGGAACCTTGAAAAACTCTGATTAAGTAAAATAAGCCAGGCACGGAATACCACATATTGTGTGATTTCATCTATATGAAATGTGCTCAGCTGGCAAATCCAGTGGCTGCTGCTCACTGGTGTCTCCTTTTGGGATGATGAAAAAATCAGCTGGGGGTTTTCTCCACTTTTTTGTCCTCATGGACAATGCTGATGTTACTCCTCTTGCTCCAGAGATTTCATTTTACTTTTTAGTCTTTCAAGAAAGAGACAAGGTTTGCATTAATGAATTTAATCTCTCTTTATGAAGTCATACTAAGGTTCCATTTTGTTCTTATTACTAAGGAAGATTCCCTGGGTGCAGTGAGGTCAATTCCCATGACCCAAAGCTGTAAGAATAAGCCAGGTGAAAGCAGGCCAAGCCTGCAGGGTTGCAGTGACCACGACATGGAGGGACAGGAAGAAAAGATTGGATGTGGCCATTATTTAAGTCACACGAGGTGCAATGGGGGTAGAATTGACTAAGCCTGCCCACCTGTCCTTTGCTCCACAGACCTTAGGCATGGAGGAAGAGACAGGATTCCTCATGACAGGGACAATCTGGGCAATGGATGAGTCAGAAGGATCAAATCTCGGGAAAAGCTGCAGGGGCGCAGAGGAGGGAAGGACACTGAGGGCGGAAGGTGGGCGTGCAGAGCAGTCAGGTGTGCTGCAGTGGGTTCTGAGACAGCGTCCAGACAGCTCCTGTCTGAGGACCTCTTCCCACTGTGGTACAGCTGGTGGCCATAAAACCTCATCGGTGCTCAGGGGCCTGTACTAAAAAGCTGCTGTGGGAAGAACAAAGAATGCATTACTAATACGATTGCTGGTTCAGAACTGACCTTGGGAACCCATTATATTTATTCCGTTGTCTCCAAGTAGGACTGCAAATTTCTTTTTAATGTCCATGATGTTTATTTTTATTTTACTTTACTTTAAGTTCTGGGATACCTGTGCAGAACGTGCAGGTTTATTACATAGGTATACATGCACCACGGTGGTTTGCTGCACCCATCAACCCGCCATCTAGGTTTGAAGCCCTGCGTGCCTTAGGTGTCTGTCCCCGTGCTCACCCTCCGCTTGCCTCCCACTCAGCACTGCAAATATTATGATACCAAAGAACGGAAGGGAAAAAATCCGTTTTTACCTATTCCTTGTGAATCCCACGTAGGCTCCAAAATCTCCCTGGGTCACATGCTTTAATGTCATATCATCTTTTGATAAAAATTTTTATTTTTTTTTCCATTCACCGCTATACAAACAAGGAGTCTTATCTTAATGGCCAGGAAATGCTTTCTTATGTGAAACCTCTGAGTTTCTGGGTGCAACTTAAGTCTACAACACAATGTCTTTGCCTATGACTAAGTGAAATATTTGTGTGTGTGTATATGCGTGTGTGTGTGTGTGTATACACATATATACATTATATATATGCACATTATACATTATGTATAGAAACATTACATATATACATATATATACATTACACATATATATACATATATGTATATATATTAATGTGCCATATATATATATATATATATATATATATATGGCACATTCATTTTGTTCTTACAAATGTACATTTAAAATTTAAGAGTAATGCAATAACTTGATGGTATTTTAATGGTACAAATACCTAAAAATCACCAACAATTTTAACATTAGAAACTTTATTGTTTTTAAACATACTTTTCACAGTTAATTTTACATCAGATATGTGAACATTGGTCTCATAATTTTTAGGAAAGGTAAGTATTTTGAAAATACTATGCATTTAAATGGTTTTTCACTGTGTTATACTTATACCTAAGGAATTTGTAATATCTCTGACTAGATGTATTACAGTTTGCTAATATAGTGGTCTATTTTGAACATTTTAGATTTTTTTTAGGTGTCTCAAAATAGTTTTTATTTCCTAATATAATTTCTGAGCAGAATAACTGAAACAATGAGAACAAGTATTTCATGTCTTACACACATATTAAGATTGTTTTGCAAAGAGGTTATATAAATTGCCAGAGCTGCTGATTTTGTATTTAAGTACTAGTTTCATATGCCTTCATTATCGCTGGGCATCAGCCCCACGTGCATCTGCCTGTGTGCAAGCTGATTTAGGAACATCTTTGTGCGGCAAAAGAGTCTGGAAAGGCGGTACTCTGTAAAGGGCTCTGTGTACCTAGTTTTTTTCTTAGGCTGGGCCCTGGGATGCTGATTGTTACTCAGATACTTATATTTAAGCCGGTGGCAAAGTAATTGCTGGTTTGACCATTATTTTCAATGGCAAAAACTGCAATTACTTTTGTACCAACCTAATACGTAACAATATTTGCAGAAATTTTTGATTTAGAGGAATAAAGGAAGCTGCAAAGAGAATGAGGAGCTCAAAGTTTTGTGATGTGCAGTTTATGTATTAACTTGATCCTAAAATAATCACCACTTATAAAGATTTCATGGACAGGTTAGGCAAATATTATTTCTTCACTATTTATTAAAGATATCCATGAAACTTCTTCTAAGTAGAGATACTCCACGGAAAATTTTAAGACACACAGCAGATTGTACCCTCATTCATTCTTTGCCACCTCTCACTCCCTTGCTTACCCTACCAGAGAAATCCTCCACAGCTGGTCTGCATGAGAAAGTAGATGTTAGCAGTCAGTATAAAACTGTTAGAAGTAAAGTCAGCACTTTTAAAAAGTGAAAGTGAACTTAACTGGACTGGAGTACATGCTATTTCAATGGAAAATGCATTTTTTAGAAAAATCAATACATACTTGTTTCTAATGAGATTTGAGAAACTATGGTCAGCAAAAAGAAAATTAGGTCCCATGAGAAAGTCACACTTCAAGAAAGAAAAAGACTATGTGCAAATATAAGACTATTTAAAATTAAGAGTCTAATAACTGAACTTGAAAATCCAAAAATAGTAAAAAATAGAAGGGCTCTACAGAAAGAGAAACTGATATAAAAATAAACATCAGCAAAGTAGAAAGCACAGGGAAAATCATGAAAATTATAATTGAAAGATAATGAGAGGTTATTTCAAGGATAACTGGGCTTTCAGCAGGAGGCATTCCAGAGAAAGGGTAGATAATTGATAAAGGAAAGAAAATACAAGGTTAGACGTAAAAGGAGCATGGATACCTGGATAAGAATATTGTAGTAACCCAATAAAACTATTACATTTTACAGAAGAGAAAAAAAGTGTTCAATAAACAAATGAAAAAATGCTCAACTACGCAGTAATCAAGGGTGGGCCAGATTGACATCTCTGAGATCGTGGAATAAGAGGCTTCTGCCTTTCCTTTCTTCCACAGATATACCAAAGAAATATCAACACACAGATCGGTTCTTTCTGAGTGAAAGCGAAAGACTAGTTGAAAGACTCCTACACATCAAGCGGCGGAGAAAATATTCACATGATAACATGTGGGAAGAGCTGAAACTTTCTCCCACCACAATCCCCATCCCAGGGATAGCACCTTATAATTGGTAAGAACTCCCAACTCCTGGCTTCTCCCTGAGGAGTGAAGGGTTCGGGCTACACATGGTACCCTGGTCTTTACGATTCCCACCCAGGGGTTTGTTACCCAGCATGAGGTTGATGGAAGTGGGTGTCTGCAGGTGTCCCTAAACCACAGAGACCAAAGAGATGGTTTGACACAGATTTGCAATCACTTTTGGCAGCTGTCTCCCTGGGCTCAGGTCAGAGCAGGCAGGCAAATGCCCACCTCCTGGTTTCTACCTACGAGGAGTTTTCCCATCTGCTGCCTGAAGGTTGACTTCTGAGTCTGCATCTGGGAGCCAAAAGGGCAGGGTGAGCAGGAGTTCCCGCTGCGGGAGCCTGAACAGGAGTGCAGGTAGGCACTGTGCCTGCTCCTCTCAGCTAGCTCCATCAAAATGTCGAGGTCTCCACCTTCTCCCGAGAAGGAGAATACATCAAGCATACTTTTAAATCTGCCACCTGAGGGTCTCGCTCCTACACCACTGATCTCTGGAAGTGAATGTGAGGCAGGAGAAACGCAGAGTGAATTGGAAGTTGGATACAGGGCAGAATGAATAAAAACAGAAATCAGAAGCAAGGAGAAGGGGGTGGGTGAGCAAGAAGCCAGATAAGAGGCAGAAGTTAAGCAGCCAAAACAAAAAGATAGAAGAGCAAGGACCCCATGGCCAGCAAGATCCAGACCAAACCAGTGAAGGACAGCTCTTCAGGGATAGGCATGCACATTAAAGAGAAAAAGTATTCTGAACCTGACCCTGTATGATAATCAGCTCATTAAAGCCCATGCATATGGACTGCATATCATACACATACTTAAAATTACGGGCTGGGGGCAACATGTAAGCCTGCAGAGGCTAAAGTAAGCAACACACCTATCAATCGAAAGCCAGACACCAGCTAAAGATTAGGCAGCCTTGGGAAGGGAAGAAGGAAAAAACAACATTGAAAGACCTAAAGTGCACCGAAGTAATGCTGATCTCAATTCGCAGAGCTCAGCCCACTCTCCCCTCTCCGGGAGTGTAATGCTGTGTGTCACACAGTTGTGCTGCTCGCTTTGCTAGGTGAGTGTCACATCAACTAGCAAAGCAAGCAGCCGAAGTGTGGGACACCCCTTTTGTTCAGGACACCGAAAGCCTGGAGCTGCACAGCACCGTCGGGTCACAGATGGGGCTGTGCATTTTGTGAGTCTTCTAAGGCCACTGAGAACAAATCGGTAGTTTTAAAGGGGCACGAGAGCACTGCCAGTGGGTATTCCTTCAGGTTTAGCCCAGAGAAAACAGGCAGCAACTCCCAGCTCCCAGTCTCTCCCCAGAAGGCATTTGCCTTCACACTCTCTCAGCCGGGGCTAGAGAACGTGGCTTTTAACCAACCTTCATGTAGGAGCTGATGGGGCTGGTGGAGAATGGGTTTGACCGCACACCTAACGTCCTGACTACGTTTCACAGTACTCAGAATATTCCATTTCACAGTACCTAGAATAGAAGTAAGTACTCAAAACACACTTTTTAAATAAAAGAACAAATTATTTGAGTTCCTTCCAGTGAAAGTTTATTATATCCACATTTACTGGCACAAATTGTGTGATTTTGAAGATTCTGTTCATCTCAAGCTAAGTCATCTCCTGTAAGATCACGAGAAGCATTTTTGTCATTTATTCTGCCACAATAAAACATTTGGGCTGTCTAGCACAGGTGGCAATACCTCCGCTCCCTGCTGCTCAGACACTTCTGCAAAAAACCTGCACCTGACTGGACATCATGGCCCAGAGGAACAGGTAAGCGGCAGAGCTTTGCTTCTACGTCAGCAACATCAGTTCTGATGTAAACAGCAGGCGTCTTTCTTTTTAGAGCAGTAGCCTACTTGTGTTTCCATGTAATTACAGTATTCTTGACAGAAGCCTTCACTTCTCTTGCAGTCAACAACTTTTAAGTCCGATGGAGGTTCTGCATTAAAAAAAAAAAAAAAATCCAATATGAGCTTCTTAAGACCATCTCCAGAATCAAACAGTGGTCATTTTAGCCCTGAGAGATAGGGTGGGGGTGGCATGGGGATGAAACAGCTTTCCATAGTTAATAGCTTCAAGTTCTAAACTGAAACATCAACTCCAGATTTATAGCTCTGCCCTGCTAAATCTCCTCTAACCAAAGGAAGTAATAACCCTTTCTCATGGGAATGCTGTTATCCAACTCTTGCGCCTGTTTGTATCTGCAGTGCAGTAAGTGACGTTCCCTTTTCTCTTTCCTTGGAAGGAGATCCAAATGAATGAGTCCTTTGGAACTGAGGCCCTATTAGAAGGGGATGGGAGGTTGGCTAGGATGCTGCAGGAATCCAGTTCCGCAGGACTTCGTTTGCTGGATGTCACAGCTGTTCCCCAGCAGCCTCCTGTCTGTCTGGTTCTTGCCCACTGAGCTGCTAGCCTAGTCCTCCCTGTCGTAGGTTCAGCAATGAGCTCGGGAATCATGCATCATCTTGGAAAGTGCAGGCTCCTCCAGGCCCTTCTGGATTTGAAGCTGGTCCTGCCCAGGGCTTTGGGGGCCGACCAGAAGGCTGGCCCTTCTAGAAGAGTCCAGAAGAGTGGCTGTGGGCTCGATTGTCCCTTGCCATTCCCGGCTGCCTCCTCGCCTGAGTTGACTGACAGGACAGTGTGTTCTCTGCCCCCAGCCTCAGGAAGCATTTCCCAGACCTCGTTTGATGCCTGGCACTTAGCAGGTGAGTTCCCGTGGGGGGACAACCTTCAAAGCTAAGGGCATAGAGCGGGCGTCCCCAAACTGTTTACAGAGGGGGCCAGGTCACTGTCCCTCAGACCGCTGAAGGGCCGCCACCTACTGTGCTCCTCTCACTGACCACCAATGAAAGAGGTGCCCATTCCTGAAGTGCGGCGGGGGGAGGGGGGGCGGATAAATGACCTCAGGGGGCCGCATGCGGCCCGTGGGCCATAGTTTGGGGACGCCTGGCATAGAGCTTCAACCTGGTAGGAGGGAACATTTCCACCAGTATCTCCTCTGGCTTCTGTGCTTGGAGGAAGTCAGCAATGACAGATGTGGCCTCAGATAGTCTTTTGGCCCCTCGATACTCCCAGGTTCCACGAGGCCCTCAGCGATGCAGCCCCAGGGGAAACCGCGAGACCCCGTGGCCTCCCTGCCAGGCAGGGCATCCCAGTGCACCCACACCACGTCTTCCCCAAACCGTGACTGCTCACCCACCCAGACCAGCACGGAGACCCTCTGTTCGTTCCCTCTGCATCTCCCAGTGGATGTACTTGTTACACGTGTTGGACCCTGACTTACCTTGGTAAGGTGGGGTGCGAGGTGGTAAGAGGTCGCGTTTCACTGGATGATGTGACAGCTGAGACCCGTTTGTGCCTTGCCCCGGGGCTCCTTCCCTGAGTTCTCTGGGAGCCGCCATGGCTGAGCGGTTAACATATCTGGCTTGGGACAATCCTGTGCAGGTAGAAACACACAGCAGAGGATGCTCTGAGGCCTCCGCCTGGCAGACCCGTCAGCATGAGGTGCCTACACTCTACCAGGTGAGTAGCGTGGGTGACTGGGTGGGGGAGCTGGGAGGGGTGCTGGTGTCCTGTGTGTGTGTGCGCATTTGTGCACATGTGTATGCACCCGTGTAGAGACAGAAAGAGAAGGTGAATGACATGTAAGAAAGGTGTGCCGTGAACAGTGAGACTGAGCACCTCCTCAAAGCCAAGGCATCCAGAGAATTTCTTTCAGGTGTCACTAATGCTTGTTGAGCTTCCCTAAAACGTAATGTCTTTGTAAGGGAAAGGGGAATGTTAAAAGAATAAGAAAATGGAGTGGGGGCAGGACCCCTTCTCCTGGGAAGCAGGTGCCATCACTCAATTCAGAATGCCACTTACGAACCCAGCTTCGAGACTCGTACCCAAAGCTCCACCAGCAATACCTGCTCCCAGGACCTGTCTCTCCCGCCCAGCCTGGGCTCCCATACCCCAGATGACCATTGCAGTGAGATTCTGGCACCCAGGTCGGGTCACCTTTCCATTTTACCTGGAAACAGCAGGGCCACAAGGAGAAGGCTGGCAAAGGACAGGAGCAACCGTTGCCTCATGTCTGCCAAGCAGACTGCAAGCCAGAAAGCACCCAGGGTGGGTGGGCAGGCAGCAGGACTCCTTTTACGGAGTGGGGCTGGGTGCGTGGGCCCGGAGCGTGGGAAGAGCTGTGTTCCAGAATGACTTCCCATTCTCAGAGGACACATGTGGATGCGCTTCTATCCCGCTGCTGGTGGAACACACACTTGAGCCACGTATTTCAGGAAGCAGATAATATGCCTGAATGCCTTGGTTGGGTTTGGTGAATAAGAAAGATCAGAGAGTAACAGAAAGATGAAAGGCAGGGAGGGACAGAACAAACACGAATTATCATAAAGTTGCCAGTGTCCTCAAATGCTTCTCGAAAGTCCCCTGATGTTCATGAGAACAGTGACATAAATAAACTGTCATGTTGATTCTATCCTGCCTGCTGAATATGTTTATTGTTTATTTTAGTGTTAAAAAATATGCATAAAACATACAACATAACAGGTGTGATGTGGTTTTGCAAACTGTCACTTCCTGAAGTTACCTACAGAGTTCCAAGGCTGTTCAAAACGTTACTTACTTTTTCTTCTCCTTGAATCTCTCTCCCTGTTTCTTGGTCCCCTGCCCTTCTCCTCTTTGGACTCCCTGGCTTTCTATTTTAATTTGTTTGTGTTGTCTTCATTTTGCTCTCTCCTTTTTATTTTCTTTTCCCCAAGATACCTCCTGTTGATGTCACTGAGTCCAATTCAATTCTTTTAAAAAAGAAAAAATAATCTGTGATCGAGTCTGGGTTTTCTCCTGTAGTGATATCCAAGCAGAAGGCTTGTCTTCCCTTCCCCTTCGTCTTTTTAAAAATGTTAACCACGTGTGTGTTTCTCGTTTGGCTGCCTTAGCTCAGGCATGCATGTAACCCAGGCAGGCTGCTCTGGACTTAACTAAAGTGATGAAGGCTTCGGTTGTAGAGTTGTGTAATCACATAACATCCAATATAACATCAGCGACTTCTGGAAAAGATAGTGCTTATCTCATGTGTCTCATTTGCAGGTACATTTGGAACCAGACAGAGAAAACATCTTAGATCAATTGTGTAAGTGAAAACACTTATACTCAGTCGGGTGCAGTGGCTCACGCCTATAATCTCAGCATTTTGGGAGATCACCTGAGGTCAGGAGTTCTAGACCAGCCTGACCAATGTAACCCCATCCCTACCAAAAACACAAATTTAGCCAAGTGTGGTGGCACGTGCCTGTAATCCCATCTACCCAGGAGGCTGAGGCAGGAGAATTGCTTGAACCCGTGAGGTGGAGGTGGAGGTGAGCCGAGATCGTGCTGCTGCACTCCAGCCTGTGCAAAAAAAGTAAACCTTCGTCTCAAAAAAAAAAAAAAAAAAAAAAAAAAAAGGAGTGAGAGAGAAAGAAAATCCTTATTCTCTACCTGGAGAAAGCTGGGAGCAGATAAAGAGGCAGCAGTGACGCTAGAGACCTGAGCACCTGGGGAGACAACAATGAAGGACAGAAGGTTTGCAGCTGTGCACAGGTGAGCACAGCAGCGGTCCCAGCAGCACTGGGGGCCACTATCTTACAGGTCTCAGAGCACTAGGTGCTGGTCAGGGAGAGCCAGGAGCAACAGTCACATCCTTTCATTTTCAGGAATTAGGAAATCTTCCAATTCCGGGAGCACAGGGTGACGCCATGGCAACTGGCCCGTGATAAGTTTCTTTGATCGTTTACTGCACCAATGTTTGACAATTGGATGTTGGAAGAACATAGATTGTCAAGAAAGGAGGCAGACAGCTGCTGCTATCTCAACCCTAAATGAAAATTTATTCGCTCACCTACATGCTGTATATATTTTTTGCATTCTAGTTCAATAGCGATTTCTTATACTTGTATTTGTAATTGTTTAAACTTGGAATGGGGATATTTTATAAAAGTGACAAATTTTGGAGTATATTGGTAACTTATTTCTATATACTTTTATCTTCTCTATAAAAGGAAAGAAAAAACAAATGTATTCCACTATTCACGTATTAATAGTAATGAATCATTAATCAAAATCATGACTGATAATATAACAGCATTTGAGTAATTTCTACCCAGGTAAAGGAATCTTTTTCTAAGTCATTAAAATTATTTGGTCTAATTTCGATGAAGAAACTGAGCCCAAAATGGTTAGATCTCACTTCCTTTGTCTCGATCTTAAGATAAAATAAGCCCACTCTCCCACACTTCTGAAAAGAACAACCTTGAAAACGTGCATCCGGAGAAAACGTAGTTCTGCCGTTTGATAGACAAAAGCTGGTGAAGTCATAATAAAGGTAATTAATGTTACATCTGTCCTGACTCAACAGCGTTCTCAGCTTCTGGCCTCTTCTCCCAGCTTTCTGTGTCCTAAAAAATATATATATCTGAACAATTCTCTTGCTAAAAACCACATCCATCCTGAATCGGGGAGGATGGCAGAACCCATTATAGAATATTCTGATCATTGTTTCAATACTTTTTTTTTTTTTGGTCCGTGCAACTAATAAACAGTATTCTTTGTTTGTGTTTAAGCTGCTTAGTATGTGGCATCTTGACTCGTTTGTACTAAGTAGGTGGGCTAAAGTAAAATGATCAAGATTTTATTGTCAAAGAAGATGTTCTACAAATACATATTCCTGAAGGATCTTATTGGAAAATGCGCACACATGCAGGGAATAACATTTTCCACACTGGCCCATCTTCCTTCCTGCCTCCCAAGTAGCATTCTGTTAAATCCTGGAAAATATGAATGCGAGAAGGAAAACCAAATTGTAGCCCAGTTTGGAATCAGAAGTGTTCTGCAGAATCAAATTAGACTCTTCTTTTGCATTATTAAATGACCCAGTGAAACTTTCCCTGGATGGGACTCACAGATGAGTGAAGCCAAGATTCCTATGTAGATTTTCTTATTCTTAAATTTGAGATTTTACCATGCTAACAAATCTTTAAGAACAACTAGCACATCATTTACAGAGGCACAGCTTACTCTCTAGGGGAAAAAATTGGTACATAGAAAAGTAGACAGAAATATTAGAATCTTCTTTGGAAAAAGAAGAAAGAATTTGCAAACTGCTTTTGGAAAGCAGTTTTCTCTATAATTGGATCATGGTAAAAGAATCGGCTTTGAGAATTGGGCAAAATATTATTTGGCATTTTGTTTCTTTTTCATGCACAGAATCACAATATGAATTGTGTTTTCAGAAGTCAATTTGATCTGTAGCAATTTCAGCCATCCCAAGAGCACTCTTAAGGCTGCATATAAAAGAACACAGGAAATCCCTATATGAGCTCTAAGGCGTAAACACCATTTTTTGGAAATAAAAACATGGCATTCTTATCATCTTAAATATAAGTGTTAAAGTTACCAATTCTTTTCTTTTTTTGAAACAGAGTCTCACTCTGTCGCCCAGGCTGGAGTGCACTGGTTCCATCTTGGCTCACTACAGCCTCTGCCTCCTTGGTTCAAGTGACTCTCCTGCCTCAGCCTCCCAGGTAGGTGGGATTACAGGCACCCACCACCACACCCAGCTAATTTTTGTATTTTTAGTAGAGATCAAGGTTTCACCAAGTTGGCCAGGCTGCTCTTGAACTCCTAACCTCAAGTCATCTGCCTGCCTCAGCCTCCCAAAATGCTGGGATTACTCAGCTGAGGTTGCCAATTCTGATGAAACAATCACAACATTTTAGAACTGAAAACTGTGTTAGAGATCTAAACAATATTTTAAGAAGAGGAAATGGAAGATGGGTGAAAAAGCGATGTAAAGATCTGGACCAGGCTGTGCACTGCAGACACTAGGATAGTTAGCTAAATGGAATCCAAGTAAATAAATAAAGGGTGCTCAGTGTTAAAGGGAAAGGCAGCAAATTTGTTTGGGAAAGGGCAGGAATTCATGGTGGTCATAGACATAAGAAACACAGTTTTTCACAGGAATGGTGATGATTTTATTCTTTTCTCCCTGATGCTTTTATTTTTGTATGTTTGTAGTTTCTCATAACTGGAAAGCTTTTCACACCCTTCCTAGTCCTCAGAGGTGGACCATTTTTTTCTCTCAGATTCAGCCACAAAGGGAGCTCTACCACTCACCATGTGTCTGCTTCTGACTTTGTCATGTTGGGAAGCCTCAGGACCCCACCTCCTTTTACCCACAGGGCCCTCTGTGCCTATGAAAATGAAGTCCCTGAAGTTATTGTGGATGAGTCAACATACCATAACCTAAAATTCAGGAATAGGAAAATTTACATAGGAATCTCTACTTCAATCATCTGTGAGACTCCTCAAGGCTAATTTTCTTTGGGCCATGTGGTAATGTAAAAGAAGAGTTCAAGGTTGATTATATAGCAACTTCTGAGCACAGACCTGGTTACAATATGTTTCCTCTTTTCACAGACATATTTTCCAGGCTTTAATGGGATGTCTCTTGAAAGACAAGAAATAGAATATGCCAGTGTTGAAAATCTTAACTCCTGCACGTTGAAAATTTCAAGTTCTGCACTTTGGGATATTTCAGTAAGGACCTGCGTGGTGGATCTGCTCACCCAGAGATTTTCTCTGTCAATCTCTCTCTCTCTCTCTCTCTCTCTCTCTCTCTCTCTCTCTCTCTCAACTTCAAATAAAAAAAATGCATACATTATAAAGTGAAAAATGTTCAAACAATCCTTCTTTCTGTTGATTTTCGTCAGGCACATTTCAAAGAGTTACTGATGGTTCATTGTGAACAACAGACTTCAGATCATCCTTTGGAGATAGAAGGTAAGTAGCAATGTTATTCTGATTGTGTTTGTGGTGCATCAAGTACAAATTATTAAATATTTCCTCCCAATTCTGGAAACAATAAAATAGAAAAATATATCTTTTTTCTTTTACCATTAAGACGTGAAATTAAAGAAGGGTGACTTTGTGATTTTTTTTAAGTACTGAGAAAAGTAGTTCATTAATATGACTATGTGAATCACACCTGGGGATGAGGGACGCTGTTTCGGAATCCAGCCTCTTTAGAAAGCAAAAGAATGGAACAGGAGGACAGCAAGCCAAATGCAGGGCTCTTCAGAGAAGACCACAATACAAGGCCATTCGATGTTATCTGACTATGAGATAGCTTTGCTTTCTGCTTGTTATTGCCTCTCTGGCCATTACTGCTGGTGGCACTGATTAAAGTCTGCAGAAGTCCCTGCTTGCTCTGTATTTATATGGGGAAGTACAAGATGGCCTTTCTTGGCAAGGCGTCAAATTTTAAAAGGAGACAAAAATAACTTTAGCACAGGGTCAACAGTTGAGTCTGTGTTTAGTGTTGTTTAGCAGAATGCCCATAGGGCAGGAGGGGAAATCAAGGCACACGGCAGATAAGTCACCTTCCCAAGGTCACCCGCTAGGCAGTAGGGCTGGGATTCAAGGGTTTGTGTATTTGTATAGCCATGCTCAGCTGCCTCTGAATTGCACTTGAGATGTGGGGTCTAGGCCTGGTCTTGCCTAATATCCTGACCGATGTTAGGAAAACCACTAGTCCCTCTGAACCTTAGTAACAATGCCTAAAAGGTGAGGATAATGAGATGCCTAGATTCAAGAGTTTGTGGTGAGGATTACAGGAGATTATGTATTAAAAGTAGTTTATAAAATATGAGAATAACAAGGGTCTAAATAATGAAATATGAGAATATAAGAATGAAAAGGGTCTAAAACAATGTAAGAATACATGTCACATTGTCCTATAGCGTGTTCTGTGTCTTGCATTTGGAGTATGCAAATGCATGTGGCATCCTTGGGGGTGGTTTAATAGTTTTCTCTTTTCCTGTAATTGCAGTGATGAGATCTTAGGGGCTTGCCCAGATATGCACTCAACTTTCACCACAATATTTTATAGGTGGAATAGCAAATACACATGACCATCTACACAAGAGGCCTTGGAGGCGAACAACCTAAGGCAGTGTGTCGACCTTCCAGGATCCAAATTCTAATAAAGCAACTCTTAAAAAGGCACTTATAAAATGCTCAGGGTCATTTAAACGCAGATTGGCTGTTAAATTGTATTAAACAACCAGGGCTGATTTTTTTCCAGGGGTGATAATAGTATTTCGGTTCGGTTTTACAAAATGAGTTGTTTTCCTCCTGATTCAAGTATTTGCAAATGGGCATCTTTGAAATAATTTATTTTTTATTTGAGATAATCTGGGAGAGGGTCTCACCAAGAGATGAAACAAGACTGACCCCATGTCAGGGCCAGGTGATGGCTACGCCAAGGGCCATCACACTGTTTTGGCAGAAAGGGCACAATCCAGCCTTCGTTTTACCCCGAAAAGGTCAGGATGATGCCGCTTACCAGGACTAGAAGCTCGTATGTGGCATTATGTCCTTCTATTAGGAGGCCCCGGCGGCAGGTTTCTTTCTGGCTTATTTTAATCACTGTTGACATTCCTTGGTTAGATCCCTGTTTCCCTACGTGTTTGCAAAATGGCGACACTCCTCATTCATTAGCTGCACTACCTTTGAGGGGAGAAGCTTTTGACTACCTTAAAATCTGGTTTGGACAGGAAAGACAGGCAGGTCAAATGTTTCTGTCACTCCCCTTCACCAGTTTTCAGGATGAAGCAGCCACCGCTAGGCGCAGGGCTGCTCTCTGCTGGATGGGAGTCTCCACAGACACCCACTCGATCAACCCCTTAAGTTCCCATGGGTTCCCAAGCTTGTCACCACACATCACGTCTCGTTTTCCTCCACAGAGGTCAATGTTTTGAACTATAGCATTATTTCAAACAAGGCACACTGAACATTGAGTTCCATTTTAATTTAAAAAAGATATATGTAACTGTTGAGCAACACTTTTGATCAGAAAAGAAAACCGGTATTCGGATAAAAATGTTTTTCTTAGGTTTGCAGCTGATTCGGTAGACATATTTTTTTGTCCAGCTTGTAAAGCATTGAAACTCATGTTTAATCTGCATTGCTATCCTCCATTGTCACAACCAGAGGTGGCTTTTCAGCCTGTATTCTTCTTCCATCTCCTGCCTTGGCTTTGCATTGAGGGGAAGCTCAGCAAACCTCATTTGATAAGGATCCGTGATGGCACTGGGGATGGCCTTGCTGCAAAGCCTCAGGAAGAAAAGTCACCGAGGTCCTGCTTCCAGTGACTCTAGGGACCAGCGCTGCTGCGTTTCAGTGTTTGGTAAGATTCAGTAAGCTCTCATTCCATTTCTTCAAACAGCATTCGTAGGTGTTGGGGCATCTTCCAATTTTGTATTCTTGGTTTTGACATTTCTTCCGGCAGCGGGCAGTCCCATAACCACATATTCCGCCCAGTACAAATTCACTTCTCACTAGATAACAGGATATGGCACTGTGATTAATTGTGCACTGGCACCCAAAGGCAAGGCTTTGGCAGAAGGTGTTTTCAGAGGGAGACAGAGAATGCCAGTGCATGGTGGTGGTGCTTTTCCTGCACCCCCATCCTCCACTTTCCTAGATGATTGACTTGACCCTCTCATTCCCAACCGGCATGGATTTTATTTGAAAATATACATCAGTCCATGTCACACCTGTTTTCAAAACCCCTGCAATAGTTTACTATCGCTTTTTGATGAAATCTAACCAAGCCCCTTACTGGGTCTCCAAAGCAATCTTGATCTGATCTTGTGCCACGTTTTCCAAACTTACGCTGTTCCACTGTGGCCCTCACTCTGTTCCACTGTGGCCCTCACTCTGTACCTCGCCGGCCTCCCTTCTGTTCCCTGTGAGCTTACTCTTTGCTATCCTAGTACCTTCACGTGCACTGTCCCCTGTGCCTGGAAGGTTTTTCTTCCCTCCCACGAGTGGATTCTTTGAACTTTTATATCTCAGCCTTAAAGACAAACCTTTCTCTGTCCTCTTCATGTGTTTAAATGCCCCAAAACTATTTTTCTCTCTATGCATTTGTCATTCTTTTATATCACCTATCCCAAGTTGTAGTTTTATTTATATAAATATATATAACTATATACAGAGAGGTACTCTATATATACTCTCTCTCTCTCTCTCTCTCTCTCTCTCTATATATATATATATATATATATATATATTCTCTGTATATTACTATATATAGTAACCACATATTCTGTCCAGTTCACCTCTCACTAGATAACAGGATATGGCACTGTGTAGTATATATTACTGTATAGAGTATATATAGAGAGAGGTGTAGATATAGATATGTGTGTGTGTGTGTGTATATATATATATATATATGGTAGTTTGCTATTCTCAATGAAACCATGAGCTCCCTGACTATAAGGCCGGTGCTATGTTGCTCACCATCGTGTAACTTGTACCAGGAACACAGCCTGCACTCAGTAAGGATCTGGTGAGTAAATGATTCAATAGACTAGACCAGAAAAAACTAGAGTGGTTGCAAGTAGAGCAGAGGAAACGAGAAAGGAGCAGAATCCTGGTTGTTCGGCCCTTGGCCCAGAGCAGTGTTCAGGAGACGCTGATTTGTTTTCTCAGTCGCAGAATGTGCTCTCTGAGGCTGAAAGCAGCTTTGTAAAGCTCATTATCTCACGTGCCATGCTGGTAGCATCTTACAGAGATATCAGGAAAGCCCAGAAGCAAGGCTGCTGTTAGGAAGGAGAGTGTAAGGCGGACCGAGAGAGCCTCGCTGGAGAGAGCTTTGTGTGAGGATCTCCAGCAAACTCAGCAGGAGCCAGCCTTGGGGGACCGTATCGGGGAACCATGAGAAGAGGAGAGTCCGGACTGCTAGTGGTTCTCTTTGCAGAGGTCCCAAGGCCCTAATTTCACCTGAGTCCTGAGTCCTTCTTCCCCTGTCATGTTTGTTCATTTTCCACAAAGCAGAAGGGCAGCAGAGGTGAAACAGGCTGCTAATCCTTGCACCAGGGTTTTACGTCTTTCCTTTGTTCTGGTCAAGAGAAGCCTCCTCTCTTGGATGCTTAGATGTCAGGGTTCTTTGTCCTGGATGCAGGACTTAAAGGCAGTTGGACCAATTCATGGGCCGGACAGGATATTGAAGAGGTTTATGTTTGGAATGTGCCCACAGTGGGTGATGAGGAAAGCCTGTTTTGCTGTAACCTTCGTTCAAAAGCAAGCCCTTGTGGTCACAGTACAAGGCAATGAAGAAAGCAGTGAGGTGAGCTGCAATGTCTATCACACTAAGCGAGTATGTGGAGGTTGGGTAGCGGATACATGGCTTCTGACATGTCTGTGGCAGGCCACTTTACAACCTGGAGTCAGAGGAGGAAAAGGAGGATGCCGTGCTAGCTCAGGGAAAATGAGGCTTAGCTTAGGGAAGAAGAATAGGCTAGGAAGAGAATACCAACGTTCAAATGTTAGACTGTCAGTGTTAAGCAAGCCCTCACATGGGCCATCTCTTCAGAGATGAGAGTTAAGGCTCAGAGAAGGAAAGTGACTAACCTGAGATCACACAGCAACTGATCTGTCAGAGCTGAAATTAACACCTAGTTGGTATGTCTTACAGTCTGAGTAAACAGAATGCAAAAGGGAGAATACAATCTACACCCTGAAGCTGAATAATAAATACATCCTAAGCAATAAATACATTCCAAGATAGACTAAATTACACTGGTTTCTTTCTTACATAAGCAATTCCCCTCCTCTGCTCTGTAGACCCAGGAAATCTGGGACAGGTCTCAGGTGTTAGTTAGTTAGAAAGTTTATTTTGCCAAAGTTGAGAATGTGCCTGAGACACAACCTCAGGAGGCGCCAGGTTCACGTGCCCAAGGTGGTTGGGGTACAGCGTGCTTGCTTTTATACATTTTAGGGAGACATAATACATCAATCAATACATGTAAGGTTTACATTTTTTTTTTTTTTAGACAGAATCTCTCTCTTTTGCTCAGGCTGGAGGGCAGTGGTGTGATATAGGTTTACTGCAACTGCCACCTCTCAGGTTTGAGCGATTCTCCTGCCTCAGTCTCCCAGGTAGCTGGAATTACAGATGCCTGCCAACACACCCAGCTAATTTTTGTATTTTTAGTTGGTTTAGAGACTGTTGGCCAGCCCAGTCTTAAACTCCTGACCTCAAGTGATCCACTAGCCTCAGCCTCCCAAAATGCTGAGATTACAGGTGGGACCCACCACACCTGGACAGTTTACATTGGTTTGTTCCAGAAAGGTGGGACAACTCAAACTTGAATTTGTCTAAAGACCTGGGATCAATAGAAAGGAATGTTTGGATTGTAATAACAGGTTGTGCTATGGAGACCAAAGGTGTATCATGCAGTTGAAGCTTTTAGCTGGCAGGCTTCAGAGAGAATAGGCTGTAAAATGTTTATCAGACTTTGTCTGTGTTGATGTTATGCTGGAGGGATAATGAGGCATGTCTGACCCCCACTTCCTTTCATGACCTGAACCAGTGTTTCCGATTAAATTTTAAGAGCCCGGGTTGAGGAAGTAGTCTATTTAGATGGTTGCGGAGGGGGCTTAGAATTTTATTTTTGGTTTACAGCGCCCGTCCCCAGTTGCTGTGGGTATCTGAGCAGCTGACAGTGTGTGACAGCCAGACCTGCCCAAAGCAGGGGCGGCAGATGAGGTGGCCAGTGCATGCCATTCAGCCTCACCCGCTTCTGCCACTTCCCTCCCAAATCCTCTTCCGGCTAAGGAACTTTCTCAGAATTGGACTACGGAAGCCAGTCTGACCCAGCCCTCAGCAGCCAAGTGCGGGTAACGGCAGCCAGCCCTGCGGTACATTCTCTGGGATCTGGAGGGATCTCTGACCCAGGATTTCCATCCCAAAAAGTTCTTTGTCTTGGGATCATAGGTTGAAGAAAACCTGTTCTTTGGTTGCTGTCGTATTTTGACAGACCTGGGACATGCTGATAGCAGAATTTCATAGAAGAGTCTTTGGGAAATGACCCAGAAAGAAAGAAGAAGGAAGAGTTAAGCTAAACAACTACCCTCTGAAAAAAAAAAAAAAAAAAAACCATCTGAATCACAGCAGAGACACAGCCTGAAAGAGGAAAAAGATGAGTGCTGGGCATCAGCAGAACATCAACTGAATAGCTTGGAAGAGAAGATCAGATGGTTTCTATGAGTCAAAACAATTGATTTCATCCCAGCACTGCTACACCTGTGAAGCAACTCTAAGAACATTTTCTCTCCCTCTACTGTAGAAGATGATACTCAGCTTGTAAAAGAAGGAAATTAGATTAAGTGCTCTCTAATATCCATTCCAAATATATTAAGAAATACATGCTTCAAGGGACATAGAACAACATAGGAGTCAGAAGATTGCTGACCTCTCAGTCTAACTTCAGAATTTCCTCAGCAGAGTTCAAAGGCACCTGCTATTTGTGTTGTCAGTAAATTATGTTCTTGGCTGCTGAAAGCATTGCATCCCTTTTAATCCTAATCATCTGACTTGATAGGAAAAGCTGCAGAATTGAGGAGGATGAGTAGGCGCCCCTTCTGTGCAGAGTAAAGCTGTTCAGAAGGATGAGGGTGGAGGAAGGCATCTCATTCTACAAAATAAACAGTGAATCACTTCCACTGCCCTACCATGGAACAGCATGGCTAGTGAGTCCTTTTTTTTTATTTTTATTTTTATTTTTTTTTTTTTGCTCCTTGAGCTAGTAAGCCTGGTTGCCATGAGGTGCATATGAGGACTGCCACGTGCTGCGTTTTACTAATGGACCCAATGAGCAAGAGAACAAGGCTGAGACTGAAGGTTACTCTGTCCTTCAGGAATTTTCTAAATCAAATGTTTTTGGGGTTTTTTTTGTTGTGTTTTGTTTTTGGCTACCTGTCATCCCAGCAACTGTATATATTTCCAGCTGAGAGTCTCTTTTTACCTAGAAGATCTCGATCTAGTAGAAGGGAAATGGTTAAGAGTAGCAGTATAAGTCTCTGCATAATGCCAGAGTTGCCAGTGAGAAGCAGACACAAGGCGGAGGGAATCACGCCAGGCAGGAGCAGGGCAGGTGTATTTACAGGCAGAGGCTGCTCCTGATCACTGAGGCTTATTAAAAGGCAGCATTCCAGGCCGGGCGCAGTGGCTCACGCCTGTAGTCCCAGCACTTTGGGAGGCCGAGGCGGGTGGATCACGAGGTCAAGAGATTGAGACCATCCTGGTCAACATGGTGAAACCCCGTCTCTACTAAAAATACAAAACATTAGCTGGGCATGGTGGTGTGTGCCTGTAATCCCAGCACTTTGGGAGGCCAAGCGAGGGAGGAGGATCATTTGAGCTCAGGGGTTTGAGTCCATCATGCACAACATAGAGAGACTCCCATCTCTAAAGAAAAGGAAAATTAGCGAGGAATGGTGGTGTGTGCCTGTAGTCCCAGCTACTTGGAAGGCTGAGGAGAGAGGGTCTCATGAGCTCAGAAGTTTGAGGTTGCACTGAGCTACCATGGCACTACTGCACTCCAGTGCAGGCAGTTGAGCAAGACCCTGTCTCTGAGAAAAAAAAAAAAAAAAAAGATGAAGGGGAGACCGAGCAAGATTGAGCAGGGGAGTTTTCAACCATGATGCCAGTTGACACCTGTGAAAAGGTTTGGAGTGAGGGTAGCCTCAGACTGCAGTGCAGAAAATTTCAGCATTGCCAGTGGGGGACCCCAGCAAAGACTGTCCTCCACTGGCAGACATGGCCCAGGTCTAGTCCACATTGTGCTCATTCACCGACTGGAAGCAGCCGGGGGGAGAGCGGTGGCTGTGGCAATCCTCCTGCAGGTTGCAAATGTGCAGCAGGTGGAGGCTGTGGGGTGCTCTCCTCGCCAACGTGCAAGACCCGTGGGACTCTCCTAGCCTGCCACATTTTAGGCTTTAGTAATTTTTGATGATGAGCCTCCAGGGGAAAAAAAATAAGTCCGCTGATATTAAAGTAATCTCTGTGATTAGGATTCTGAAGAAAACTGAAAAATTCTGATGATAATAAACATTCAGCAGCTCTTCAGAGAAAAAGGAATTCACATACAGGGACTGAATAATAAAACTTCAAAAGAAATTCTAAAGTAGCTACAGTCCCAGAGGGAAAGGTTTCCAGCTGCTTGAATACAGATAAGCTCATGATTCTTTGTCTTCCCCAAACCCTGCCTACTTAAGATCTTCTGTTGGACCCAGTCCAGTTGCTGTTGGATCCAGACACAAAGAGAAAGCAGTGAGTATAGTGGGCTCAGCTAGTAACTACAGCTGGTTCCTCATTGTCCCAGTAACCATCATTAGGGCTTCTTTGGGTCCCTCTTCTGACACCAGAACTATTAAAAAAAAAAAAAAACAAACAAACTTAGGTACATAAGAATCTTAAAGTTTTCTTTTGAGCAGATATCAATTTAAGAATCGGGCAGGCTCCAAATCACAAGTATTTTGGGGCTCAGGTGAAGAGGCATGAGGAAAGGCTTTTATAGGGTGAAAGTGGAAGCAGGGCAAACAGCATCTAATTGGCTACAGGGGAGTAGGAACCTTATTCAGATCATTTCAGTGGACAGTCCCTTGTTGAGTTTCGTTGGTGGTTTCTGATTGGTTAAAGTTTTCTTTTACCATTCAAACTAAGTTGGGTTTCAGTTTGCATATGTAGAAACCAAGGGCACTGAAGCTCTCTCAGTCTAATGGTGTCTTATTTAATTATTTTAACAAGAGAAATAGTCTGTGTTTATATATTACAGCATTTAACATTAACATGTCAATTATTTATAACTTGATCTATAGATTAAATATTATCTCAGTCAAACTTTCAAAAAGCTATGTTGTCGATATTTCCAAAGGGATTCAAAAGACCTAGGATTGTCAACATAGTACTGAAAAGAACAATGTTGGTGGATGATATGGTTTGGTTGTGTCCTCACCCAAATCTCATCTTGGATTTTGCTCCCATAATCCCCACATGTCATGGGAGGAACCTGGTGGGAGGTAATTGAATCATGGGGGTGGGTTTTTTCTGTGCTGGTCTCAGGATAATGAATAAGACTCAGAAGACCTGATGCTTTTATAAAGGGCAGTTCCCCTGTACACGCTGTCTTGTCCGTCACCATGTAAGACAAACCTTTGCTCCTTTTTCAACTTCTGCCACGATTGTGAGGCCTCCCCAGCCATGTGGAACCATAAGTCCATTAAACCTCTTTTTCTTTATAAATTACCCCATCTTGGATATTTCTTTATAGCAGTGTGAAAATGGATTAATACAGTGAACTTACACTACCTTGTATCAAGGCTCACTATAAAACTGCAATGATGAAGACAATATGGGAGTGGTGAAGCAATAAACAAATAGATCAAACAGATCAATAGAACAGAATGGATAACTCAGAAAAGACCAAAGCAACTGTTGTCTATTAAGGAAGCAAAGGTAATGTCATGGAGAAAGGACAGTGTACTCAGCAAATGGTGCTTGAACAAATAGATGCCCCTATGAAAAAGAGAAAGTGGAGGAGAGGGAGAGAGGAGAAGGGGAGGTGATGAAGCAGAGGAAGAAAGAGAGACAGAGACAGAGACAGAGACAGATGTCCTACCACGGGGTAGTGATTAAACAAACTGTGGTTCATCCACATCATGCAATACTGCCCAGCAATAAGAAAGAGCTATTGAAACATGCAACAAATTGGATGAATCCCCAGAAAGTTATGCTGACTGAAAAAAAGCCAATCTAATAAGGTTACATACTTTCCATTTATATGGCATTCCTAAAAGGACAAAATTGTAGAAATGGAGAACAAATCGCTTATACAGGGGTTAAGAAGGAGATGGAGGTTGGGGGGAAGAGGGACTGGCTCTGAAAGGGTAACAGGAGACGTCATCCTGATGATGGGAATGTTATGCGTCAATGAATGTCGGTATCCTGCTTGTGACATTGCACTGTGGTTTTACAAAGATGTTACTACTGAGGAAAACAGAGTAAAAGATCTGGATATCTCTCTGTATTTTTATTATTTTTTACAATGATATAGGAATGTACAATTATCTCAAAACAGAAAGTGTAACTAAAACATCCTTGTCATAAAAGAATTATTGATTCTAATAGAATTAAATCTGTCAACTTTGAAAAATTAAATGAGAGGTAAGGCAAGATTTCTGACACAGCAGGAAACCAAAACTGAGTCTTAAGCACTGGGGACACGACAGGAAATTCTTACTTAAACTAAGTAATTGTCTCAGTCCACATATGCTGCTATAATTAAATATCTTAGGCTGGGTGATTTGCAACCAATAGAAATTTATTACTTACAGTTTTAGGGGCTGGAAAGCCCCTGAAGATTTGTTATATTCTGAGGGCCCAATTTCTGCTTCCGAGAAAGCAGCTCGTTGCTCAGCCTTCACGTGGCAGAAGAGGCAGGCACTGCATCCTCACGTGGTGGAAGAGCAAGTCAGCTTCCTTCAACCTCTTTTATAAGGGTGCTATTTCCATTCATGAGGGCAGTGCCCTCAAGACTTAATCATCTCCCCAAAGGCCTCACCTCTTAATCACCTCTAATCACAGTGGGGATTAGGCTTCAGCATTCGTTTTGGAAGAACACATTCCCACCATAACAGTAATTTTGAGGCTTAGAACAGAAGGTAACTTGTCAGCCCGTTCCTAGGAAAATAGTAGGCAGTGATTTGGGGAAGAGGATCTAGGTCATTGGAGTTACTGGGACTCATATTTATGATCCCCGTGCCCATTAGCAAATTTTATCTCAGACTTATATGTAGGGAACAAGTCCTTGGGAAATATTTCACTTGCTCTACTTAAAAACATGGAGTAATGATGATTAATTTATACAGGGGTATGCGTGTGACACATAAAAGTCCTTGATAAATGGACTGCCTATCCATCAATTTGTCATTAATGTAACTATTCATCTAAATGAATGCTCATTTACATGGACATATGGCATAATGGTAAAACTTGTAAAAGAAGTATTGCTCGTTTCTCTATCTATTCATCTTCTTTCATTTTGCTTACTTCTTTCATCTCAATAGGTTAGCAAGGGCCAAGTGACTGGGTAGAAGCTAGAGATTTGTTGATTTCTAGTCTCTTCTAGCTCCCTTTTAAGAAAAATATCAGATGGTTTTGGGACAATTTCTTTTCCACAGAATTATAGAAAAATAAGCCAGGATGGAGGGACCATCAAGGTCAGGTAGTCATGTTCTCCTTTCTCAATGAAACACTTGACAAACTGAGCAAAGACAGTCATTTATTTTTATTAAAGTGTCTACTTGCAGCAGAGGCAAGAGTAAAAAGATGCTAGGTCATGTACGCTTCTCTGGAAACCTACATCTTCTGAATTAATCTTCTGTCATCTTCCCACATGGCTGCATGGTCAGACAGCATTTCAGAGACTTCTGGCAGAGGGCAATAATTTCTTCATTTTTCTTACAATAATCTGTGCATGTCCCTTTAAGTCTCTGGCATCTCTCATCAAAAAATGCATTCTTGGCTACACAAGGGAAGGAGCCATTTGGATTAATTCACTTTTCAGACATGTCTGTTTACCAGTTACAGTTGTACGACTAGTTGGTGAAGATTTCTTCACAAGCTGTCGTAGTGCCATATCCTACCAGTAGATGAGATGGTAGGGAACCTGTTTTTTATGTCATATTTCTGTCTTCTGATCACACAGGATGAAATACCAGACGGAACAGATTGGTCTTCCAGCATTTGAGACCAAGCTGCATAGGAGCTTTGGGAAACAGAAGCTAGGGTTGTTTGATCAAAATCTGTTGGGATAATTAACTGCTTGCTCCCATAAACACCCCCAGAGGCTGCTAATTTCCCCGATGCACACTCAGAGGTTGCTACTTGGTGAGAGCAGAGTAAGAGCTGAGACTGAGGAGATGGCTCCAGACCAGAGCAAAGGAAGGGATAAAGATATAAAAAGAAAACAAGTCTACTCTGGGAGATAGAGACTTGCTTGGAAGGCTCACCCTGATTTCTCCTCCATACTCCACCAAAGCATTGACTGTGGAAAGCTTGTGCTTTAGAGCAGGAGGGTGTAGCATGTTGGGAATGTTTTTCTAAGATTTTCTCAGGTCAGTTTGTACAGAATTCCACCTCCCACCTTAGGGCTTTATCAGTAGCAGTCCCAAGAGCAGCCTACTTCAAGTTAAGGACAGATAGCGCATCTTAACAGGATCAGCATTTTAGAGTTGCCCAATTTGGGTACACATAATGAATGCATCAGATGTATAGAGATTGCATTTAATGTTAACATATAAGTGTAAACATAAAATTCACATCTACATAAAACGTACAGCCAGATGGATTAGTGCCAGCATATACACTAATTATCCAGGATCAGCACATCAGTTCATAAATGAAAATACTCCACTATTTCAAAGCTCAATGAACTCTGGCTTTCACTGGTTGGGGTCTATGTTCTCTCTGCCCTACTATAAGGAAGATACTAATACAATACTGTACTATAGACTATAGCATAGGACTCAGAGAAAATCTTTTTAATTTAGTATAGTATTATAGTATAGCATATGTATACCATAAAAATACTAGTATTATAGTATATACTATATTACTATACCAGTATGATAATGTACTAGTATTATAGTATATACTATAGCATTATACATACTGTATACTAGTATATAATACTACTTCCTTCTTAATTTTTTTCCAATTTTTGTTTTTGTTAGCATGATACCAAAAGGCATGTTTCCTTGCCTTCTTTTATTCTTTCAAACCTGTGACAGCCCCTCCTCGACTATATTATGCTAGTATTAATAACATACTAGTATAATATAGTATACCATAATATAATGCATATGTACTATGGTATACTATAATACTCTACTAAGCCAAAAGGATTTTCTCTAAATACTATCATAGTATAGTATTATATTACAGTGTATCTAATAGCTAATTATTAGATTATCTAATTATACAATTATAATTATCTATTATATAATTATTATAGTAAATTATAATTGTACAATTATAGTATTATCTAATAATTAGTATAATGCTAGTATATGTATATTATTATAGTATATACTATGCTGTACTATAAGTCTCTTCTAAGCCAAAAAGATTTTCTCTAAATACTATCATAGTATGGTATTATACTACAGTATATCTAATAGATAAGTATTAGATTATCTAATTATACAATTTAGATTATTACATAGTTAGAGTAAATAATTATAATTGTATAATTATAGTATTATCTAATAGATAATTAGTATAATGCTAGTGTATTATTATAGTATATATTATGCTATACTATAATACCATACTAAACCAAAAAGATTTTCTCTAAATACGATCATAGTATAGTATTATACTACAGTATATCTAATAATTATATCATTATAGCTAATAATGATCTATAATTGAATATAGTAAATTACAATTGTATAACATAGCATTATCTAATAGATAATTTTATAGTATATAAACATCTATTGTTTGGACTAATTATGTAATAAGCATGAGGCATCTGACAAAGATACCTGTGGCCAATTTCCAATGTGCACATCAAAGCCAGTGGCCTGAATACAGTATGGGTCACTTTGAGTCCTAGAGCCTCATGTTCTGACACAGAATCTACTCGACAGGCTTGTCACAAAACAGACCAGAGCTATGAACAACGGATGTGAAAGTGTGCGCATTACACATGGGATCATGTATCACTAGCATCTGGCACAAACCGGGACTTACTGTGGGTTCTGAGAATCCCTTTCTTCAGCTCTCTAAGGCTGTCATGAGCCTAGTCTTATGCCTTAATTTTGGAGAGGATACAACCGGAGGAGTTGGAAGTTCGTGGGAGCAGGAGAGTGTCCAGAGAGTTTTGATACGGGAGGGGCATCTTGAACGCCTCACTGTCGGGCTCCTCCCCTGACTTTATTTAGGTTATCTACATGACTCTGAGAAGCCTTGGCCCATCTGAGGCACAGTTTCTGCATCTGTAATCAAATTTGTGAAACAGACCTCCAAAACCAAAAAGATTTTCTCTAACTACCATTAAATTAGAAGCAGGACAGAGTTTTCCTTAAAGGCGCTGGCACTGGAAGACTAGATGCATTTTACGGGAACTTCTCATCACAGTACGTGGCTTGACGAGATGGATTAGGAAATGGCAGTCCTTACCTGTCTCCGTGACTGGCATGAATGCAGAGGTGTCTCTCAGCTCCAGTCCTTACCCGTCTCTCTTCCTTACCTGTCTCAAGCTCTACCATAACTACATTTTACAAGGTTCATAGACTGCCATCCTTGTTTTTCATTTTTTTCCAAGTTATGTTTTTGTTATTGAGCATGAGATTGGATGCCAAAAGGCATGTTTCCTGGCCCTCCTTTATTCTTTCAAAGCTGTGACAGCCCTTCCTCGATAACAATGTAAAATGCAAAGAAATTACAGAAGAGGCATGAGGGGGTTATCACCTCTTGTAGTAGATGGGTTGATCACCCCCAGGCATCCACTGAAGGGGACCCTCTCTCTGGGACACCAGCTCTGATCACCTTCCCTGTAAAGATGCAAATTTTACCTGGGGTCAGAAAGAAGAGCACAGCAAAGAGAAAGAGGAATGTCCTCATGACTGGGAGGGTCTGGAGAGGTCAGCACAGTGTCCATGAGGGAAGAGCAGCAAACACCCACATTTATACATTGCTCCAGACCAAGTAGCATCTTGATCAGTGAGGCTTATCAGAAACGAGAGGATTTCCATGCTCTGCTGCGCAGAGCCCAGCCACCCTCAGTGGGTGTCACACAGTCTACAGCTCATCATTGTTCTGACTCTGGAAGGTTTTCAAGAAGGAAAGTGAGGATGAAGGGAGGACAGAGTAGGGCAGACACAGAAAAAATTTAAACATCTGGAGTCTGGCAGTTTGGTTTCTAATTCTGACTGTGCTCCTGAACAGCTTTGGTGTACCCATATGTAAAATGAGAGTAATCATAGAATCTCTCAATGCTTCAGTTAAGAGCTGATGCACCGTAGTGAGGTGGAATCTGAATTCCAGATTCAATCTTGTTGAGCTTTGTAAACTTGGCAAAAGGCTTGACCTAATCATGTGTTTAAAAATGTGAATCTTGCTGTATGCTGTGCACTTTTCTTGCTTGGTCCTGCCATGCTGCCCACCTGTACCATGGCACTGTGGGCACAGCGAGAGGCTGGTAACCATCATGCCTCACCCGAGACACTCAAGGCTTCGACACTCACTTCCAGCCTTCTGCATATTCACACCTAGGTCCCTGTGGGGTGATGGCTGCTGGAAGGGGTTAGGAAGGGGGAGGCCAAGTGAGGCCCAGGGTGCCAAAAGTGAGGAATCCTCCAGGAAGGTGAAGAGGGGAAGGAAGTCTGGAGTGCACATAAGCTGTGCTTCCGAAGTCCCAGAGCATGCTCCACTGTTCCCTCAGACTTGATTTACAATGCATATATTCAGAGGCCAAGTTAATAAAACTTTCAACACAGTGACTGCAGAGCATGAAATCCCAAATTGAGGCAGAGAGCTGTGGCTGCATTGGCCATTTGCCCGGGAGGCTGGCCCTGATGCAGGCTATATAAAATACCTAAAAGCTGAAAGCCTGGAGGCTCAGCCCTATCCCCTATATCTACAGGCATTAGCTCGGATTCTGAATCTGAATTGTTTGCAAGCCACAGCAGCAACATAAAAATGTGTGCCTTTTTGCATAGGCCAGAAAAGGTTCATGGTGAATTTGTGGACTTGAAAAAGAGTTTACAGAACACTTGGGCTCAAGGCTGAATAGAGAGAAAGGTGCATTAGTACTAGTGATAGTAGCCAGGAAGTCTGCTAAGCACTTTATATACCTTATCTCAGGCAATCCTCTCAAATACTCTGTGACTAAGTACTGTAATTATATCTTTAAGGGTTAAGAAACTGAGGTTCAACAAATTAAGTAACCTATCCAAGGTCATCTACTTTGTGAGTCATATACTTCGTAGTCTTTATTTTAAAATTATTCTACTTTACATTACAGAAATAAAGGACAGGACATCGTATAAATATAGGCAACAGGGAAGGAATAAGCAGGACTTATTTGAGGGGAAGATAGTGGTATCAATATTGATTTTCATACCCATGTTTTGTTTTGTTTTGTTTTGTGATTTGAGACAGGACCTCACTCTGTTGCCCAGGCTGGAGTGCAGTGGCATGCTCATGTCTCACTGCAGCCTTAAACTCCTGGCTCAGGCCATCCTCCCACATCAGCCTGAGTGGCTGGGACTACAGGTACATCCTACCAAGCCCAGTGATTTTTTAAAAAATTATTTTGTAGAGACAAGGTCTCACTATGTGCTCAGGCTGATCTTGGAACTCTT
Source organism: Saimiri boliviensis (assembly GCF_048565385.1). Taxonomy (NCBI): domain Eukaryota; kingdom Metazoa; phylum Chordata; class Mammalia; order Primates; family Cebidae; genus Saimiri; species Saimiri boliviensis. The sequence goes on along the minus strand of NC_133461.1, from coordinate 106,988,664 downwards.
GGGCTCAAATAATCCACCTGCCTTGGCCTCCTAAAAAGCTGTGATAATAGACACAAGTCACCCATCTGGGCCAATACCTATGTCCTTAATGAATTTAAAATATGCAGTAATTATGACTTTCACCTGTGAAGTGATATCTTACAGGAAAGGGGACTCAGAGCTAACTTGACAAAATGATTACTACCCCTCCTTTTCTCCTTGTAATACTTGTAGACAATAAAAATGAAAGCTAGAGTCCACATTTGTTGAGTTCTTATACGGCACCAGGCCTCATTCTAAGCATTCCACATGTTTAAAACACTTTTTCATTATAATCATACTAGATCCTTACAAAACCTTGAGAAGGAGGCAGAATTTGTGAGTGGGTTCTTATTTTCTCCCAGAAAACAGGAGCTGGAAGAGATGAAAAGGGTCGCTAGCTTCTGGTCCCTGGATTAGTACGGCAGAAACTTGCATGACCCCTGGTCTTTCAACCCCTAGCCTGGTGTTCTTTCCACTACACTGGTTAGACTCCCCAAAATATAAGGCTTTCTGGATGCCAAGGGTTATCATGCATGATACCATCCCTTGATCCTGGGAAACGGAGCAGATAATTGTGCTTTCTTTATTGATTCAATTCACTGATCAAGAGCATCTCCCCATTACTTTTAAATATAAATGAGCCTCTCATTTGGGTCTTCTCAAGGAAATCCCAATTTCTATTCTAAAGAGTCTTCCCTAAAAGATGGTCCTGATAAGGAAGATGTTTTATTTTGTATTTGTTGCGTTCTTCGTTTTGGCTCAATGGCCATCTGGTAAATAAAAATGGATGGGATTTTGATGGGGCAGATTATAAACCCTGATGATTCTTCTATGTTTGACCTTGAAAAGGAGAGTAATGGTCAACGCCCCATGGTGCCTGTCATGGGAATTTCTTAGATATACAGTGACATTTTATAAGAGCAAACTGCATAGAGTGTATTTTTTTGTTGTTGTTTGTAATTTGTTCTTGCTGGTTTCCTGGAATGCTGGCCTTGAGAAATCGGATAAAGATTGCAACTCTGCAGTCCACTGTCTTCTGATATGCCATGTCCCATGTGGAGTTGGGAATAATGTTTTATACAGTGTTAATTCCTGTGTTGATTTTAATTTTCAGAATGTATTTTGTTTTGAATTTAGGGAGCCAGGCAGGACTTGAATTTTCCCAGCCATTTTCATCAGGTAAGTAAAATCTCTTGTATATAATTATTTTTTCCCTTAGGAACTCTGACTCTGTTGGTTCTCTTGGATGTCCAGAGACAAAAAGGGGACAGAGATAGTGGCGGAAATAGAGTTGTCTGAAATACTAGTTCACTAACTTACCTTCTTCTCTTTCTCTTGTTCCAAGTATAATAATTGGATATTTTCGATTTCACAGAAAAATATCTTTGTGGCTAGACTGTAATTTGGCCGTAGAGAATTGGACTCAGTGGCTTTTCCCATTAGCTGTGGGTGCTCACTAAACTGAGGTCATAGATTTAGTCTTGTACCAACCATTAGCTCTGCTCTGAGAACGTGCCTGCCCATCTCTTGGAAGCTCTGCTGCTAAGTCTGGTAATAACATATATCACACATGCATGAGGTTGGTTGAAGGAAGCTCAAATTGAAGAGTGAGGTTACTTCGATGAAAACTCAGCACCATCGCAGAAAAGCTATTCATAATGAAGAGCCCCCAGGTCTCTTCTCTTTTTTTGAAGTCATCTTATACAGAAAGAAAGCACATTATATAGGAAAATGAAAGAAATATTGTAAACAAAGTTGAAAAGGGTTTAGAAAGAATTTCAAAGTGAGAAATATTAGGTTGCTACTAGTCCTTGAGTGTTTCCCGTGTACCAGGCATCCTATTAAAAACTTTACATGGACTTTGTCATGTCATCTTCAGAACACTCCTATGTGGTAGTTAATATTATAACCAAAATATTTGCATATAATATTCCATTTGATCCCCAAGCTGATATTAAAATGTAGTCAGGTGCTTCTAGAATGGCCACTGGACAAGCGAGAATGCTGATCTTAAGAACTTACTGAAGATGCCTAGCGATTACTAGGCCCAAACAAGACTTGAACTTAAGATTCTTAACTCTATCTTCAAGGATCTTCCCAAAACCACAATATATCCCTCGCATTTTTGTCTAGCAAACTTCACAGTAGTATCAGGTATGTATTTTTATAGTTCTATAGTATGTATGTCTCTTTGTCTGCCTATGGTTTACTTTTGATCCCTGCAAGATTATAAACACTTGGAAAGTAGGAATTGTGATGATCTGTTGCTCAAAAATTAACTCGCCCCAACTCCCTACTGCAAAAAGCAGGAGCTCTTATTGAAAAATCTGGGCTGAATAAAGAAAAAAAAAAAGAAACAAAAAAAAAAGTGTAAAGAATAAAATAAAGAAAAAAAATGAAAATTCTGGGCTGGTTCTTGAAAATATTCTTTGTAATCATGCACACAAACTCTCCCCTTTTTTGGTGGATTTTGACATGGTCCCCATTTCTAGACAGTTCTTGAAAGACCTGAGCAGCTCTTTCTTGGCACAGGTGAGTTTGCTGTCTGTGAGTCATGCAAGCTCGGTCGGGGAAAATGCCGGAAAGAGTGCTTGGAGTCTGAGAAGGCCGTTGGAAGCTGCAGGCTGAACTTTCTCTGCTGCCGACGGACGATCTGACAAACCAGTCCAGCACCCTTCTGGCCTTAGAAGTGTATTCAAGAAAGAAGTTCAAGAGAAATTATGTGGCTTATCCAAGTCACACGGTGAGTCTCAGAATCATTCTCATTTCTTTCTCTCTTTGCTTTATTTTATTGCTTATTTTATTTTAAAGATGACCTTTTTTTTTTTTTTTTTTTTTTGAGATGGAATCTTGCTCTGTCACCCAGGCTGGAGTGCAGCAGTGCGATCTCGGCTCACTGCCACATCTACCTCCCAGGTTCAAATGATTCTCTTGCTTCAACCTCCCAAGAATCTAGGAATACGCATGCCACCATGCCTGGCTAATTTTTGTACTTTTAATAGAGACAGGGTTTCACCGTGTTGGCGAGGGTGATCTTGATCTCCTAAGCTCAGACAATCTTCCCACCTTGGCCTCCCAAACTGCTGGGATTATAGGCATGATCCACTGTATCAGGCGAGATAACCTTTTAAAAATAAAATCAAAACATGAGTGTGTACTTAGTAGATACTCAATCAGATACCACTACTATATATTTGTGGAGTACCTTATAATTTATGAAATATTTTCCATACTTCTCTCATCTGACTCATGATTACCTTATGAGATTTTGTTACTCCCATTTATATTTGAAAATATTGAGGCCCAAGAGGCTGTTATTTCCTCAGAGCCATAGCTAGGATCCATTAACTGTTCTGTGTTCTCTGTATCCATCTGTATGTACTAACTCTCACAGAATTAATAGAGAAATGGAAGTGACATCCACATCTATGTTAATAAAGTAATAATTCTATCATACATAATTTTTATATTCACATTATTTCTTGCTTTGCCTAAATATTGTCATTCATTGATTCTAGTACTTATGATATATTTACTTGTGAAAGAAAATGATTAGAGATTAACTTAAAATGTTGAGCACAAAAGGTACGTAAATAGCTGACTGTTTAACTTGTGCCTTGTGAAATAAAATCCAGCTTCACAAAATAAAGGTCAAAAAAAATTTTTTTTTTTTTTTTTTTTTGAGACGGAGTTTCACTCTTGTTGCCTAGGCTGGAGTGCAATGGTGCCATCGCGGCTCACTGGAACCTCTACCTCCTGAGTTCAAGCGATTCTCCTGCCTCAGCCTCCCAAGTAGCTAAGATTAGAGATGCCCACCACCACGCCCAGCTAATTTTTGTGGTTTTAGTAGAGACAAGGTTTCACCTGTTGGCCAGGCTGGTCTTGAACTCCTGACCTCAGGTGATTCACCCACCTTGGCCTCCCAAAGTGCCGTGATTATAGGCATGAGCCACCATGCCCAGCTGGGATGATTTTCTTGGCATATCTCTACATCTTGAGCAGAAGCCATCTTTCCTTTAATAACGTATTTAATTTATTTTAGAGATACAGAAATACTTACATTTTCTGCTAATTCTTGTGTCAATTTTGGTATGTTAAATTTTTGAGAGAATTTTTCCAGTTTATATAAGTTGTAAAATGCTTTGTCATATACCTGTTGACAATAGTTTTATATTATTTAATGTCTCTTGGATCTGTAGTGATAACTTCTATTTCATTTATTCTGTATACTTGGGCTTACGTTGTTTCCTAAGGTTCTTAGAACATAATTTTAAGTCATAGATTTAAACATTTCTTCTTTTCTACAATAAGTATTTGGATATAAATTGCTTTCTAAGTGATTGTTTTGTTGTGTTCCACAAAATTTGATATATAGAAATGTTTTCCAGTTCTCATTATTTATTCTTTGATGCACACATAACCTACAATTATGTTGCTTTATTTCCACATATTTGGAAATACCCTAAATAGCTTATTTTATAGATTTCCGATATAATCCCCTTGTGGTGAGAAATATACTCAGAAGAATTTAAATGTTTTTAAACACATGAATATTTGTTTTATGGCCTAGCATATGGTTTATTTTTATGACTGTATCATATGTACTTAAAAATGGGTATTTTGCAATTGGGTTATGATGTGTTCTATAAGCAGCAATTTAGTCGATGCAATGGTGGTATTGTTTATATCATGCATGACTTTGCTAATTTTTCCATGTTCTATCAGTTGCCAAGAGAGTGGTGTAAAAATTTTCTACTATGAATATAGAAGTGTCTGTTTCTCCTTTTAATTAAGCAATGTAAAAACATGTTAATGATTTTTATGTATTTTTGATGGATTAACCCTTTTCTTTTTAAGCAACATCACTCCATGCAATAGAGCGAGACCCTGTCTCAAAAAACAAACAACCTGCACGTGCACTCCTGAACTTAGAATTGAAGGTTTTGTTTGTTTTAGTTTTTCTTTTTAAGAATTAGGTTTCATGTAAAATCATGTACTAGGAAAAGGTTGGTGGCTATATATCTTATGAACATGATAATACTTGAGATAAGACTTGAAGGAAAAATGAGAGAAATCTAAGCAGAGGCATAGAATAAAATATTCCAGGCAGAAAGGCAGGGTTCTCTGCCTTTCTCTTCCATAAATGTGATTTAGTTCGAATCTGATCCATCAGCCCACACATTAATCAGTGGAGCATGGAAAATAGTATGTTCCCAAAGAACATTACAAACCAAGCTTGACTTCCAGCCCTTTTAGAGCAGAGGAACATATTTTAATCAATGCCTCTTGATAAAAGAGCTTGATTCCAGCTACTGCACTTCCTTCATCAGCTCTCCAATGATGCCTGGAGCCATGAGAATATTTTTCTTTATTTTTGCTGCTCTCATTCTTCTTGCTCAAATTTTCCCAGGTAAGAAGGAATTTCTTTTAGAGATAGAGATGACAGTCTGCTCAGGATCTGTCTTTTGAGAAGAAAGCTCAACTTTTACAAAGTTGAAGTTTCCAAGGCAAACCAGTCACTGAAAATCTTTTCCTAAGCTCAGGCACAAAACAATGGGACCTCATTGACCCAGACCATCTCCAACCATAATAGTATCCGGTCAACTTCCCTAATAGCTCTGCCAAGGAGTTCGGCCTTCTTCAGACCTTTAGATCACTTTCCTCTTTTTATAATCTGCAATGCAGGTTCAGCATCTTCCAAAGTGATTGCTTTAAAAGGAAAAAAAAAAAAAAATCCAGGCAAATGCCAAACATATTTGTTAATTCAGAAAAGTACAGCCTTTGGAGTCTAAATTAAACTAAAGTTATGTTAATAGCTTCTTAGACAGCTATATTTTTTTCATGTCTGAGTTGTTGGTCCAAATCTCTTATCCATAGATTATTTTAGGCTCTCTGGTTTTCACACACTGGTTGAAAATGATACCATTAAAACCACTAAACTAACATCTTACTATTCTCTTAAGTCTTTGAGTCTCTCTTTGCTCAATACCAACCATAATTCTATTCCTAAGACACGTTTTTGTCCATACCTCCTCAAGTATCCCTTGTTCTTTCTGTTATGAAGCTTTTCCTGTTAGAGGCTCTCCATGCATCATGGAGCCCCTGTCTGCTCCTTCGTGGCTCCTGAATTTCTGCATTTCTTTATTACACATTCTGTCCTCAGTAGTCCTACCAAACCAACAGATATGGAATGTGTGCTAACCAACTCTAAGAAATTGCTCCATCCATGACAATAAAGGTAGGTGAAGTGAAGAGGCAAAAATATAATTAAAGCATGGACATTGACCCTAATTTGCTTGAAGTTATTAGTCAGTCATTTCTGTCATTCAAAAATAGATTGCCTGTAATGGTAAATAGACATTTAATAAATTTAACATGTATGAGTAAGTATATCAATGAGACAGGAAGATACACAGATAACTTTAATATGAAACGGTTTTCACAAGTACCATAAAAGATGCAAGGTATAGAGAGAAGCCATAGATCCGGAAACTTGCTTCTAACTAGGAAATGCAGAAAGGCTTCCTGGAAAGTAGTATTTGCATTGCACATTTGGAAATAGGCAAGACTAGAACTAAAGATCAGAGCCAAGGAACACAGTCCCCATGAAAGTTTGAGTGATCCCATTGTTTCAGTGACCCCAAGAAAGTCTCAGTTGTAAAATCAGTTCCCTATTTTCTGCCCTCAGTGTCTTTTCATAGATGTCAGACAATGCTCCAGGATAGATAAACGCATTTTAAAGTGTCTTCTCCAATGTATTCAGATCAGTCTATAGATGTAGATGCCTAATAGCACCCTGTCCACAAAACTCATCTCAGACATATTTGATTTACAATAATAAGCATAGTCTGGGCACAAATTAGGACCACCACCATCGCCATAATAGCACAGAATCTCAGAGTTAGAAGTGAATTTAATGATCAACATAAAAGGCAACAAACGTAGGTTATTAGGCCAAACTATATGAGTTTGGATCTCAATGACAATCTTTATAAGCTGCATGTACTCTGTGTTTTACTTTCCTTTCCATAAATGATAATAATAGCATTGTTTTGAAGATGAATAAACTTGTTACATTAATTAGAAACTAACTTACTATAATAAAGAAACTTAGAGTGACTGAAAAAAGATAAAACCTTATTTCTTTTTCATGTAAAAGTCCAAAAATAGCTAAGTTAACTAGGTGAGGGTAGAGGGTTTGTTTTCACCAAGTTATGCTGTGATTTGGGCTGAAGGTCAACCCTGTCATCCTAAACAGGTGACCATTTTATTTGGTCCCAAGAATGTTCTAACAGACAGGTTTAGAAAGTATAGAACATGATCAAGATTACGTAGAAGCAGCTGACATCATTCCGTTCCTTTTTCATTTTTCCAAGTTTGTTCATGTGGACAGAGAAATAGGAAGCTAGGAGCTGATTCATTAGCTAAGTATTCATGTGTCCAGGTAACCCAGGGGCTCTATGGCTAAAAGTCTGAAGGCAAAAATGACTGCTTTGGGACAGTTTGACAATCTTTCTATATAACTGGGCAGTGCTGGACACATCCTCTATGCTATGTTAGAGTTTATTATTATTTGATTGTCATTTGTTCTTCTACATATTTTCTTTTGTTCTCTGCCCTGATTCAGTATTGAATACCCTATACGTGTTTCTTTATATATATATATATATATATATATATATATATATATATATATATATATATGTCAACTGATTGTCCAGATGCCTGATAAATTTCAGTGATCTGAAACTCACAGTATCCCAAGTTCAACTTTGGACTATTTAACAATTTCTCCTTAATTTGAGCACAAATATAAGTCCCTGCAATTTGTATTAGTCTTTGCCTTACCTTGGAACTAACAAAATATCTTCCACATGATAGTATTTCAGATATATGGCAGCTGATAGGTACTGTTTCTTCCCAAAAGTTGTTATTTCCAAGAATAAAACATTGCTCCTTTTAAGATTAACTGCAACTTCTTCCACTATTTTTTCCTAAGACTATATCTTACCAATTAAAAAGGATTCCGGTTTTGAAATATTTTTTCTCCATCCTAATCTCTGTTATGAGTGAGGGCCATTGCCTATGTCTCATTTGCTTGCCAGAGCTAAATACGCGATTCCATTGGTGTTCTTTGCACAGTAAATTGAGAAGGACGAGTATTATGGGTTTTTTTTTTTTAATCTTTCTATCTAAAACTGTGAGACTCCAAAACCATATGCCAAGGCATATAATCTATTACTGGTTTGCCTATAATGTAACAATCTTTAACGTTTGTTATAAATCAAAGACTACTTGCAGACATGGGGAAAAAAATCTGTTGGTAAGGACTGTTTATTGAAATCAGGAAGTATTTTGTCACCTTCCTTGGAAGAAACTTTCTATTTCTGTACAAGCTAGATATGATTTTGACATATAAAAATCTTTTCTGTTTTTTTCTAATTGACTTAGTAAGGACACTGATTATATTGTACCAGGGTTCTGAGCTCAGATAGAACTGTTCAGATAACTTCTGATTTTTCTAATTTCTAGGTTTATAGTCTGTGTTTCTAGGAGTGACAGTAATGAGGAAGTCTGAATTTGGCCTAGGCAATGTAATTTTCTGTTCCAGTTACTAATCACTAGATAACTAAAAACAAATTGCTTTCTTTACTTAGCCAGGACAGCAATTCATAGAACACTGATTTGTAAGAGCCTGGAAGGTCACTGTGAAGCTGAATGTCTTACTTTTGAAGTAAAGATTGGGGGCTGTAGAGCCGAATTAACACCATTTTGCTGCAAAAACAGAAAGAAGCATTAAAAACTAAGCACCAGCTGAAAGAACGAAAGATGTAAAGATTCTCTGGCTGTGAAATCAGTGGGACAAATCTCTCTGGACCTTCTCTCTTCGATCTGCAAAGTTTGGATTATCTGAAGCTGTGTTTCCAATGCTAGAGATTCACCCTTCCTAGGCTGTGAACTTCTTCCAGGCAGGCACTATATCTTGTTGACCTTTGTACTCTCAGTTCCTGACACGGGGCTTATTAACTTTTTTTTTTTTTTTTTTTTCACTTTCTAAAAAAAGAAGCCATTGAATAAATAGATAAAACAGATGGAGTGGAATGGTTGGACTGGCACTCAGGTGAATTGAGTTTTAAAGTTGTAGCTCTGTCTTTAAACAGATGTAGGACATTGGGTCCTCTGTGCCAAGATTCTGATACCTATGTAAGCAGCTTGAACTTCACAGTAAAGGGAATTCCTGCTAGATGCTAATTGTGGCTGCTTCAGCATTATCACTATCATGTACTCCTTTCTCTCTTTTATAGTTAGGAATTGTTTAGAGTGTTTTCCATTTACTTGTTAGATCTAAAACGTCAAGTTTTAGAAAGAAATGCACCTAAATCAAAATGCAAGTTGGCTGTAGATTGAGCAATGTCTGCATTCTGGCTGTTTGCAGTGAGAATTGATCAAAGCATGCTTTACTGAAGCTGCAAGTTCCCCAAAGGTCGTCGAATTCAGCACCCGTATTACAAAGGAGGAGACTGAGACTCAAGAAGATTATACAGTTACTGACTTAGTCACATTTATATTCAGACTTTGGGCTTTCTGGAATTGTCTTCTTAGCATGTTCACAAAATAGCATGCTGGAAGAGAACAGAACAGCAAAAGGCAATCCCAAAGACGGATCATTTCTCAGCGGATTCAGGTGAATAAATAAATGGAGGAAGAGACCGAAACAAACTGGGGAAAAAAAAAAAAAAAGCTAGAAAGAAAAAAAAAATGGACACTTTCTAAAACCTGTTATGATCCCACGATCCCTGCCCTTTGAGAGCCATAACAATGGCAAACTGAGGCATGCCTTTTCCCTAATTTGCCAAAATTTGGAGTCTCAGCTTTCAAGCAGAGGAAAGTATGTATCACAGAGCATTTCATCCTAGAAGACTTACAGCACACCCTCCCAGAACAGAGGCAGCAAAACCCCTCCGCGCTGCTCTAGAAAATTTCCTTCTCTTATCAATTAAGCTGGCTTAGAGATGTAAATAAGAGAGAAAAAAATCTAGAACAAGACAATTTGTAAAATGTTTTAAAATAACAAATAAAACGTGTTTTCAAGAGATCTGGTATTGGTACTTGTCTTTATGGTGCTAACTTTCTCATTCTGAAAACTATGCTGGAGGAAAATATGTGAAGTTACCTGTTTGAATCGGAGGAACTTTCTCTGTTTCTGCATATTTCCTAGAAACTCCTTATCTATTGTCTCAGATAAAACTAACAGCCTTTGAGAATCTGTGTATTTAGACTTTCTCGTTTCTTCTTTTTTTCCCTTTTCTTCTTTTTTCCCTGTCAGCGTCAAGTGACCTGAAATGCAATATACATGTCCTGTCGCCACTGTTTTCATAGCCCGTATCCTTCTCAACCTATAGAAAGTCTTTAAAAGCCAGCTATAAAGGCTCATGCAATTTCAGCACTTTAGGAGGACAAGAGCCCAGGAGTTCGAGACCAGCCTGGTCAACATAGGGAGACACCCCCCGCCATCTGTATAAAAAAATTTCTAAAATATTAGGTGTAGTGTCTCACACCTGTAGTCCCAGTTGCTTGGGGGGTTGAGCCCTGGAAGTTGAGGCTGCAGTAAGCTTGTGCCACTGCACTCCAGCCTGGATGACAGAAGCCTGTTTCAAAAGAAGAAGGAAAAGAAGGAGGAAGAAGAAGGAAGAAGGAAGAAGAAGAAAGAAGGAGGAGGAGGAGGAGGAGGAGGAGGAGGAAGAAGGAAGAAGAAAGGAGAAGAAAGGAGAAGAAAGGAGGGGAGGAGGGGGGAGGGGGGAGGGGGAGGGGGAGGAATGGGGAGGAGGAGGAGGTACTTCCTTAGTCACTTAACAGTAGCTGTTCTCTTAATAAATTACCATGGCCAACTCCAGTGACCTCTGACCAGTATTCATCTTTCAGGCCCTTTCTAAACATTTTATGAGGTGATCAGTCTCCTGCATCTTAATTTCTCTCTCATCTGCCCGTGAGGATGTATGTCTGCTGGGCATTTCTCCTTGTCTTCTGCACACGTTCTCAATCTTCTTTGCTGACTCTTCCTAATATTCTGTAAAATTCTCTTTGCTGGGATTGCATGGACCTGTGTTTCACTCTCTTCTTAGATGTGTCATCTCCAAACCGTCTCTTCCATTCTCATGGTTCCCAATCTTTATGGACTAATGACATGGTGTTACTTCTTTACCAGTTTTTATGACTTCTGCTTTGCTCTGTGGTGCCGTGCTGGGACTCCAAAAACTGCATTTGCCAGACTTCCTGGCCAGTTAGCTTCTTGTCAGCACCTTTAATGAAAGGCATTAGCAGGAGAGTGGAAAACAAGACAAGGAATGAAGGCACTTGTTCCCATGTTGTTTTCTCGTCAGCAACATTCCTATAGCAGCAGGTGGTTGGCTCCAGGCTTCAGGCTTTATATTCTTTCTACTTTCTCAGCAGCCTTACAAAGATGCCAGAAAGGGACCTTCAGCCTCCCAGCTCTACCTCCTTGGTTGTAAGAGGACCACCTGAACTACACTCTGCTTTTCTATGCACCCTGTCTATCCAAGCACCTGTTGGGCCCTGTCTCCTCCTCAGAAGTCTGAACACTGGCGATCGAGTGCCTCTGCCTCATTTGTCTGTGCCCCAGTCATTAAGCACTGCTCCCTTAACGTTTTAAGCATGACTTATGTGGTGTACCCCGCTAAGAGACCCAGGCAATTGGTACTGTGTCCCCTCCTCATAGGTTCAAACTCTAGCTGCGTACAAGTAACAGAATTTTGAGCACTAGCTCGAGAGTACCTTTCTCCCTTTGTTCCTGTATGTTTTAAGGTGATATCTCTTTTTTGTGGTTATTTCTGTGTCTTTTCAACCTCCCATTACTTATGCATCTAATTTAAGTTGATGAGCTGCTGGCCTTAACTAAGTGGATTTCTGGTAGGCACTTCAAAGGCAATGTCTTTATTCCAGATAAAGACTTCATTTAATATTCTAAATCTTAGAAAATACTGTTATGGTTGGCCAGGCATGGTGGCTTAAGCCTGTAATCCCAGCACTTTCGGAAGTCGAGGCAGGTGGATCACCTAAGGTCAGGAGTTCGAGACCAGCCTGACCAACATGATGAAATGCCATCTCTAGTAAATACACAAAAATACCTACTAAATACACAAGTAGCACACCGGTAATCCCAGCTACTCAGGAGGCTGGGGCAGGAGAATCGCTTGAACCCGGGAAGCAGAGGTTGCAGTGAGCCGAAATTGCACCATTGCAACCCAAGCAACCCAGCCTGGGCGACAAGGGCAAAACTCCATCTCAAAAAAAAAAAAAAAAAAAAAAAAAAAAACCATATTGTTATCTTTTACTTGGCATTGAGTTTAAAAGTAGGGGTTTACTAAGGAATGCTTACTTTTCTGCGTAAGTCACACAATTCACTCATGACATTAATCTGCATAAATTGCTCATTAATCCCTGTAAATCTTAATGCAATTATCTCCCTTCCCTCTTTTTCCTTACTGTTGTTGTTCTGCATCAGTGCCTTATTATCTTCAGCCTCTACTCTTACTCTGTCAAACTTGAGTGTTAACAAATCCATCCCTACTACCAATTATCTAAAATTACAATTTGCGGATTGAACTTTGCATAAAGGAATAGTTCTACTTTTTCATGATGTATGAGCACAAACGTGAGCACGCACACCCATGTGAATTGTCAAATCATAAAAATAAGTCTAAGGTTTATATTCAGATGTCCACAAATCCTTAGAACACTCAAATATTAGAACTAGAAGCAGCCTTGGAAATCACTTAAGTCCCTGTTTCCAGAACTATATTGGTTGATTATAATCAATGTAACTAGCCTAAAATAATTAGAGCTCTATGTCCCACTTTAACACTTTCAAATTGGGATTTCTTAAGAATTTGTAAAATGACTAAATTTGTAAAATGATTTTTCCAATTAAGTCTCCTGCATGGTGACATTTGAGAACTGTTGATCACTGAACTCAGAAGCATCTGCGATCCACTGATCTCTGTCCCACGTCGCCTGTTAGTTGCAGAAATAGAGATCCAGGCTCAGATCCAGGCTTCCTGCCTTCATGTCCAGTGGCATATTACTGTGTTGAATCTTTCCATTTGCAAAGAAGGTGTGGAGAAGGCATGACCAAGTGGCTCACCTTGCTCAACCCCAGGAACAGAAGCTCAAGTTTTAGTGGGTAGACAGACACATGTCCAGCAAACGAACACTCCATGTGGTAAGTTTTTCAGCTCCTGTGAGTTTAGAATATGTGCAGTTTGATTAATTATGACGAGTCCTTGGGATCCAGGGAGGTTTCACAGACAAAATGCCCTGTGACCATTTAAACCAACCGGTTTATCATTTAGCGTAAATCACTTTAACTGAAACTAAAGAAGTGTTGTTGCTAAACTTCCTTTGTTGCCAATATATTCGTAGTTTATGTTCTCATTTGATAATTATTTCTATTCTCAACTGCTCACTCTCATTCTTCTGGGGAACTCAACTGAAAATGTTAAGGACTCTGTTCTCTTATGAAAGCCCTTCTGCTCAGATGGTGCACTTCTGTTCCCGGTTGTCTATATAGAAAGGTCTCTAGTATAGAAAGGTCCTTTTTATCCAAATAAAGACATTCCACTGTCCCAGGTGAGCTACTGACCAAAATGAGGCTACCTATCTCCTGTCTCTATGGAAACCTTCACCTGTGAGGACTATTAGCATTCTTATTTGCCACTTAATTTTTTCTCCCATTTTTTTCTTTTTTTTTTTTTTTTTGAAATAAGTGTCACTAAGTGGAAAAAACAATCTGTGGAAGCCTTGACAAGTTTAATAAAATTGAGACCTTGAGGGAATCCACTGCGCAAAATCGCCAATCTCTATATATGGAGAAGGGGCTGTTTGAGAAAGCACGAAAACTGATGATGGCGAGAACTGTTGGCGTCTAATCCCTGCACGAGCTCTTCTGACGGTGATCCACAGAGCAGGCCGGGTAAAGGCTGACTTAGATGAACTGCAGTCAGAGGTGCTTCAGGTGTCTAGATGACCCGAAGGGGGTCCTCCTCGTTGACCCACACTAGGAACGTCTTACTGTCATTGTGCCAGATGCCGTGGGCGCGGGCGCAGGCGCGGGCGTCGGGCCAGTGTAGGACCATGCTGGAGGCCAGCAGCAGGCGCGACACGGGCTTGCCAAAGAGGAAGTGGGCGGCGATGAGCTGCTGCAGCTCCGCCTCGGTCATGCTCTCGAGCGCGCAGTACCCGCCCGCCAGCTCGCCATCCAGGCTGGACAGGGCTTCCACCGCGAGCTTCTCCATGGCGCGGCGCTCACCGTGCGCACCCACGAGCTCAGCGCATAGGTGGGGTCCAGGTCGTCGCCGCCCTGCAGGTTGCCGGGGTTGAGGTCGGTCTTGTGCTCATCTTGTGCTCAGTGTGAGACTTGGAGGAGACAACTACCCAAACTATATCATTTCTCTTCTAGCCTTGTCCTAATAAAGGAAGTTACTTGTCGTGATAGAGGCCTTGGTGTTCACTTTGCTGTCAGCTGCCTGTTGAAATGGGTCAGAACACAAAAGGGTTTTTCTGAGGAAAGGTAAATGCTTGGCAAAGTTCCTGTTTCCGACCGTTTTAGATGAGCTCACAATGGGAATGTGAGCTACACTGTGCTCCCAGAGTCCATGAGCTTCCTGGTGTCCAGCCTCTCCCTAGAGGACAGGGCAGCGCATTCCACTCTAGTGAGTCATTGTGTGAAACATATTTGAGGCACACCTCATTACAATGGTGGCCGCCACGCCGGTCCTCCATGATGGGGTCGAAGAGATCCTTGAACGCTCGCTAGGACGCCTCGTCGCCCGCCGCGCAGCCCACGGTCACGGCCTCTGGGTGGCCCGGGTTGTCCACGCCTGTCTGGATGACGTGGTCCCGCGTGAAGCCGCTCGCCGTGCTCTTGGCGCGCAGCTCCGAGGACAGCTCGAGGTCAGTACCTTGACCACAGCGTGGTTGCGGCTGCTCGGGTCGGGGAGCCGGTCCTCAGCCCGGAAGCGCAGAGAACATCATGGCGGCGGCGGGCGCGGGGGCGGGGGGGGGGTTGCATCCTTCAACAGCTTCCGGTGCGGCACAGGCGTGCTAGAACCACTGTTCCGCTTGCCACTTCAATGGTTTTGATTATTCCAGCACATAGATGGTTTCTGTCCAGTGAGTTCTCTCCACGGAGTTCTCCTTAGTCATGAGAAAAGTAACAACGGAGAGAAACTTTAAGCATGTCGCGTATGGGTTACCTCCTTGAGTCAGTGTGCTATCCTTATGCTAGGGAGCGTCACTTTCCCCAAAATTGCATATGACGTACGCTGCAGTCCTGAGTCACAATAAGATGTACTATTTATGTGGTGAAATTGTATGGGATTTGACAAACGCATAGCGGCAGGTTCTTTTATTCGAGAATGCTGCTTCTATTCCTCTTCAGGGAATCCATCGCCTTTTGTATTTCGTCCTTGGCGTTATTTCTTTGCTTCACTTCTCTTTCATCAAAGCAAGTCATACCGTGCTCTATTTTCATTTGATCTCCCAGAAGAAAAGTACTGAATATATAAACGAGAACGTCAGCTATTCAGACTCAGATCCACAGTCAAGGACAAGGCTCCTGCGCTGCAACACTGCGGCCTGCAGAGGGCGCTGGACTCCGCCTTCCGGCCCTGCGGGGCGCATGCGCATTCTGGCTGCGGAGGCGGGGCTGGGTCTCCGGGGAGCGTGGGCTCCAAGGCTTTGGGGCAACTCGAGCAAGGTCCATCGTGAGTAAAACCTCCTGTCGGCAGCCCTAACTGCTGAGAAGGGAGATTCACTGCAGTCTCCCAGATATTTCTCTGAAACAGCAATAAAGACTTCATTTTCTGGGCTGCTCCCACGTGTTCTGTACTTCCTGTTGGCATATTTTAGCACTATTTTACAAATGTCTAAATTTGGGGTGGGGGCGGGCTTTTTGATGGATAATCGAAGCAGGCTGTAATATGTCCTCCCTGTGACCTCTTTCAGGATTGACTGTGAGGAGAAACACAAGAATTGTGAGAAAAATCTACAGCATACAGGGGCCCTGCAGATGAAGAAGTGTGGGATCAGGGCAGGGCCGGCAGTGCAGCCCGAAGGATAGGGGCTCCTGCGGAGAAACCCGGAGCTCTGCATCCGTGCCTTTCCACATTGTGAGGGGCTCATCTTTCTTACAGTGCTAAAGTCACTGGAAAATAGACAATGAAAGAGAAAAACCTTAATTCAACATTCAGTTGTTGACACTAAAGCATTAAGAACCACATCTTTCTTTTCATCATAGCAGATTTAAAAAATGATTTCCATTACAAAGGCAAGGGGAAGAGGTACACTTGTGAACAACAGTTTGGACCCCAAATGAAACTATATTGTTAAATATTTCTTCAAAAATAAGTTATTATTCTGTGTTTCAGTATATATCCTGAGATTTTAACCTATAAATAGGTTTAAAACATTTCGTTTATAGTCAAAACGAGTATAATGGTAAAATATTTATTTGTCAAGCCCCTCATATTTTTATTCTTCTACTGGTTTGCCACCCTTAAGTTTTCAGATAGAATTGACACAAGAAACTCACAATGAGGGGCCTTTCTCTTCCTTGAATGTAAAATATGCATACTCCAAAACACTCAACATAGGCTGTTTCTTGAATTTCTCAACCTGAACCCTACAACCAGAGAGAATGTGCAAGTAACCCAGTTTTTTTTTTTTTTTTTTTTTTTTTTTTTTTTTTTTTTTTTTTTTTTTGAGACGGAGTCTCCAACTGTTGCCTGGGATGGAGTGCAATGGCGTGCTCTCGGCTCATCGCAATCTCCACCTCCCAGGTTCAAGCAATTCTACTACCTTAGCCTCCCAAGAGCTGGGATTACAGGTGCCAGCCACCACTCCTAATTTTTTGTATTCGTAATAAAGACATGGTTTCACTCTGTTGGTCAGGTTGGTCTCAAACTCCTGACCTCATGTTTATCCACCTCTGCCTCTCCAAATTCTGGGATACAGGTGTGAGCCAACATGCCCGGACAAGTAACCCAATTTCAAAACTATGTCTGGGAGCCAAGTGTGGTGGCTCACGCCTATAATTCCCAGCACTTTTGGAGGCCAAGGTGGGCGGAACCCTGAAGTCAGGAGTTCAAGACCAGCCTGGCCAACATACTGAAACCCGGTTTCTACTAACAATACAAAAATTAGCCAGGCATGGTGGTGCATGTCTGTAATCCCAGTTACTCAGGAGGCTGAGGGACGAGAATTGCTTGAACTGGGCGGCGTGGGGTGGAGGTTACAGTGAGCTGAGATCTCGTCATTGCACTCCAGCCTGGGTGACAGAGCAAAACTGTCAAAACAAAAACATACATCTGGCAGGGCGCCGTGACTCATGCCAGTAATCCCAGTGCTTTGGGAGGCTGAGACGGGCGGATGACTTGAGGTCAAGTTTCAGATCAGCCTGGCCAACATGGTGAAACCCTGTCTCTACCCAAAATACAAAAATTAGCTGGGCGTAATGGTGCACACCTGTAATACCTGGTACTTGAGAGGCTGAGATTGGAGAATTGCTTGAAACTGGTAAGTGGAGGTTGCAGTGAACTGGTTTGCACCACTGAACTAGAGCCTGGGAGACAAAGTGAGACTCCGCCTCAAAAACAAACAAACGAACAAAACTACATCCGATCTTCCGCAAAGTATCTGCTATTCTCAGAAAAGATCAAAATCCACCAAGCAAAGAGACCTCTGAATAAAGGCACTAAGGTCCGCCTTGGATGTATTTATGACATTAGCAAAATTAAATGAATTATCCTGTTTTTCTCTTAGTCATCTAAATGATTTCTTTACCTTTTTTTTTTGAGATGGAATTTTGCTCTCGTTGCCCAGGCTGGAGTGCAATGGTACGATCTTGGCTCACCACAACTTCTGCCTCCCGGGTTCAAGCAATTCTCCTGCCTCAGCCTCCTGAGTAGCTGGAATCACAGGCGAGTGCCACCACTCCCAGCTAATTTTGTATTTTTAGTAGAGGTGAGGTTTCACTGTGTTGCCCAGGCTGGTCTTGAACTCCTGACCTCAGGTGATCCACCCACCTTGGCTTCCCAAAATGCTGGGATAACAGGCGTGAGTCACCAAGCGAGGCCTCATCTAAATGACTTCTTACTAGAGGGGAAGGCTTCTTGGAAAAAGACATTTTGTAATTAGATTTATTTTTATAAACATCCAAGGGAAACAGGGTCTATACTTCACCTAATAAAACTGATTAGGGTATCAGCTAAATGGAAAGAGAATCTACAAATTTAGACAAGATCTAGGGAGAGAATGACCCCCTGAGCTCTAGGGCCTGTTAATGACGGCACACCCAGTAAAAGTACGGCCTCACAGATTTTCCATCTAGTTCAATTCTTGTATTTACTGGTCACCTTTTTCTCCCCCGATACCATCTAACCTCATGTTGTCAAATAATTTTTAATGATAAAAAGGTTAATTCTGAGTTCGGGCATTTGGTGTCTGGCCACCTGAAAGTTCAGGTGACTTTGTCCATGGAAATCATGGATTTTACTTAATAAGTAACGTTGAAAGGGAAACTTGCATTACAATTTGGAAATCAGTCTAGTGGGGGATACGGGCAAGAAATAAGTTAACAGACAGATTAGCACATAGTGATATATTAGAAATTAAGTAAAGGTCCTTTTGGTATTTTCCTCAGCCTGTCTTATAAGCCTATTATGTTTGGATAACTTTCGCCAGGAGATTCATTTTAAAACTTAATTCACTTAAAATACATAGCATTTTATTATTTAAAAATACTATTGCTTGGAGTGGTGGCTCATGTTATGGTGAAATTCTGTCTGTACTAAAAATTCAAAAATTAGCTGGACGGGGTGGCACACACCTGTAATCCTGGCTACTTGGGACTCTGAGGCAGGAGAATCGCTTGAACCGGGGAAATGGCGAGGTTGCAGTGAGCCAAGATTGCACCACTGCACTCCAGCCTGGGTAACAGAGTGAGACTCTGTATCAATAAAAAAATTAAAAAATAAAAATAAATTAAAAGAAACATACTGTCAGCCCTCCACATCCATGGGTTACAGCTCTATGAATTCAACTAATCTTGAATAGAAAATAATCAGAAAATATTTACACAAGTTTCCCCCCACACCCAAAATTTGAATTTTTCGTTCACCAAATTCTTTATTGAGAACACATAAATGATGTGCGGTCTGGGCATTGTATTAGGTGCTGTAAGTAATCTAGAGATAATTTAAGCTAAATGAATTAATATGATTACGCTACGTCTAAATTCTATCCCGATTTATTCAAGGGACTGAAGCATCCACAAATTCAAAGTTTCCTAGAACCAATCCTTTATGTTTACCCAGAAACGACTATACACATGAACCTTTCAAAAAATAGTTGTCTTTCCTAATTAATGAACAAAGTACAATAGAATGTAAATAGCACTATTTTAAAATACTGATATTTTATATCACAATTATATGGTGAATCGGAGTAGAAGTTACATCGGATTGACTTTGATTAGATTAAGCTAATTATGACAAGGGCACAGCCTTATTGATTGAGTTTTGATAAAAGTACTCCCATGCAGGTCCCTCCTATTATTTCATCAGCAGCACTAGCCAATCACATTCATCCCTTTAGACAAATCCCATGGCTCTACCTCTTATAAGCCTCTTGGAACTTCCCCAAGATGTCATTCTACCAAAGCATCGTCCGACGTGTCCTAGGCCAGGGCACACTCTCCCATGTTCTGGCTGTGCTGAGCTGATCATTTTCTTCGGGTAAAGGAAAAGATCAAGTCATAGACTGTATAGATTTACAGAACGTAAGTCAAAGATTGAGATTTTTCTGATACAAGCAAATCTAGAGAAACTTTACTATGTATGGTTACCGGTGCCCAAGAAGCCCCAGTGATTTCTGGACAGAATTGCAAAGTGACAGTCAAGGAGAGAGCAGGTATGTTGGGATGTGTGTCCGCTTTGGGTTGCCAGGAGGTTGACGTGTGACTGTGTGTGTGTGTGAATGTGTAATAAAGGGCCAAACTAGGGCAGAGAAGGCGTTGAATATTATAAACTTAGAACATGTAGGGAAGATATAAGACCCACAGTGGAGGCCCACAGGATGTAACCAGCATGGGGGGTTTCTGGAACATGTTAGGGGGCTCATCTCAGGCTTCCTCCGCTGTCAATCTATGCCTCTCTAAACGAAAGTCGCCTTGTGTGTGGAGACACGGAAACTGTGGGCATGATCTAAATTCATTCCTTGTGCTCACTAGAAAATGAAACATTTCCCATCATCTCTCACTTCTTTCATACTGTAACTGCATAGACACAGGGGTCAGATACCTGAAATACCAACATCTTCTCCTAAAGTCCTCAGACCTAATGAGATGCCCCTCCTTCTCATGTGGATGAGCTCCTGAAAAAAGCAAACTGTTTGCTGTGGTCACCATTCCAGATCACATACATGCACCAGTAGGAAAGGGCTTTGGAAAAGGTAGGGTGAGAGGCGCGTGTTAGAGCTTACTGGGTACAGCTACAATTTGGAGTTGAGCACAAGGGCACTTGACCTAGGGCCACAGGAAGAATGTGTGCCGGATGACAAATGGAGTTTTTGGCTTGTGGGAATGGACTCTGTGTCACTGTGTGGAAGACTGATAGGTCCCATTCTGTCCTAAAGCTTGGCTGCCACACAAATGAATCCACCCAAACGTCGCCGAGTGGAGCAGCATCCCGGGACAGGTAAGGCACTCTCCCTGATATGTCTTAAGATCCCCATGCCTGGAAGTCAGCGTCGTGTCTCAAAATACCATAAATGGAGAGGGTATTCCTGCAGGGTGAGTGGGCTGTTGAGGGCTGGTGTCCTGAGGCTGGCCTGTGCTAGGTTGTGGATTTCTGAAGGTCATATTCTCAAATCCAAGAGACTTTTGCTGGAAGAGAGCCTTAACCTCCCTCACTGTGGTCTCTCTACAGGTGCAGAAACACCCTCAGTTCTAGAAGCTCCGCACCAGGATTCATGCCAGTCCCTGGAACCTTCCCAGGTAAGTTCCTGTGTCCCTGCATGGCAAACATTGTACAGTGCTGCACAATCTTCAGGCTCAAGGGACATCCAGGGGATGTACATTTAGGTGGGTCAGACTGAGAGGGAGTTTGTATTTTAAAGTTGTGGAGGGGGAAGCTCCTGGCATCTCCCTTCCTATGAGCCTCATTTGCATCCTTTCTGAGGGGAGAACGCTGAGGACTGTCTTTCCACAGGTGCAGCAGGATTCCAGCACAGAGGAGTTCATCGTGATCTTGGAAGAAGAGACAGAAGTGACGCTGATCCTGGAAGAGGGCATCATTATCCTGGCCCCAGAGACAGCCCTACAGCTGACCGTGGATAACACCGCCCTTGTAATTGTCCCTGAGCAGGACCTGAGGTCACCAGACAGCCTGCAGTCCCCTGTGCAGATCCAGTACATCTTGCCCTCCGTTGATGACTTCACCGTGGAGATCCATGATGAAGATGGAGACATCTCAGACATGAGAAGAGAGAATGCGCCTCTTGCGCCTGCAGAAGAGGGGGAGGCAGCACCCCTATATCATCAGCCCTTGATGATGCCCCCAGCAAACCACATGGCTGGGATCAGCCCTTCTTTCCTAGTAACCCCGTTGTGCATTCCACGCCGTCTGGCAGCCTTCCCCCAGCGCTACCCTCTACCGCCCACACCCAGTCCAGTGCGACGCAGTAAACCGGACGACTACATTTTCAGCCTGCATGGTATGGAGCTGCTGTGCACCTCCTCCCTCAGACCTATGCCCCCTTCACCAAGTCCTGGCCCCCAGATCTATCACAGGATTCACCATAGGCGGCCTCGCAAGGCACGAAGATGTCTCTTCAGGGAGTGATTTAACCCAAGAACCGCCCCCTCGAATTGACAGGTCAGACACTGTCCGACTCCTTAGTGCATTCGCTGTATGCGGAGAGAGACTAATTCCAGGGACGTCTTGCTTCCCCTTTGCTGTTTCCCATCATCATCCACTGTCTTCAACAGCAGAGGCCCCCAGATGCTGCAGCGACGGGGGCCGCTGCAGGGAGTTCAAATAAAATGATCGCATTTCACTTCACACACGCTGTCCCGTAGAATTTCTCTTCCTTATTTAACTGCTTAAATCCAACCACACTGGGCTGAAGCCCTGACGCCTGCCTGGGAGAGCTGGCGGAGGTGCACAGGCGCTCCATTCCTTGTCTTAGTCCCGCTTCCCCCGATTCCCAGGCCGATGCTTTTGAATAAATATTGATGCTGTTGAATGAAGTAGTGGGGACTGCTGTGTTTGCTTCCAGCTGAGACACTCTTCTGCTCTCGCTTGTCCTGTTTCCATTGACATTTGCCTTTGTTCAGTTTTGTTTTCCATTGTTTGGGTTTCTTATTCATGTACTCATGAAACAACTGCTACCTTTCTGACAATTGCGCTTCCTGCTCCTTCTCCTGCTCCTCCTTTCAGGCTCACTTCATCCTCTTCCTCCTTCTCTTCCTCTTTCCTCCCCCTCCCCCTCCCCCCTCCTCCCCCTTCCCCTCTCCCTACCATCTCCTCCCCTTCTTTTTTCCCCTCCTCATCCGCCTGCTCCATTTTCTCTTCTTTAGGGAGAAGCTCCAAATTCACTTCCATTGCTATTGAAGGTCATTATCCTGATTATCTACATAACCTAAAAAGTGTCAGTATACAAAATCAATAGGATAAACTTTCTGCTCCCCTCAGAGCAAACAGGATTATGACCAAAATGATCAAAGAGCATGGAAGGAAACAATACGATCAGAAAGCTCACGGAACTAGCTCAAGGTGGTTGGGTGGGGGGCTGGTGATGGGCGTGGGGAGTTGGTAAGCAGGTGTTGCAACCTGAATCTGAATAATTAATGAAAGGCAAAGTATAGGGGAATCAAGCTTCAACAGCTGCAGTGCATCCCATGGGAAATGGCCCAGTTCAACTGTGTCTATTTCCCCACCTTCTAAAAAACACCATGGAAAATGAGACAGAGCTACATGCGCAAACAGAATCTTCCTGAGAGGAGACGCAGAATCTTCAAAGCTTGCTGGTGTACAACAGGGTTTTAGAATGTTTGTCAGTAGGGAACATCATCTTGGAGTGGGCTTTGTAGACAGACATTGCCGGGTCATGTAATTGAATTAAGTTGATTAGGTCAGGGTACATTTCCGGAAGGGTGTCTCCAGAGGCAGTATAAAAGGCAGCCTGCAGAGCCTGGCTCCCTCTCGGCCGCTTCCTCTGGCTTCCTGGAGGCTGCATCGCTTCCAGCCGGGCTGCTCCGATATCTGCCCACCTGAGCGCCAGTCGAGGAACTATAGCAGACCTGCCATTTCAGGTTAGTTTCACTAAAAAATTGTTTGTCTCACATCATCCCTGAGGGTTTGGGAGGAAAATAGACAAAGAAGAGTGAAAGGAACAGGTCACATTGGGGTAATGACTACATGATAGGGTAAGATGTGTGTTCTTGTTACTAGTATTTCCTGGAAAAGAAACTCAGAACGTATTTCCATCTTCTTTCCATTTCTGGAAAGATGATCGAGATGGAAATGGGAACAGAAATGTTCTCCATCATGTCAAATTGCTGAGTTAATGGAAAGAGAATTTTGAAACGAGAGTGGTTTGCCGTTTAGTCATGTAAGAAATTGCTACGGGCTAGGTTCACCCTTTGTTTCCATAATTCGTATGGCTCCTATAAAATACCAGAAAAATAAAGACAGGGACTGGGGCTGGAGCTCAGCCAAAAAGATACAACAGGAAAGACCATAACCAGCTGGGGTGATGGAGAGAAACATGATTTCTTTTTATGAATTTCTATTTGGCTGCCAAATCAAATGTCCAGAGGAGCGAATCAAGTGGTGATAGGAAGCATCTGTTATTCCTGATTTAAAATAGACCTGCCAAAGGGGCCCGTAGACCATGCCCTAAACTTTGGATTGTTGTGAGCGTCAAGGGAGACAGAATGAATGTCTTTCCTAGTAGGCTGAATCGTGATAGACTTAAGTCCAGTCTCCAGAATCAGTTGTTGGGGGTTGAAATCTCACTCGCCATAGGGAGGCCACGGGCCCCGTGGCAGGCGAGGTTTCCTCTTGGACCAGGCAATCCTGGCAGAGGAATGTATGGTCATCTGAGGATGCACATCACATTGTGATCCACAGATTGGACCAACTGCTGGGCGGGTCTCCTCATGACCACATCAGCAAGGAATTAGGTGAGGGCTTCTGGGTATGTGAATCTCCAGTGCGCTTAACCATGGATTTGTGTTGTGTGTGATTCAGGTGACCCGACGGTCGACCCTGAAAAAGGTGGACATCAAAGCGCCAGGAAGTGAAGATGATGGCACACCGTGACCCCAAGAGAGGGGCAAACAGACTCATGAGAGCCCAGACCCTCAAGAAGCAGCAGAGGGCCCCAGCTGGGCCAAGGGTTCCCCCACCCGATGAGGAAAATCCCAGGGTAAGTCTAGCCCTGGATCTTTTGAGCATCCGGGGATCTCGTGGTCCTCAGGGACTGGGTGGAATTCAAAACAGTTCTGTCACCACCACCAAGATTTCTTTCTCTTTTCTTAATTTCCTTTTCTTCTCTTTTCTTTTCTTTTTTTTAATGAGACAGGGTTCACCATGTTGGCCAGGCTGGTTGAACTCCTGACCTCAGGAGATCCACCTGCCTCGGCCTCCCAAAGTGCTGGGATTATAGGCATGAGCCACCGCACCCGGCCCAAATTTCTTGTTCTATCCAAGGTGGGCCTGGCTTGGGTCCTCCTCTCAGGCCCCATAGGTCCCTTGAGAGACCCTGGAGAGCAGCTTCCCTTCCTGCCTGGAATCCCATGTAGCCAGCTTTGGCTGTGTTGTTGACACTGGGTTCATGCTCATGACCATTAGAACCCTGAGTGTTTCCCATTAAGGGTTTCTCTGTAACACGGGCTCTGGGAAGGAACGCCGTATCAGAGCTCTCCCAGCACTTAGCGGCTCCCATACCACCGTCCCCTCCCTAGAATCCCTACTGAGCTCTGAATTCACAACCTGTCTCATTTTTGATCTTGGATTTCTGCCTCAAAGGCTCGTGCACTGACAGCACTTTCTTTCCACCCTCAGGTCAAGTGCAAAGACTGCGGGGCGTTTGGCCACAAGGCCACAAGTACGAGGTGCCCCATGAAGCGCTGGAACGGAGCCTTGGTCCCCCAGACCTCTGGCAAACAAGAAGGGAAGGAAAACCTCAAGCCATGGAAGCCCCGGGTTGAGGGGAACCCGGGGCCCTGGAGCAAGGAGAAGGCAGAGAATGAAGAGAGACCAAGGTGAGCAGTGGGAGGGGTTTTCACAGCTCTTTGGGTACTGCCACCTAAGAGCTGGGTGTTCTCCCAGGTGCCACACTCAGGAGCTCCCTTCACCCTGGGAGACAGATTCAGGGGTGGGGGGCAGGGGTGTTTCATGGAGGTTGCCCAGGACAGGGGGAAAGCAATGGAATGTAGAGGAACGTCCTTAGCTGGGAAGCCTAGAGGGCCGCCTGGAGGAAGGGAAGCCTGGCCCATGAGGGAAGGTGCCCAAACAGGAAACGGGACTGGGCTCAGATAGGGTTCTCCCCGTCCCCTGGGAAAACTAGGGGGCAGCACCTGAGCTTTTTCTGTTCTGCAGGCCGCAGGACCAGCAGAGGAAGGCTCTCCTCCAGATAATTTCCGGGAAACCTCAATCCAAGCGGCTGCCCGGTGGAAAAGAATCGGGGGAACCCTGTGACTATCTGACGGTGAGTGTCACCCTGGGCCCCTGCTCTTTCTCTCCTACAGGTTACCCTGGGGGATTTCCGTTCAGGCCCGCAGCTGTGGGAGGGAACTGGGGGCATTCTCAGCCTCAGGGTCTCAACGACCCTTTCAGGTTAATTGATTCCAGGTGAAGGCATCTGAAGATGCCGTATTTCCTGGTGCTTTCTCTCTGTCGGACTATTGCAAGCCTGCCAACAACACTTTCCTAGCGGCAGGAGGACATTAGGTCACTCCAGTGAATCACCAAGACAGAGTCACTTCAGCGATGATATTCTGTAGATCACCACACCTAGTTCCACGGCACATTTTTCAAGTGTCTTGTCCTGGCCAGCACTCACTTGAGGATCAGTCCCTGCTTCCAATGACTGCCTGTCGAGACTGTCTGGAGAGTGTCTGGGTGCAAGCACCTTGTGTTTGGCTGTGCTGGATTTTTTGTCGGCTGGATGCGGAGGAACATCTAACGTGTGTGGTTTCCTTTCTTTCAGGGGGCAGGCAGGCCAATGCCAGTCCACACCACCAAGAGGAGGCCAGTCGTGGACGCTGCTCTCACCGACGGCGCAGCTCCCAAAATTGCTGACAGGGGCACCACCTGGGCTTCACTGTCTCCCCTCAGGAAAGCCAGTGTGAGCTCCTCCTCAAGTCGTGGACCCACGGAACCACAGACAGGGGCCGTGGCCCACATGCCTCAGGCTGCATTCCGGGGCCGTGGCCCGCAGCCTCTCCTCTTGGTGAAGCCCACAAACGGCCGCCCTGAGGGTGGCTCCCGTGAGGTTCCCAAGTCTGCCTCCAGCACCCACGGCCTGAACCCTGTCATCGACCCCCAGGCACAAGCCAAACGTCCTGCTGTGACCTCACAGCCCTGCCCACCAGCCGCCACACACAGCTCGGGCCTAGACTCCAATCTCAGCTTCAGGCCAGGAGCCAAGAGGCCTGCCCAGGCTCCGATTCAGGCTTGCCTGAGTGTCCCCAAGAAAGCCAGACTCGGTCCCATCCAGATCGCCGAAAACAGCATCCAGGGAGGGGAGCCGGGCGCCCTGGAGACTCTACAGCCTCCGCCAGCTCTAACCGAACTTAGACCAAATAGGTCACCCCAGATGAGCAGGAGGACACCCGCCCAGGTGCCCAGCCTCGACCTGCAGCCTCCTCACAGCAGACCCTGCCTGCCTACCGTCCAGGCCTGCACCGTGTCCCACCAGCCAGCGGCCGGCCAGGATGGTTACCAGCCTCTCAGAATGCTCTTCAGGAGACTGGGAGACGGAGGGTGGAGCTCCACGTTCCTCACGGCTCCGTCACCCGACTCTGCGAAGAGGCCGGGAGCCTTCCCGACTCAGAGCCCTCATGTCCCAGAGAAGTCTGAGGGGCCCTGTGTTTGTGTCCCACGGAGTGTCCTCTGTGAGGACCTTCAGGTGTCCTCTTCCTCCGAGGAGGAGCTGGTCTGACCTGGAGCGAGACTGCAGGTGGCAGAGATCCCTGGCCTCCAGCTCCCGTGACTCGGAGGGGACTGTTGGACTGAGGAGCACAGAGCGGGGAGCAGACTTTGTGTGCTGACTCCGAAGCTCCCCAGCATCTGAGGCGCTCCTGTGCATGTCGGAGCCCAGCTCAGGCAGGGACCAGCTGCAGAGACTCTGCCTACTTGAATTCTGGTGAGGAAAACTGTATTTGGAATGGGTCTCCTGAAACCCACCCTGAAAAGCTTCTGTGCCAGGGATTCGTTGTGTAAGAGACTGGAAACAGACGAATTACTCTGTGTCTGCTCCCTACGTGACTAAATATGGGAAAAGTTAGGGAACCCTGACAGGTGCCCCTCTTCAGCCACGCCCTGCCCTGAGATTGGTGTTTTGGACCCTGGGATGGGTTCTGCGGAAAGCATTGTTGGGGTTTTCCTCAGCCTTGAACATTGTGCTAGGGAATGCCTTTGTAAATATGTGTGATTAATTTGTTTGGAAGTTAATAAAATTATTGGAAAACATCACATCGTGTCTTTCGACTCTAATTGCGTGTTTGTTCTTTGCCGATTTTCCTAGGGCTTGAACATTTCTGGACTTTGTTAGCAATCCATAGCAGTGACCAGAGTGTTTCTCCCTTTGGTTTCCTAAATATCCACAGGTGTTGGAAAATCTCCACCCCACTCTGCCAACACACATACCCAGTCAAATTCCACCAAGGGAATCACACACATTGCAGACGTGGTGAGCACTGCCTGCCCCAAGGAGTCCCTGGTTGCCTCACCGGGATGCCAAGTGTGCGGTGAAGATTGTGATGGTTCCCATGAAGCTGCATCTGGGTGTGCACAAGAACACTAGGCACAGTTTCATTTGCCAAGTAGACCCCAGTAAAGCTGAAGTACATTCCGAGGTCAAAGATTCATCCCCTCTTCTTTTCGGATGCCTGAGCCCAGAGCCTTTTAGTCACTTCCCACATGATCCTAAGAGTAGGTGAGGTTGAGAATCACTGAAAGAGTCAGGCAAAGACATCCGTCATGCACAGGCTGACTCCATCCTCGGACCTGGGAACAACCCTGACCAGAATTCCACATCTAGGAGGTCTCTGAACTGAGAGAGATGTTCTGAGAAAGACCAACAAATGGCTCCCCATCCGTTGCTATTCAGGGTCATTATCTTGATTATCTACATAATCTAAAAAGTGTCAGTATCCAAAATCAACAGGATAAACTCTCTGCTCCCCTGAGAGCAAACAGGATCATGACCAAAATGTCCAAAGAGCATGGAAGGAAACGATATGATCAGAAAGCTCACGGAAGCAGCTCAAGGTGGTCGGGTGGGGGGCTGGTGATGGGCGTGGGGAGTTGGTAAGCAGGTGTTGCAACCTGAATCCTGAATAATTAATGAAAGGCAAATTAAAGGGGAAATCAAGCTTCAACAGCTGCAGTGCATCCCATGGGAAATGGCCCAGTTCAACTGTGTCTATTTCCCCACCTTCTAAAAAACACCATGTAAAATGAGACAGAGCTACATGTGCAAATGGAATCTTCCTGAGAGGAGACACAGAATCTTCCAAGCTTGCTGGTGTACATAAGGGTTTTAGAATGTTTGTCAGTAGTGAACATCATCTTGGAGTGGGCTTTGTAGACAGACATTGCCGGGTCACGTAATTGAATTAAGTTGATTAGGTCAGGGTACATTTCCGGAAGGGTGTCTCCAGAGGCAGTATAAAAGGCAGCCTGCAGAGCCTGGCTCCCTCTCGGCCGCTTCCTCTGGCTTCCTGGAGGCTGCATGGCTTCCAGCCGGGCTGCTCCGATATCTGCCCACCTGAGCGCCAGCCGAGGAACTATAGCAGACCTGCCATTTCAGGTTAGTTTCACTAAAAAATTGTTTGTCTCACATCATCCCTGAGGGGTTGGGAGGAAAATAGACAAAGAAGAGTGAAAGGAACAGGTCACATTGGGGTAATGACTACATGATAGGGTAAGATGTGTGTTCTTGTTACTAGTATTTCCTGGAACAGAAACTCAGAACGTATTTCCATCTACTTTCCATTTCTGGAAAGATGATCGAGATGGAAATGGGAACAGAAATGTTCTCCATCATGTCAAATTGCTGAGTTAATGGAAAGAGAATTTTGGAACGAGGGTGGTTTGCCGTTTAGTCATGTAAGAAATTGTTACGGGCTAGGTTCACCCTTTGTTTCCATAATTCGTATGGCTCCTATAAAATACCAGAAAAATAAAGACAGGGACTGGGGCTGGAGCTCAGCCAAAAAGATACAACAGGAAAGACCATAACCAGCTGGGGTGATGGAGAGAAACATGATTTCTTTTTATGAATTTCTATTTGGCTGCCAAATCAAATGTCCAGAGGAGCGAATCAAGTGGTGATAGGAAGCATCTGTTATTCCTGATTTAAAATAGACCTGCCAAAGGGGCCCGTAGACCATGCCCTAAACTTTGGATTGTTGTGAGCGTCAAGGGAGACAGAATGAATGTCTTTCCTAGTAGGCTGAATCGTGATAGACTTAAGTCCAGTCTCCAGAATCAGTTGTTGGGGGTTGAAATCTCACTCGCCATAGGGAGGCCACGGGACCCCTGGCAGGCGAGGTTTCCTCTTGGACCAGGCAATCCTGGCAGAGGAACGTATGGTCATCTGAGGATGCACATCATATTGTGACCCACAGATTGGACCAACTGCTGGGCGGGTCTCCTCATGACCACACCAGCAAGGAATTAGGTGAGGGCTTGTGGGTGTGTGAATGTCCAGTGTGCTTAACCATGGATTTGTGTTGTTTGTGTGTGATTCAGGTGACCCGACGGTCGACCCTGAAAAAGGTGGACATCAAACCACCAGGAAGTGAAGATGATGGCACACCGTGACCCCAAGAGAGGGGCAAACAGACTCATGAGAGCCCAGACCCTCAAGAAGCAGCAGAGGGCCCCAGCTGGGCCAAGGGTTCCCCCACCCGATGAGGAAAATCCCAGGGTAAGTCTAGCCCTGGATCTTTTGAGCATCCGGGGATCTCGTGGTCCTCAGGGACTGGGTGGAATTCAAAACAGTTCTGTCACCACCACCAAGATTTCTTTCTCTTTTCTTTCTTTTCTTTTCTTCTCTTTTCTTTTGTTTTCTTTTCTTTTCTTTTCTTTTCTTTTCTTTTCTTTTCTTTTCTTTTTTTTAATGAGACAGGGTTCACCATGTTGGCCAGGCTGGTTGAACTCCTGACCTCAGGAGATCCACCTGCCTCGGCCTCCCAAAGTGCTGGGATTATAGGCATGAGCCACCGCACCCGGCCCAAATTTCTTTTTCTATCCAAGGTGGGCCTGGCTTGGGTCCTCCTCTCAGGCCCCATAGGTCCCTTGAGAGACCCTGGAGAGCAGCTTCCCTTCCTGCCTGGAATCCCATGTAGCCAGCTTTGGCTGTGTTGTTGACACTGGGTTCATGCTCATGACCATTAGAACCCTGAGTGTTTCCCGTTAAGGGTTTCTCTGTAACACGGGCTCTGGGAAGGAACACCGTATCTGAGCTCTCCCAGCACTTAGCGGCTCCCATACCACCGTCCCCTCCCTAGAATCCCTATTGAGCTCTGAATTCACAACCTGTCTCATTTTTGATGTTTGATTTCTGCCTCAAAGGCTCGTGCACTGACAGCACTTTCTTTCCACCCTCAGGT
This sequence comes from Saimiri boliviensis, assembly GCF_048565385.1. Lineage (NCBI taxonomy): Eukaryota > Metazoa > Chordata > Mammalia > Primates > Cebidae > Saimiri > Saimiri boliviensis. The sequence continues at coordinate 106,957,718 of NC_133461.1, read as the reverse complement.
CAAGTGCAAAGACTGCGGGGCGTTTGGCCACAAGGCCACAAGTACGAGGTGCCCCATGAAGCGCTGGAACGGAGCCTTGGTCCCCCAGACCTCTGGCAAAGTGGAAGGGAAGGAAAACCTCAAGCCATGGAAGCCCCGGGTTGAGGGGAACCCGGGGCCCTGGAGCAAGGAGAAGGCAGAGAATGAAGAGAGACCAAGGTGAGCAGTGGGAGGGGTTTTCACAGCTCTTTGGGTACTGCCACCTAAGAGCTGGGTGTTCTCCCAGGTGCCACACCCAGGAGCTCCCTTCACCCTGGGAGACAGATTCAGGGGTGGGGGGCAGGGGTGTTTCATGGAGGTTGCCCAGGACAGGGGGAAAGCAATGGAATGTAAAGGAACGTCCTTAGCTGGGAAGCCTAGAGGGCCGCCTGGAGGAAGGGAAGCCTGGCCCATGAGGGAAGGTGCCCAAACAGGAAACGGGACTGGGCTCAGATAGGGTTCTCCCCGTCCCCTGGGAAAACTAGGGGGCAGCACCTGAGCTTTTTCTGTTCTGCAGGCCGCAGGACCAGCAGAGGAAGGCTCTCCTCCAGATAATTTCCGGGAAACCTCAATCCAAGCGGCTGCCCGGTGGAAAAGAATCGGGGGAACCCTGTGACTATCTGACGGTGAGTGTCACCCTGGGCCCCTGCTCTTTCTCTCCTACAGGTTACCCTGGGGGATTTCCGTTCAGGCCTGCAGCTGTGGGAGGGAACTGGGGGCATTCTCAGCCTCAGGGTCTCAACGACCCTTTCAGGTTAATTGATTCCAGGTGAAGGCATCTGAAGATGCCATATTTCCTGGTGCTTTCTCTCTGTCGGACTATTGCAAGCCTGCCAACAACACTTTCCTAGAGGCAGGAGGACATTAGGTCACTCCAGTGAATCCCCAAGACACAGTCACTTCAGCAATGATATTCTGTAGATCACTACACCTAGTTCCACGGCACATTTTTCAAGTGTCTTATCCTGGCCAGCACTCACTTGAGGATCAGTCCCTGCTTCCAATGACTGCCTGTCGAGACTGTCTGGAGAGTGTCTGGGTGCAAGCACCTTGTGTTTGGCTGTGCTGGATTTTTTGTCGGCTGGATGCGGAGGAACATCTAACGTGTGTGGTTTCCTTTCTTTCAGGGGGCAGGCAGGCCAATGCCAGTCCACACCACCAAGAGGAGGCCAGTCGTGGACGCTGCTCTCACCGACGGCTCAGCTCCCAAAATTGCTGACAGGGGCTCCACCTGGGCTTCACTGTCTCCCCTCAGGAAAGCCAGTGTGAGCTCCTCCTCAAGTCGTGGACCCACGGAACCACAGACAGGGGCCGTGGCCCACATCCCTCAGGCTGCATCCCGGGGCCGTGGCCCGCAGCCTCTCCTCTTGGTGAAGCCCACAAACAGCCGCCCTGAGGGTGGCTGCCGTGAGGTTCCCCAGGCTGCCTCCAGCACCCAGGGCCTGAACCCTGTCATCGACCCCCAGGCACAAGCCAAACGTCCTGCTGTGACGTCACAGCCCTGCCCACCAGCCGCCACACACAGCTTGGGCCTAGACTCCAATCTCAGCTTCAGGCCAGGAGCCAAGAGGCCTGCCCAGGCTCCGATTCAGGCTTGCCTGAGTGTCCCCAAGAAAGCCAGACTCGGTCCCATCCAGATCGCCGAAAACAGCATCCAGGGAGGGGAGCCGGGCGCCCTGGAGACTCTACAGCCTCCGCCAGCTCTAACCGAACTTAGACCAAATAGGTCACCCCAGATGAGCAGGAGGACACCCGCCCAGGTGCCCAGCCTCGACCTGCAGCCTCCTCACAGCAGACCCTGCCTGCCTACCGTCCGGGCCTGCACCGTGTCCCACCAGCCAGCGGCCGGCCAGGATGGATACCAGCCTCTCAGAATGCTCTTCAGGAGACTGGGAGACGGAGGGTGGAGCTCCACGTTCCTCACGGCTCCGTCACCCGACTCTGCGAAGAGGCCGGGAGCCTTCCCGACTCAGAGCCCTCATGTCCCAGAGAAGTCTGAGGGGCCCTGTGTTTGTGTCCCACGGAGTGTCCTCTGTGAGGACCTTCAGGTGTCCTCTTCCTCCGAGGAGGAGCTGGTCTGACCTGGAGCGAGACTGCAGGTGGCAGAGATCCCTGGCCTCCAGCTCCCGTGACTCGGAGGGGACTGTTGGACTGAGGAGCACAGAGCGGGGAGCAGACTTTGTGTGCTGACTCCGAAGCTCCCCAGCATCTGAGGCGCTCCTGTGCATGTCGGAGCCCAGCTCAGGCAGGGACCAGCTGCAGAGACTCTGCCTACTTGAATTCTGGTGAGGAAAACTGTATTTGGAATGGGTCTCCTGAAACCCACCCTGAAAAGCTTCTGTGCCAGGGATTCGTTGTGTAAGAGACTGGAAACAGACGAATTACTCTGTGTCTGCTCCCTACGTGACTAAATATGGGAAAAGTTAGGGAACCCTGACAGGTGCCCCTCTTCAGCCACGCCCTGCCCTGAGATTGGTGTTTTGGACCCTGGGATGGGTTCTGCGGAAAGCATTGTTGGGGTTTTCCTCAGCCTTGAACATTGTGCTAGGGAATGCCTTTGTAAATATGTGTGATTAATTTGTTTGGAAGTTAATAAAATTATTGGAAACGATGACAGACTCTCTTTTACTCTCATTTCGTGGTGTTTTTTTTTTTAACAACTGGTAATCAATTTATTAAAATATTTGACTTAAGCATGTGTAATGGTGACTTCCAGCCCAACTCCTGGCTCAGTAGTGATGGAAGTCATCTGCTTCACAATCTCAGAAGGACTGTGCAAGCCAATGAGTAGCTTTTGGATTTTCATCTGGAAATTATCCCATGTCTTAGAACCTTCCCCACAAGGAGTTTGTCTTGTCATCATTCTAAAAGTCTTGGCAGACATTCGAACTGCTCCTTTCGCTTTGAGATTCTTTTCCTTTGCTCCTCTGATCAAGTCAGCACACACTTTCTCCATGGGTTTTCCGTTGCAGCTCATTAGAGTGATTCGAATTCAGGTGTTTTACTGGTATCCTTAAAAGCCATGGCTGCTGCGTGGTTTCCTGGCGGTCTTGTTCCTCGGACAGAGGCAACAGCGGTGGGTCAGGAGCAGGAGCGTTTGGATCCCCGACCCCCAACAAGTACCCCCGCGTCTGCGTCAAATTTTCCGGGAGCTTTCCCAGTTCTTGACTTCGTTAGCAATCCAAACCTTTGACAAGACTGTTTCTCCGAGACAGAGTTGACTTAGAGGACGGCGGGCCTTGGCAGGACCTTTGACTTCCTACAATTCCACAGGAGCCGGAAAATCTCCGCCCCACGCTACCGACACCCGCACGGAGTCCAATTCCGCCAAGTGAATCTCACACACGTTGCAGACATGGTGAGTAACGCTTGCACCCGCAAGCCCGAAATTGGCTCATAGTGATGCTAAGTGTGCATTGATAGTTGTGATGGTCCCCATGAAGCCGCTTTCAGGTGTACACACGAGAACTAGGCACAGTTTCATTTGCCAAATAGACCCCAGCAAAGCCGCGCTGGGAACAACTCTGACCAGGATTCCACATTAGGAGGCCTCTCAACTGAGAGGGATTTTCTGAGAAAGACCAAGAGGCTGCTCCCTTTTCCTTGCTACGGAGCGTTGTTATCTTCATTACGTAGATCACCTGGAAAGTATCAGTATCCAGAATCAATAAGATAAACTCTCTGCTCCCCTGACAGCAAAAGGAACCATGACCAAAATGACCAAAGAGCGTGGAAGGAAACGATGTAATCAGAAAACTCAGAGGACAGCTCGGGGTGGGGGGTGGGGGTGGAGCCCCAGGTGGGTGGGGATGTAAGCAGGTGTTCCAGCCTGAATCATGAATAATGAAGGAATACAAATCAAATCTGAAGTCACATAGAAACATCTGTGGAATCTCAGGCAGGACTAAGATCCCATTCACAGGCTCCTGCTCGTCCACTTAATGGCAGCAAGTGTGGCTCCTGGGTTTCTTAATAGAATTAGGCATAATTTTGGTGACTGTGTTTTGCCAGTCCTCTTTCTGTGGCATCCAGTTCACCTGTAAAGTTTTTGGGATCAGGCGGGAAGTCATGCAGTTTCTCAGCGCCTCGCTTCATCCTGGGTGCTCTCAGGCATGCACGAGCAGATACCTGCCTTGGTGGAGTCTTGGATCATTCAGGAGGTTCCTTAGGGTCAGGAGGCACTAACAGGTCCAGCAGGAAAGCATGTGTCTGCACATGTGTGGTGGGATCCTCTGTTCACCTTGAGAATGCAGGTTCTTCCTGAACTAATAACTTCTTTATCATGGCATAAGTAGCCACAAAAGAACAATTCATATTAACTCCATTGATAAAAATAACTGAATATCAATAATCAAGGTAATAATGATATTATTATATTGATAGTAAAATCAAACAAAGGCATTAGAGATTAAAGATTCCCGGCCGGGCGCGGTGGCTCAAGCCTGTAATCCCAGCACTTTGGGCGGCCGAGGCGGCTGGATCACGAGGTCAAGAGATCGAGACCATCCAGGTCAACATGGTGAAACCCCGTCTTTACTAAAAAAAAAATACTAAAAATTAGCTGGGCATGGTGGCGTGTGCCTGTAATCCCAGCTACTCAGGAGGCTGAGGCAGGAGAATTGCCTGAACCCAGGAGGCAGAGGTTGCGGTGAGCCGAGATCGCGCCATTGCACTCCAGCCTGGGTAACGAGTAAAACTCCGTCTAAAAAAAAAAAAAACAAACAAAAAAAAAAAGATTCCCCTCTGTGAAGGGTGATGTACAGAGAGGAACACGTGAGTTGTTTGTACTCAGAGTCCAATGAAACATGTTCCTCAAAGGCAAAGATGAGCAGGACGAGGAAAACACACAGTTCATAAATGAGCACATGGGCTGCCTTGGAACTCAGGTGGGAACCCTGCGGGTAAAGTGCCCACCAGCCAGCCCTCACCCACCTTCATGAGGTAGGACAGCAGGATAACAGGGAAGGGGTCGGTGCAAGGGCTGCAAGACTCGTGTCACACCTAATTCAAAGAAGCTCCACTTATGACAGGTGTTTATCTGCCAACACCGTGTCACCTCTACTGCCTGGCTGCGTGTCTGCCCTCTGCTCTTCTTAGCTCACAGGAGGTCCAGATGTTACTGTCCACCTGTCTGGGTACAGAGCTATTGGAGGCCATTACCCTGCTGCTTCCTCTTTGGAAAGGGGCGACACTCGTGGTCCATGCCATTCTCTGTCTCTTTGGAAAACTTTGTCAGCACATGTAAGGTTTTCTTCAGCTGCAGAAAGCCACCTTCTTCAAAGTCTCACCCTCCGCAAGTGGCAATCACACAATGATTAATGGTGGCAAGGGGTGCCTAGGCTTCACCATGTGCTTCAATTGGGAGAAACAGGGGAGGCCTTCCTTGCTCTGCAGCTCTGTCTGCGGCCGCCTGACAATGTCGGGCTGCAATCCTGTTAGGCTTGTCCCTTTGCACATTAGGCTTCCCTCCAGTCCTTTGCACAGAGGTGGATCCCGACATCACTTCCTAATAAACATCCTGCACACTAAGCTTCATCTATATCCAGCTCCCTGGGAACCAAACCTGTGACAAAAGTGAAAGGTTTCTAGGGAAAATAGCAATTCCTTATCAGACAGGAATCAAATTCTGCTGAGCTAGAAAATAAGGTAAAGTCTGATGCCGTCTCATGATTGTTTCTGTTAGAACATTACCACTGCCAGCAAGAATTATGCATATTAACTCATGGGGACAAAAGTCCTATTGGAGTGGGAAGAGGCTGTTGTGAGTTGAGGAGAAATGCTAACAAATGGACTTTACCCTCAACTTGGATTCACAAGGAGAGGAGATGAAAACAGCTGGAAATTAAAGGTCTCCAAAGATGTTTGGGTTTTTCTGGTTTTTCAAAAATCCAAATTTTAGATTAGGAGACACTATATGTTTAAATGCTGAAAGGATGTAGCATACTGATGGACATAATTACAGATAAAGAGTCCATTTTATGAATAATACAATTTATGGTATGGCAGACCAAGGGACACAACACAAAATTGGAGTTAAAGAAATGAACAGGCATTCTTGATCATTCCTCAACTGTTACAGCAGAGATGCCTGAACAATGGATGTCCATTTAGAACGTTTTTGTTTTTTGAGACGGAGTCTCGCTCTGTTGCTTGGCTGGAATGCAGTGTGGCAATCCCGGCTCACTGCAACCTCCACCTCCCTGGTTCAAATGACTCTCCTGTCTCAGCCTCCTGAGTAGCTAGAACTAGAGGCACACGCCACCATGCCCAGCAATTTTTGTATTTTTAGTAGAGACGGGGGTTTCACTATGTTGACCCGGATGGTCTCCATCTCCTGACCTCATGATCCTCCTACCTCGGCCTCCCAAAGTTCTGGGATTACAGGCCTCAGCCACCATGCCCGGCCCATGTAGGGATGCTTTTAAACTTAACGGCTGAAAGTATCCACCTCCAAACTTATGCATTATATTTACAAAAGAATACAAACCATGTGATGAATTTTAAAGGGAAGACAATCCTGTGGGAATGCAACAGCCATGGTAACGTTTTGAACTTCTTTTTATTAAACATGTAAAAAGTAAGTGAGGTTCAAGACCTAACAGAATTGCCAGGAATTGTTTGGGAAATGACCAAGATGAGCTCAGTCACTGTGCAATCCTTACGATGCCCTCTGGTGGAGTTTGCTCCTGAAACCAGTGATTTTCAGCCAGAAGTAACTGTCTCTGTAGTCATAAGAATTCAATCCAAATGTAGCATTCAATTGTAAATGAGATGACAATAAGATTATGTGCTATATAGTTAAATTTTATTTCCTTCAGACAGAGTCTTTCTCTTTTCCCCAGCCTGGCAAGCAATGGGGCACTCTTGGCTCACTGCAATCTCTGCCTCCTGGGTTCAAGTTATTTTCCCACCTCACTCTCCTAAGTACCTAGGATTACAGGTGTGCACCGCCCTGTATAGCTAATTTTTATATTAGCAAAATTATTTCTGGAGTGGAAAGTTAGAGACCTTTGTTCTCCCATACCCAAAAACTTGTTCTCGAAATGATCTATCAGTAGAAATAACTGATACCTGTATTTGCTAACCAGTCTTTTTCTTTCTTTAAATTCAGAACTAGAGTGATATTAAGAAGGTTCTATCCATTTTCAATACAAGTGATGCGCTAGGCACTATTCTGAGTGCTACAGATACACATTCAGACCCACAATAGTTCTGCCTTGTCTCCTGCATTCTAATAATGAACCAAAAGAAAAGTATAGATTTGTTATTTTTTTTTTTTTTTTGAGATGGAGTTTAATTCTGCCACCCAGGCTGGAGTGCAGAGGCAGGATCTCTGCTCACTACAACCTCTGCCTCCTGAGTTCAAGCAATTCTCCTGTCTCAGCCTCCCAAGCAGCTGGGATTACAAGCATGTGCCACCATACTGGGAAAATTTTTGTATTTTTTGTAAAGACAACTTTCACCCTATAGGCCAGGCTGGTCTTGAACTCCTGGCTTCAAGTGATCCATCCACCTTAGCCTTCCGAACTGCTGGGATTACAGACCTGAGCCACAGCACCCCAGCCAAGAGAATAGTTTTAAATAGAAAGTATGAAACCAAAAGAAGTGTGTGCCCATCAGTTTTATACTGTATTAGGCCAGGTGCAGAAGATCGACTTGTAGCATTGTAAGGGAATGAGGTCAGTTCACATCTAATTGTTTGGACAAGTCACACCAGAAAGCAAAAGTTAGAGGAGTTGAATCTTTTGAGGCAGGTTGCACAGGCAAGCAGCAAGTTACTCTTTCTCCAAAGTTCTCAACTGTTGTTTCTCCTACTGTGCAAAAATGCATCTTCTACTCGATTCCAATTTACATAGGAAAATGCTTAAAAAACCTAATAAGGGCTGCGTTCCAGGGACACACCCAGACCACACACACACAAAAGCTTGATTCTGGAAGCACATGCTGTTTAGTGGAATTGGATTTTCAAGACAACAGAAATACAACTCTGACACAATATTGGATTGGAATTTTTTTCATTTAAAAAGATGTCCTTGAGTTCTCTTGTCAGTAGCTGAAACCTGGGAACAACTCAAAAGTCTATCGACAGGAAATTGATAAATTATATGCATATTATAGAGTAATATTTACCAATAAGGGGAAATAATCAACATCATGGATCAATATAATCTTTCCAACCCTGAGGGGGGAAAGCTAAGCTAAAAAGTGTCCCATAATATAAATAAATTTATACAAAATTCTAGAACAGACAAACCTAATATAAGCTAAAAAAAAGCAGTTCAGAAAAACCAGGTGTGATGGCTCACACTTCTTATGCCAGCACTTTGTGAGGTGGGTGGATCACATGAGCTTAGGAGTTCAAGACCAGCCTGGGCAACATGATGAAACTACTCTGCCTTTACCAAAAATACAAAAATTAGCCCAGTGTGGTGTGGTGCACAGGAATAGAAAACCAAATACTACATATTCTCATTTACAAATGTGAGCTAAACATTGGGTTGTACATTGTTTAGTTCTCACTTCTATGGAAACAATAGACACTGGAGATTCTTAGAGGGAGTGGGGAGGGTTGGGTGCAGGGCCTGAAAAACTACCTATTGGGTGTGACGTTCACTATGTGGGTGATGAGATCATTCATACTCTAAGCCTCAGCATCACACAATACATCCATGAAACAAACCTGCACGTGCATCTTCTGTGTCTAAAATAAAAATTAAAAATTTTAAAAATGAACAAAGAGCTATGAGCAGGCATTTCTCAAAAGAGGAGATGCAAATGAACAACATATATATAAAAATTTCTCACCATCTCTAGTCATCACGGGAATGCAAATGAAAACCTCTCCGTGAACTGTCCCCTGACACCTGTTAGAATAGCTGCTATAGAAAAGATGGATGATATCAAGTGCTGGTAAGGATGTGGAGAAAAGGGAACCTTTGTATACTGGCGGTGGGGATGTCAATTAGTATGGCCACCTTGGAAAATAGCATGGAGTTTTCTCGAAAATTAATAATAAACATACCACTTTGTTCTAGTAATCCCACTTATATATATGAAGTATTTAAAATCAGTATGTGAAAGAGATTATCTGCACTCCTATGTTCCTGTGAGCACTGTTCATGATAGTCAAGATATATGGAGAAAATATACAGGTGATCATCCATTCATGGATGGACGAATGCATGTTTTACATGTATATTATAGATATTATATATACATTTATTAACATTTATATATATTACATATATCTGCACAATGGAATATCATTCAGTATTATATAAATATAATGATACAACCCTGTCATTTGTGACAATATTGATGGATCTCAAGGGCATGAAGGCACGTGAAAGAAGCCAAACACAGAATAACAAATATTGTATGATTTCACTTGTATTTGAAATAGAAAACAAACTCAGAAGCAGAGAGTAGACTGGAGGTTGCCAGGAGCTGCTGTGCAGGTAAATAAGTAGGTGTGATTATAGTACAAAGGTTTAGATATACCACATAAATAAGTTAAGGAGGTCGAATTTAAAGCATAGTGCTTATAGCTCTGAATACTGTGTTGCATGGTTATAATAAGAGGGTGAATTTTATGTTATTTGTTCTTACCTATAAAAATAATCATTATAATGGGAGGGAGAACTTTGGGAGGTGAAGAATATGGTTTTTTTTTTAATTTTTGAAAGAAAAAATTAATTTAAAAAAAAGAATGAAGGAGAGGAAGAAAGAGGAAGAGGAAAAGGGAGAGAGAACAGAAGTGTTGCTTTATTGCCCAGCTAGAATGCAGTTTAGAAATGGGTATTGAAAACCTCTTTTATACCAATAATTGTGCTTAATAATGGAGACAAGAAAAAATGAGGGAAGAAAATAACAAACAAGCAGCCAACCAATATTTCATTTAAACCTGTAAGTAGGTGTGATGTAGTACTGATAAGAGTGTATATTTTGTGTATTTAAAGTGGAGAGTTGTATAAATGTTAATTGAGTTTACTTGTTTCGGATCTGAGTTCAAGTCCTGGATATCCTTGTTAATTTTCTGTCTCGTCGATCTGTCTAATATTGATGTCGAAGTGTCCCACTATTATTGTGTGGGAGTCTAATCTCTTTATAAGTCTTATGGATCTGGGTGCTCCTGTATTGGGTGCGTATATATTTAGGATCGTTAGCTCTTCTTGTTGCATTGATCCTTTTACCGTTATGTAATGTCCTTCTTTGCATCTTTTCATCTTTGTTGCTTTAAAGTCTATTTTATCAGAGGTGAGAATTGCAACTCCTGCTTTTTATTTGTTTCTTTATTTTTGCTCTCCATTTGGGTGGTAAATCTTTCTCCATCCCTTTGTTTCAAGTCTTTCTGTACCTCTGCATGTGAGATGGGTCTGGATGCAGCAGACCGATGGGTTTTGGCTGTGTCTTTTGATTGGGGCATTTAGTCGATTTAAGGTTACGATTAGTAATAATATATGTGAGTTTAATACTGCCATTTGATGTTAGCTGGCTGTTTTGCCCATTAGTTGATGTCAATTCTTCATTATGTTGATGCTCTTTACTTTTTGGTATTTTTTAGAAAGGCTGATACTGGTTGTTCCTTTCTATGTGTAGTGCTTCTTTCAGAAGCTCTTGTAAAGCAGGCCTGGTGATGATGAAATCTCTGAGTATCTGCTTGTTCACAAAAGATTTTATTTTTTCTTCACTTATGAAGCTTCGTTCGGCAAGATATGAAATTCCGGGTTGAAAGTTCTTTTCTTTAAGGATGTTGAATATTGGCCCCCACTCTCTTCTGGCTTGTAGGGTTTCTGCTCACAGATCAGCTTTGAGTCCAATAGGCTTCCCTTTGTGGGTAACCTGACCTTTCTCTGTGGCTGCCCTTAGTATTTTCTCCTTCATTTCAACCCTGGTGAATCTGACGATTATGAGCCTTGAGGTTGGTCTTCTTGAGGAATATCTTTGTGGTGTTCTCTGTATGATCTGGAGTTGAATATTGTCCTGCCTTGCTAGGTTGGGAAAGTTTTCCTGAATAATGTCCTGAAGCGTATTTTCCAGCTTGAATTCATTCTCTTTGTCACATTCAGGTACACCTATCAAATGTAAATTAGGTCTTTTCACATAGTCCCATATTTCTGGAGAGACTTTGCTCATTCCTTTTTATCCTTTTTTCTCTAATCTTGTCTTCTTGTTTTATTTCATTAAATTGGTCTTTGAACTTTGATATCCTTATGTTTATAATTCTGATGGTATGTTTATATGTTTATAATTTTGATGGTAGTGATGCTTTCACAATGTATCCTTATCCTCAAACTCACTGAGATATATACATTAAATCGGTATAGCTTTTTAAATGTAATCATATCTCAACAAAGTGTTTTTTAAGGAGGACTTGATTAAACAATTTATAAAGGAAGGGTAGATGTTCCTTTGCCGTTCCCTCATGGCTTTTTTCTCCCTGCTGTCTAGAATTCAGAAATAACAGGTGGGAATTTAGCAGCCAGATTAGGGCCGTTTCTGAAGTATAGCACAGCAGAGAGCCGGAAGGGACCTGCATCCTTAGTGACATTGGAAAGTATCCGTACTAGCCCTGAATGATAGAACAACAGATTAACTTTAAGTGGAAAAAAAAAATCAACTTCTGCCTTGTTTAAGCAACTTTGTTCAGGCATTAATTTTATAAACATATGGAGAATATATGCTCCTTTTGAACAGGAACAATGTTTATGTCAAATGGCCATTGAAGAGCTTTTTTCTTCCAGTAAAAGCTCTTCACTGTAGCAGCAGGTCCGTGCTCATTCACAGCACAGTGTGGTCCGTGAATGTGCATGCCTGTGACAGTGGGAGAATACTTTGTGTGGATGCACATTGGTGGGGGTTCATATGCAGAAGCTCACACATGGTTAGATGTGGTCTTCTGGCAAAATATCTATGGTGGTGAGTGTTGTGAGCAGTCCAAGTTGGGGATCTCAGCTTGTATAGCCAAAAGGTACAGCCAGGCAGAAACCCTGGGAGATGCTGACAGACAAGGGCGGTGCCCATAGTACACTTGCCTGATTGAATGGACAAGACAGTTCTGAAATCAAATGCATATGGTGTGTAAAAAATGGCAATAGGGAAAATTCTGAAATCAAGTGTCCAGCTGTGAAAGCTGCATCTTTTAAGCACAATCTCAGCCCTGTAATGAGACTTATTATTCTTTGGTGGTGTTTCAGAGGAAATTATTTTGGAGAATGACCCCTTCCTTTTGTGTATTTGCTTATGACATTTCATGCTCAATCTGGGGCTAGAAACTCCTTTTAAATTTTTCTTTTTGAGACAGAGTTTTGCTCTTGTTACCCACGCTAGAGTGCAGTGGCAAAATCTAGGCTCACTGCCACCCCTGCCTCCTGAGCTCGAGTGAATCACCGGCCTCAGCCTCCCGAGACACTGGGATTACAGGTGCTTGCCACTATGCACAGCTAACTTTAAATATATATAAATTTAGTAGAGAGAAAGTTTCACCATGTCGGCCAGGTTGGTCTCGACCTCCTGACCTCAGATGATCCACCCGACTTGGCCTCCCAAAGTACAGGAATTACAGGCACGAGCCACTGTCTCCAGTCTTCCATTTAAATATTAACAAAATTCAACCAAATAGCACAAAATCAACAGGTGCTTCAATTTGAATCATCACAGATCAATTTCTCGTTAGGTACAGTGATCAAAGTTTACCTACCCAAGAGTAAACATGTCCACGGTAGAACTCATGGCTCCATAGAAACACAGACTCTTGGGTACAACCCTGCTCAAGCATCCAAATGTGCATATTAACAGTGTCTCTGTGTGACACGTGCAAACTTCAGTGCAATGAGCACAACCTGCAGACACGTTGTCCTTTGGGCTCACCTGGGAATCAGTTAGGAGCATGAAAGGACACTGATGCCCAGGTCCCGGCTCCAGAGATTACAACCTCCAGCGTCTTGTGTGAAGCCACGGCATCTGGATTTCTCATGGCTCTGGAGATCTTTCTCCTGAAAACTGTGGCTCCTTCCTCCCCATTCAGTCTTGGCAGCATTCATTTCTTTTTCCGGGACTCAGTCCATCAGGAATGAGATGCCTCCTGATTGAGCACACCTGACACACGACAAGACAAGTGAAAGAAACTGTGCCAAAGGTCGCACTCTTCCCATTCCACCATCCTTCCTAAAACTGATCCTAATTTCATGAGCCCTGAGCCAGGGACTGTTTCTTTACACCTCAAAATCTTATTGCATGGCTTAAATTCTACCAGTTTCTTACTGTCTGAAAAATCTTAAGAAAATCCCCAGAGCCAGGATCTTCATTCCTGATAAGTCAAAGGGCCTGGAGACACACCACAATTCTGTGCCTCTGATATTATGTGACAGGTCTACATTCAGCAGCATGAAATTTTACAGTAAATGTGGTAATTGCGGGTCCACACCACAAAGAGTAACTAGAAATTGAAGCAACATCTCAGATCCTGAACAACTGATTGTTTATTGCTTCTTCAGACAGGGCCTCACTACGGTCACCCAGAACTTTCCAGTGTGTCATATTGGTTGTTTGCTTTTGTCAAGTTTTGGAAGTTTTTATTTTCTCTCTATTGAATGTTAATTCATTATCAGATATGCAGTGAAATATTATCTCCCATGCTCTGAGTTATGTTGTCTGAACTTTCATTAGTTCTGTAATACATCGAAAGTTTTCATTTTGATACCGATGGATTGGTCAAGTTTTTATTATTTTGCGTTTTTTAAAGTTGCCATCATATGTCAGAAACACTGAAATATAAACTTTAAGGAACATTTCTCTTTACTTGCAGTCATAACTTCAGTGGATGTCATCAGTTAGTCTTGGTAATTGCATGTTTTCTGGAAGGTGTTTCCTGGTCTGCTTTGTGCATTGAAAATTTCATCAATCTTCACTGCATGTTTCGACATATTAAGGCAGTAGACCCACTCGACACTTGATTATTTCAGTATCTAGCTTCCACAAGACCATTGCAAAGACTTGTCTTGTTCCCACTGCCAGGTCATTGCACCCTGATAGAGAATCAATTAGCCTTACAAACGAAGGTTATCGAAGGAATGTCTATTTGATTACATCTTGCTTTCTTAAGGCAAAGAATATGCTGTGTTCATTATGGTAATTTGTTGAGTATACTCAAATCAGAAACCGTACTTCTAACATCTTGTCCTTCAGTCACTGAAAAGATGACCATATCTCCCAGATGCATATGCTTACAAAAATTCTGAACACACAAACACACATACAGACACATGTCCAGGCTGACACACACACACACTGGCAAAAAAAAAAAAAAAAAAAAAAATACACTGTTCAATAGGTACAGAAATTTTCCCTGAAATTGTTTTCCATGAAATAAAACAAATGTGTAGCCACCATCCCTTCCTGGTTCCACACTTACTATATTTGCCCATCATCCTGATAAGTAAATCTGCTTCAGGTGCTCTATAATTCATTACCTGGGCTGTGTCCATTTAATTGCCTGAGGAATGCCAGAGGACAGGCCCTGAGGCCCATAGCTTGATTGTGTGCTGTTCATTGATTGGTGGACCCAGTACGTGATAGGTGGGTTTGGTGATCCCACCAGGCAGGAGATAAGTATATAAGGGCTGGCACGGCAAGATAGCCCATCATTTGAAGGCTCCCTCAGAAGAGAAAGCATCTTGCTGCAGCAGGCGGGTCCCAGCAGAAACCAGGTGATCCTTGCTCCTGTCTGTTGGACTCCATCCGTCTCACTATATAATTAAGGTAAGGAATATGCCTTAATTACTTGTTGATTACTGTACTGCGGTTTCAACTTCTTGTCCTTCAGTCGCTGAAGGATAATTGAATTTCTTAAATGCACATGCTTTGAAAAGGAATTTTCAAAACACACACACATACAGACACATACACACACACACACACATACATCCCAGACACAAACACACAAAGAACCTTATGCACAGACGCACACACACAATACACACATACAATACACACACACACACACACGCGCGCGCGGTTTCATATGTACCGAATTCTTCTGTGGCATTTATTTTCCACAAAATAAGGTCAATGAGGCCGCTATCTTAACCTGATTCCACTCTTATTGTGTTTGCCCATCATCCTGACAAGTAAATCGGCTTCAGGTGTTCTATAATTCAGACTGTGGGTTGTGTGCGCTGAATTCCCTGGGGAATACAAGAGGAAATTCCCTGAGGCCCATAGCTTAATTGATGCTGCTATTTGATTGGTGGATCGGGTGCCTGATGGGCGGGTGTGATGATCCCTCTGGGTGGGAGCTAGGTATATAAGGGCTGGTGCAGCCAGGTAGCCTGTCATTCGAAGGCTCTCTCGCAAGAGGAAGTGTCTTGTCCCAGCAGCAAAACCTGGTGATCCTTACTTCTGGACTTCTGGCACCATGGAGGCCGATTCACTCCACTTGGGAGGAGAGTCGCACTTCAATGACTTTCCAAAACTCACATCTTCTCTGCCAGATGCAGCTGTTGCCGAATTCAAGCCGAGGTCTCAACCTGAGAAGTCATCATTGCCATCTGAGCCCCATGTCGCCCTCTCTCATTATTTGGCTCCTGAGCCAGCAAGACAGCTGGCTCCCAGGGAGAAACTTCCTCTGAGGAGCAGGAGACCTGCTGCGGTGGGGGCTGGGCTCCAGAACATGGGAAATACTTGCTATGTGAATGCTTCCCTGCAGTGCCTGACATACACACCACCCCTTGCCAAGTACATGCTATCTGGGGAGCACTCTCAAACTTGCCATCGCCAGAAGGGCTGTATGCTGTGTACTATGCAAGCTCACATGACACAGGCCCTCAACCGTCCTGGCCACGTCATCCAGCCTTCACAGGCATTGTCTGCTGGCTTCCACAGACGCAGGCAGGAAGATGCCCATGAATTTCTCATGTTCACTCTAAATGCCATGAAAAAGACGAGCCTTCCCAGCCGCAAACAGCTAGATCATCAGGCTGAGGACAGCACCCTCATCCACCAAATATTTGGAGGCTACTGGAGATCTCAAATCCAGTGTCTCCACTGCCATGGCACTTCAGACACCTTTGACCCTTACCTGGACATCGCCCTGGATATCGAGGCAGCCCAGAGTGTAGAGCAAGCTTTGCAACATCTGGTGAAGCCTGAAGAACTCAATGGAGAGAATGCCTATCATTGTGGTATTTGTCTCCAGAAGGTGCCGGCCTCCAAGTCATTAACTTTACACACCTCCCCCAAGGTCCTCATTCTTGTCTTGAAGAGATTCTCCCAGGTCACAGGCCACAAACTGGCCAAGAATGTGCCATATCCTGAGTGCCTTGACATGCAGCCATACATGTCTCAGCAGAACTCAGGACCTCTTCTCTATGTTCTTTATGCTGTGCTGGTCCACGCTGGGTGGACTTGCCACAATGGACATTACTTCTCTTATGTCAAAGCAGGAGCTGGGGATGCCCAGTGGTATAAAATGGATGATGCCAAGGTCACTGCCTGTGGCATGACTTCTGCCCTGAATCAACAGGCGTACGTTCTCTTTTACATCCAGAAGACTGAATTGGAAAGAGACGGTGAGACGGTGTCAACAGGCAGGGAACCAAGAGCCCTTGGTGCTGAAGACACGCACAGGGGAGCAGCTCAAGGAGAGCTCAAGAGGGACCCCTGCCTCCAGGTCCCTGACTTGAAAGAGCGCGCGGAGGATAGAGCCCCTGACGAAAGCACCTTAGACAGCTGGAAATTCCTCCAAGAACAAAACAAAACCAAGCCAGAGTTCAACATCAGAAAAGTCGAATGGACACTGCCTCCCGATGCACTTGTGATTCATCAATCGAAATGCAAGAGTGGGATGAAAAACCATCATCCTGAGCAGCGAAGCTCCCTGCTGAACAACTCCTCCGGGAACCTGACAGATCACGAGTCCATCAACACTGGCACGCTCGCTTGTGTGAAAGGGAGGGCCGGGAGATCCAAAGGGAAGAACAAGCACAGCTGGAGGGCTCTGCTTGTGTGCCAGTGATCTCAGGGCAGGTGCCGACCCACACGCAGGCCCACGTGCACATGGGCGCGTGCACACACGCACACACACACACACAAGCATATACAGTCAGTCCTACATCAAGGGACAAGGAGCCCAGGTTTCTGTTTATGCAAGAGAGGAAACTGGAGAGTGATGCCTGCATTTCAAGATGAGCCCACGTACGGGAAATATCGAGTGTTGGAGTCAGGACACTTCTGAACCTGTGGTGGGACTGTCTGTTTACGTTCATAGTAGATGACAGTAGTGTGAATTTCTGAATATTTCACATTGAGGTTTGCATGTGAGGAAAATGGTATTTACTATTTTGCCTTGGGGTGTGTTTCATGAGTCAAGTGTTGGTAGGCACGAGAAGCTGACATTTTGCTAAGGTGAAACATCTGTGGAGCATTCTCCCAACGCTGAATAGCAGAAACAGGAACGCGTTTGGAAGAAGGATGTTCTTCCTTTTTACCCCGACCTGGTGTTTTTACATTGCTTTTTTAATGGACCTCAGGCAACCTAGAACTGGTGGCCTTGGCAGAACCCACATAATGCTGGGAACAGACAGACAGAGGGTGCCTATTGATGCTGTCAATTTCACATGAATTGAAATGGGAACTTCTCCCACTGCTATGTCAGGAGTGTGTGTGTATTAAACTAAAATGAACTGAGAAATCCCCCAAATAAATAGCATTTGCTATGTAAAACATGGCATCAGGAAAGACCCTGGGTTAAGCGTCCAGCTGTGAAAGCTGCATCTTTGAAGCTCCATCTCTGTGTTGCAAGGAGACTTGTTGATCTGTGCCAGTGCTTCAGTCCAAACTATTTTGGAGAATGGCCCTTTTGTCCTGTGTTTCTGCAGATTACATTTCATGGCAAATCTGGGGTTCATAGAAATTCATCCAAATGACACAAAACCAACAAGTGCTTCGACTGGGAATCATCACAGATCAACGTCTCGTTAGGCGCAATGATCAAAGTCAATCTACCCAAGAGGAAAGCTATCCAGGGCAGAACTCAGGGCTCCATAGAGACACAGACCCTTGGATACAACCCTGCTCAAGCATCCAAATGTGCATCTTAACAGTGTCTCTGTGTGACATGTGCAAACTTCAGTGCAAAAGCCCTTGGGTTTTCCCGAGAATCAGGAGCATTCAAGGACATCGATCCCCAGGTGCCGGCTCCAGAGATAAGAACTTCCAGCGTCTTGTGTGAAGCCACAGCCTCTGGATATCTCAGGGTTCTGGAGATGATTCTCCTGAAAAAGGGGGCTCTTTCCTCCCTGTCGAGCATGCGTCTCAGCCATGCTCACTTCTTCCAACAGGACTCTGTCTGTCAGGCACGGGACGTCTCCTGATTGAGCACACCTGGAAAAGGCAAGTGAAAGAAACTGTGCCAAAGGTCGCACTCTTCTCATTCCACCATCCTCCCTACAATCATCCTCATGTCACGTGCCTGGAGCCAGGTCCTGTTTCTTTTCACCTCCAGGCCTTGTCGCATGGCCTCAATTCTGCCCTGTTTCCTACCGGTCTGAAAAATGTGGAGAAAATCCACAGAGCCCGGATCTTCATTCCTGGTCAGACAAAGGGCCTGAAGACACACCCCAATTCTATCCCTCTGACATGGAGGGCCATGTCTAATTTCATCCGCATGAAATTTTGCATTAAATGTAGGAACGGCAGGTAGACCCCACAATAAGTCACTGGAAATTCAGGCAAGATCTCAGATCCTGAACAATTGATGAGAGAATGCATGAGAAAATTGGGTTGTTTTGCCTGTTTTGCACAAAGAACCTTATGCACAAACGCACACACACAATACACACACACAATACACACATACAATACACACACACACACACACACACACACACACACACAAACACGCGGTTTCATATGTACTTAATTCTTCTGTGGCATTTATTTTCCATAATATAAGGTCAATGAGTGGCCGCTGTCTTAACCTGATTCCACTCTTACTGTGTTTGCCCATCATCCTGACAAGTAAATCGGCTTCAGGTGTTCTATAATTCAGACTGTGGGCTGTGTGCGCTGAATTCCCTGGGGAATACAAGAGGAAATTCCCTGAGGCCCATAGCTTAATTGATGCTGCTATTTGATTGGTGGATCGGGTGCCTGATGGGCGGGTGTGATGATCCCTCTGGGTGGGAGCTAGGTATATAAGGGCTGGTGCAGCCAGGTAGCCTGTCATTCGAAGGCTCTCTCGCAAGAGGAAGTGTCTTGTCCCAGCAGCAAAACCTGGTGATCCTTACTTCTGGACTTCTGGCACCATGGAGGCCGGTTCACTCCACTTGGGAGGAGAGTCGCACTTCAATGACTTTCCAAAACTCACATCTTCTCTGCCACATGCAACTGTTGCCGAATTCAAGCCGAGGTCTCAACCTGAGAAGTCATCATTGCCATCTGAGCCCCATGTCGCCCTCTCTCATTATTTGGCTCCTGAGCCAGCAAGACAGCTGGCTCCTAGGGAGAAACTTCCTCTGAGGAGCAGGAGACCTGCTGCGGTGGGGGCTGGGCTCCAGAACATGGGAAATACTTGCTATGTGAATGCTTCCCTGCAGTGCCTGACATACACACCACCCCTTGCCAAGTACATGCTATCTGGGGAGCACTCTCAAACTTGCCATCGCCAGAAGGGCTGTATGCTGTGTACTATGCAAGCTCACATGACACAGGCCCTCAACCGTCCTGGCCACGTCATCCAGCCTTCACAGGCATTGTCTGCTGGCTTCCACAGACGCAGGCAGGAAGATGCCCATGAATTTCTCATGTTCACTCTAAATGCCATGAAAAAGACGAGCCTTCCTTGCCGCGAGCAGCTAGATCATCACGCTGAGGACAGCACCCTCATCCACCAAATATTTGGAGGCTACTGGAGATCTCAAATCCAGTGTCTCCACTGCCATGGCACTTCAGACACCTTTGACCCTTACCTGGACATCGCCCTGGATATCGAGGCAGCCCAGAGTGTAGAGCAAGCTTTGCAACATCTGGTGAAGCCTGAAGAACTCAATGGAGAGAATGCCTATCATTGTGGTATTTGTCTCCAGAAGGTGCCGGCCTCCAAGTCGTTAACTTTACACACTTCCCCGAAGGTCCTCATTCTTGTCTTGAAGAGATTCTCCCAGGTCACAGGCCACAAACTGGCCAAGAATGTGCCATATCCTGAGTGCCTTGACATGCAGCCATACATGTCTCAGCAGAACTCAGGACCTCTTCTCTATGTTCTTTACGCTGTGCTGGTCCACGCTGGGTGGACTTGCCACAATGGACATTACTTCTCTTATGTCAAAGCAGGAGCTGGGGATGCCCAGTGGTATCAAATGGATGATGCCGAGGTCACTGCCTGTGGCGTGACGTCTGCCCTGAATCAACAGGCGTACGTTCTCTTTTACATCCAGAAGACTGGATTGGAAAGAGACGGTGAGACGGTGTCAACAGGCAGGGAACCAAGAGCCCTTGGTGCTGAAGACACGCACAGGGGAGCAGCTCAAGGAGAGCTCAAGAGGGACCCTTGCCTCCAGGTCCCTGACTTGAAAGAGCGCTCGGAGGAAACAGCCCCTGACGAAAGCACCTTAGACAGCTGGAAATTCCTCCAAGAACAAAACAAAACCAAGCCAGAGTTCAACATCAGAAAAGTCGAATGGACACTGCCTCCCGATGCACTTGTGATTCATCAATCGAAATGCAAGAGTGGGATGAAAAACCATCATCCTGAGCAGCGAAGCTCCCTGCTGAACAACTCCTCCGGGAACCTGACAGATCACGAGTCCATCAACACTGGCACGCTCGCTTGTGTGAAAGGGAGGGCCGGGAGATCCAAAGGGAAGAACAAGCACAACAAGAGGGCTCTGCTTGTGTGCCAGTGATCTCAGGGCAGGTGCCGACCCACACGCAGGCCCACGTGCACATGGGCGCGTGCACACACACACACACACAAGCATATACAGTCAGTCCTACATCAAGGGACAAGGAGCCCAGGTTTCTGTTTATGCAAGAGAGGAAACTGGAGAGTGATGCCTGCATTTCAAGATGAGCCCACGTACGGGAAATATCGAGTGTTGGAGTCAGGACACTTCTGAACCTGTGGTGGGACTGTCTGTTTACGTTCATAGTAGATGACAGTAGTGTGAATTTCTGAATATTTCACATTGAGGTTTGCATGTGAGGAAAATGGTATTTACTATTTTGCCTTGGGGTGTGTTTCATGAGTCAATTGTTGCTAGGCACGAGAAGCTGACATTTTGCTAAGGTGAAACATCTGTGGAGCATTCTCCCAACGCTGAATAGCAGAAACAGGAACGCATTTGGAAGAAGGATGTTCTTCCTTTTTACCCCGACCTGGTGTTTTTACATTGCTTTTTTAATGGAGCTCAGGCAACCTAGAACTGGTGGCACCGAAGCTCCCTGCTGAACAACTCCTCTGGGAACCTGACAGATCACGAGTCCATCAACACTGGCACGCTCGCTTGTGTGAAAGGGAGGGCCGGGAGATCCAAAGGGAAGAACAAGCACAGCAGGAGGACTCTGCTTGTGTGCCAGTGATCTCAGGGCAGGTGCCGACCCACACGCAGGCCCACGTGCACATGAGACAGGGTTCACCATGTTGGCCAGGCTGGTTGAACTCCTGACCTCAGGAGATCCACCTGCCTCGGCCTCCCAAAATGCTGGGATTATAGGCATGAAAAACCGCAACCGGCCCAAATTTCTTTTTCTATCCAAGGTGGGCCTGGCTTGGGTCCTCCTCTCAGGCCCCATAGGTCCCTTGAAAGACCCTTGACAGCAGCTTCCCTTCCTGCCTGGAATCCCATGTAGCCAGCTTTGGCTGTGTTGTTGACACTGGGTTCATGCTCATGACCATTAGAACCCTGGGTGTTTCCCGTTAAGGGTTTCTCTGTAACACGGGCTCTGGGAAGGAACACCGTATCTGAGCTCTCCCAGCACTTAGCGGCCCCCATACCACCGTCCCCTCCCTAGAATCCCTATTGAGCTCTGAATTCACAACCTGTCTCATTTTTGATCTTTGATTTCTGCCTCAAAGGCTCGTGCACTGACAGCACTTTCTTTCCACCCTCAGGTCAAGTGCAAAGACTGCGGGGCGTTTGGCTACACGGCCAGAAGTACGAGGTGCCCCATGAAGCGCTGGAATGGAGCCTTGCTCCCCCAGACCTCTGGCAAAGAGGAAGGGAAGGAAAACCTGAAGCCGTGGAAGCCCCGGGTTGAGTGGAACCCGGGGCTCTGGAGCAAGGAGAAGGCAGAGAATGAAGAGAGACCAAGGTGAGCAGTGGGAGGGGTTTTCACAGCTCTTTGGGTAGTGCCACCTAAGAGCTGGGTGTTCTCCCAGGTGCCACACTCAGGAGCTCCCTTCACCCTGGGAGACAGATTCAGGGGTGGGGGGCAGGGGTGTTTCATGGAGGTTGCCCAGGACAGGGGGAAAGCAATGGAATGTAGAGGAACGTCCTTAGCTGGGAAGCCTAGAGGGCCGCCTGGAGGAAGGGAAGCCTGGCCCATGAGGGAAGGTGCCCAAACAGGAAACGGGACTGGGCTCAGATAGGGTTCTCCCCGTCCCCTGGGAAAACTAGGGGGCAGCACCTGAGCTTTTTCTGTTCTGCAGGCCGCAGGACCAGCCGAGGAAGGCTCTCCTCCAGATAATTTCCGGGAAACCTCAATCCAAGCGGCTGCCCGGTGGAAAAGAATCGGTGGAACCCTGTGACTATCTGACGGTTAGTGTCACCCTGGCCCCTGCTCTTTCTCTCCTACAGGTTACCCTGGGGGATTTCCGTTCAGGCCTGCAGCTGTGGGAGGGGACTGCGGGCATTCTCAGCCTCAGGGTCTCAACGACCCTTTCAGGTTAATTGATTCCAGGTGAAGGCATCTGAAGATGCCATATTTCCTGGTGCTTTCTCTCTGTCGGACTATTGCAAGCCTGCCAACAACACTTTCCTAGCGGCAGGAGGACATTAGGTCACTCCAGTGAATCCCCAAGACACAGTCACTTCAGCGATGATATTCTGTAGATCACTACACCTAGTTCCAAGGCACATTTTTCAAGTGTCTTATCCTGGCCAGCACTCACTTGAGGATCAGTCCCTGCTTCCAATGACTGCCTGTCGAGACTGTCTGGAGAATGTCTGGGTGCAAGCACCTTGTGTTTGGCTGTGCTGGATTTTTTGTCGGCTGGATGCGGAGGAACATCTAACGTGTGTGGTTTCCTTTCTTTCAGGGGGCAAGCAGGCCAATGCCAGTCCACACCACCAAGAGGAGGCCAGTCGTGGACGCTGCTCTCACCGACGGCTCAGCTCCCAAAATTGCTGACAGGGGCTCCACCTGGGCTTCACTGTCTCCCCTCAGGAAAGCCAGTGTGAGCTCCTCCTCAAGTCGTGGACCCACGGAACCACAGACAGGTGCCGTGGCCCACATCCCTCAGGCTGCATCCCGGGGCCGTGGCCCGCAGCCTCTCCTCTTGGTGAAGCCCACAAACAGCCGCCCTGCGGGTGGCTGCCGTGAGGTTCCCCAGGATGCCTCCAGCACCCAGGGCCTGAACCCTGTCATCGACCCCCAGGCACAAGCCAAACGTCCTGCTGTGACCTCACAGCCCTGCCCAGCAGCCGCCACACACAGCTTGGGCCTAGACTCCAATCTCAGCTTCAGGCCAGGAGCCAAGAGGCCTGCCCAGGCTCCGATTCAGGCTTGCCTGAGTGTCCCCAAGAAAGCCAGACTCGGTCCCATCCAGATCGCCGAAAACAGCATCCAGGTAGGGGAGCCGGGCGCCCTGGAGACTCTACAGCCTCCGCCAGCTCTAACCGAACTTAGACCAAATAGGTCACCCCAGATGAGCAGGAGGACACCCGCCCAGGTGCCCAGCCTCGACCTGCAGCCTCCTCACAGCAGACCCTGCCTGCCTACCGTCCGGGCCTGCACCGTGTCCCACCAGCCAGCGGCCGGCCAGGATGGATACCAGCCTCTCAGAATGCTCTTCAGGAGACTGGGAGACGGAGGGTGGAGCTCCACGTTCCTCACGGCTCCGTCACCCGACTCTGCGAAGAGGCCGGGAGCCTTCCCGACTCAGAGCCCTCATGTCCCAGAGAAGTCTGAGGGGCCCTGTGTTTGTGTCCCACGGAGTGTCCTCTGTGAGGACCTTCAGGTGTCCTCTTCCTCCGAGGAGGAGCTGGTCTGACCTGGAGCGAGACTGCAGGTGGCAGAGATCCCTGGCCTCCAGCTCCCGTGACTCGGAGGGGACTGTTGGACTGAGGAGCACAGAGCGGGGAGCAGACTTTGTGTGCTGACTCCGAAGCTCCCCAGCATCTGAGGCGCTCCTGTGCATGTCGGAGCCCAGCTCAGGCAGGGACCAGCTGCAGAGACTCTGCCTACTTGAATTCTGGTGAGGAAAACTGTATTTGGAATGGGTCTCCTGAAACCCACCCTGAAAAGCTTCTGTGCCAGGGATTCGTTGTGTAAGAGACTGGAAACAGACGAATTACTCTGTGTCTGCTCCCTACATGAGTAAATATGGGAAAAGTTAGGGAACCCTGACAGGTGCCCCTCTTCAGCCACGCCCTGCCCTGAGACTGGTGTTTTGGACCCTGGGATGGGTTCTGCGGAAAGCATTGTTGGGGTTTTCCTCAGCCTTGAACATTGTGCTAGGGAATGCCTTTGTAAATATGTGTGATTAATTTGTTTGGAAGTTAATAAAATTATTGGAAACGATGACAGACTCTCTTTTACTCTCATTTCGTGGTGTTTTTTTTTTTTAACAACTGGTAATCAATTTATTAAAATATTTGACTTAAGCATGTGTAATGGTGACTTCCAGCCCAACTCCTGGCTCAGTAGTGATGGAAGTCATCTGCTTCACAATCTCAGAAGGACTGTGCAAGCCAATGAGTAGCTTTTGGATTTTCATCTGGAAATGATCCCATGTCTTAGAACCTTCCCCACAAGGAGTTTTTCTTGTCATCATTCTAAAAGTCTTGGCAGACATTCGAACTGCTCCTTTCGCTTTGAGATTCTTTTCCTTTGCTCCTCTGATCCAGTCAGCACACACTTTCTCCATGGGTTTTCCGTTGCAGCTCATTAGAGTGATTCGAATTCAGGTGTTTTACTGGTATCCTTAAAAGCCATGGCTGCTGCGTGGTTTCCTGGCCGTCTTGTTCCTCGGCGAGAGGCAACAGCGGTGGGTCAGGAGCAGGAGCGTTTGGATCCCCGACCCCCAACAAGTACCCCCGCGTCTGCGTCAAATTTTCCGGGAGCTTTCCCAGTTCTTGACTTCGTTAGCAATCCAAACCTTTGACAAGACTGTTTCTCCGAGACGGAGTTGACCTAGAGGACGGCGGGCCTTGGCAGGACCTTTGACTTCCTACAATTCCACAGGAACCGGAAAATCTCCGCCCCACTCTACCGACACCCGCACCGAGTCCAATTCCGCCAAGTGAATCTCACACACGTTGCAGACCTGGTGAGTAACGCTTGCACCCGCAAGCCCGAAATTGGCTCATAGTGATGCTAAGTGTGCATTGATAGTTGTGATGGTCCCCATGAAGCCGCTTTCAGGTGTACACACGAGAACTAGGCACAGTTTCATTTGCCAAATAGACCCCAGCAAAGCCGCGCTGGGAACAACTCTGACCAGGATTCCACATTAGGAGGCCTCTCAACTGAGAGGGATTTTCTGAGAAAGACCAAGAGGCTGCTCCCTTTTCCTTGCTTCGGAGCGTTGTTATCTTCATTACCTAGATCACCTGGAAAGTATCAGTATCCAGAATCAATAAGATAAACTCTCTGCTCCCCTGACAGCAAAAGGAACCATGACCAAAATGACCAAAGAGCGTGGAAGGAAACGATGTAATCAGAAAACTCAGAGGACAGCTAGGGGTGGGCGGTGGGGGTGGAGCCCCGGGGGGGGGGGGGGGGGGGGATGTAAGCAGGTGTTCCAGCCTGAATCATGAATAATGAAGGAATACAAATCAAATCTGAAGTCACATAGAAACATCTGTGGAATCTCAGGCAGGACTAAGATCCCATTCACAGGCTCCTGCTCGTCCACTTAATGGCAGCAAGTGTGGCTCCTGGGTTTCTTAATAGAATTAGGCATAATTTTGGTGACTGTGTTTTGCCAGTCCTCTTTCTGTGGCATCCAGTTCACCTGTAAACTTTTTGGGATCAGGCGGGAAGTCATGCAGTTTCTCAGCGCCTCGCTTCATCCTGGGTGCTCTCAGGCATGCACAAGCAGATACCTGCCTTGGTGGAGTCTTGGCTCATTCAGGAGGTTCCTTAGGGTCAGGAGGCACTAACAGGTCCAGCAGGAAGGCATGTGTCTGCACATGTGTGGTGGGATCCTCTGTTCACCTTGAGAATGCAGGTTCTTCTTGAACTAATAACTTCTTTACCATGGCATAAGTAGCCACAAAATAACAATTCATATTAACTCCATTGATAAAAATAACTGAATATCAATAATCAAGGTAATAATGATATTATTATATTGATAGTAAAATCAAACAAAGGCATTAGAGATTAAAGATTCCCGACCAGGCGCGGTGGCTCAAGCCTGTAATCCCAGGACTTTGGGAGGCCGAGGCGGGTGGATCACGAGGTCAAGAGATCGAGACCATCCAGGTCAACATGGTGAAACCCCGTCTTTACTAAAAAAAATACTAAAAATTAGCTGGGCATGGTGGCGTGTGCCTGTAATCCCAGCTACTCAGGAGGCTGAGGCAGGAGAATTGCCTGAACCCAGGAGACGGAGGTTGTGGTCAGCCGAGATCGCGCCATTGCACTCCAGCCTGGGTAACAAGTAAAACTCCATCTAAAAAACAAAAAGAAAAGAAAAAAAAAAAGATTCCCCTCTGTGAAGGGTGATGTACAGAGAGGAACACGTGAGTTTTCTGTATTCAGAGTCCAATGAAACTTGATCCTCAAAGGCAAAGGTGAGCAGGACGAGGAAAACACACAGTTCATGAATGACCACATGGGCTGCCTTGGAACTCAGGTGGGAACCCTGCGGGTAAAGTGCCCACCAGCCAGCCCTCACCCACCTTCATGAGGTAGGACAGCAGGATAACAGGGAAGGGGTCGGTGCATGGGCTGCAAGGCTCATGTCACACCTAATTCAAAGAAGCTCCACTTATGACAGGTGTTTATCTGCCAACACCGTGTCACCTCTACTGCCTGGCTGCGTGTCTGCCCTCTGCTCTTCTTAGCTCACAGGAGGTCCAGATGTTACTGTCCACCTGTCTGGGTACAGAGCTATTGGAGGCCATTACCCTGCTGCTTCCTCTTTGGAAAGGGGCGACACTCGTGGTCCATGCCATTCTGTGTCTCTTTGGAAAACTTTGTCAGCACATGTAAGGTTTTCTTCAGCTGCAGAAAGCCACCTTCTTCAAAGTCTCACCCTCCACAAGTGGCAATCACACAATGATTAATGGTGGCAAGGGGTGCCTAGGCTTCACCATGTGCTTCAATTGGGAGAAACAGGGGAGGCCTTCCTTGCTCTGCAGCTCTGTCTGCGGCCGCCTGACAATGTCGGGCTGCAATCATTTTGCACATAAGGCTTCCCTCCAGTCCTTTGCACAGAGGTGGATCCCGACATCACTTCCTAATAAACATCCTGCACACTAAGCTTCATCTATATCCAGCTCCCTGGGAACCAAACCTGTGACAAAAGTGAAAGGTTTCTAGGGAAAATAGCATTTCCTTATCAGACAGGAATCAAATTCTGCTGAGCTAGAAAATAAGGTAAAGTCTGATGCCGTCTCATGATTTTTTCTGTTAGAACATTACCACTGCCAGCAAGAATTATGCATATTAACTCATGGGGACAAAAGTCCTGTTGGAGTGGGAAGAGGCTGTTGTGAGTTGAGGAGAAATGCTAACAAATGGACTTTACCCTCAACTTGGATTCACAAGGAGAGGAGATGAAAACAGCTGGAAATTAAAGGTCTCCAAAGATGTTTGGGTTTTTCTGGTTTTTCAGAAATCCAAATTTTAGATTAGGAGACACTATATGTTTAAATGCTGAAAGGATGTAGCATACTGAGGGACATAATTACAGATAAAGAGTCCATTTTATGAATAATACAATTTATGGTATGGCAGACCAAGGGACACAACACAAAATTGGAGTTAAAGAAATGAACAGGCATTCTTGATCATTCCTCAGCTGTTATAGCAGAGATGCCTGAACAATGGATGTCCATTTAGAACATTTATGTTTTTGAGACGGAGTCTCGCTCTGTTGCTTGGCTGGAATGCAGTGTTGCAATCCCGGCTCACTGCAACCTCTGCCTCCCTGGTTCAAATGACTCTCCTGTCTCAGCCTCCTGAGTAGCTAGAACTAGAGGCACACGCCACCATGCCCAGCCATTTTTGTATTTTTAGTAGAGATGGGGGTTTCACTATGTTGACCAGGATGGTCTCCATCTCCTGACCTCATGATCCTCCTACCTCGGCCTCCCAAAGTTCTGGGATTACAGGCCTCAGCCACCATGCCCGGCCCATGTAGGGATGCTTTTAAACTTAACGGCTGAAAGTATCCACCTCCAAACTTATGCATTATATTTACAAAAGAATACAAACCATGTGATGAATTTTAAAGGGAAGACAATCCGTGGGAATGCAACAGCCATGGTAACGTTTTGAACTTCTTTTTATTAAACATGTAAAAACTAAGTGAGGTTCAAGACCTAACAGAATTGCCAGGAATTGTTTGGGAATTGACCAAGATGAGCTCAGACACTGTGCAATCCTTATGGTGCCCTCTGGTGGAGTTTGCTCCTGAAACCAATGATTTTCAGCCAGAAGTAACTGTCTCTGTAGTCATAAGAATTCAACCCAAATGTACCATTCAATTTTAAATGAGATGACAATAAGATTATGTGCTATATAGTTAAATTTTATTTCCTTCAGACAGAGTCTTTCTCTGTTCCCCAGGCTGGTGGTCAATGGGGCACTCTTGGCTCACTGCAATCTCTGCCTCCTAGGTTCAAGTTATTTTCCCACCTCACTCTCCTAAGTAGCTGGGATTACAGGTGTGCACCGCCCTGGATAGCTAATTTTTATATTAGCAAAATTATTTCTGGAGTGGAGAGTTAGACACCTTTGTTCTCCCATACCCAAAACGTGTTCTCCAAATGATCTGTCAGTAGAAATGACTGATACCTGTATTTGCTAACCAGTCTTTTTCTTTCTTTAAATTCAGAACTAGAGTGCTATTAAGAAGGTTCTATCCATTTTCATCACAAGTGATGCGCTAGGCACTATCCTAAGTGCTGCAGATACACATTCAGACCCACAATAGTTCTGCCTTGTCGACTGCATTCTAATAATGAACCAAAAGAAAAGTATAGATTTGTTATTTTTTTTTTTTTTGAGATGGAGTTTAATTCTGCCACCCAGGCTGGAGTACAGAGGCAGGATCTCTGCTCACTACAACCTCTGCCTCCTGAGTTCAAGCAATTCTCCTGTCTCAGCCTCCCAAGCAGCTGGGATTACAAGCATGTGCCACCATACTGGGAAAATTTTTGTATTTTTTGTATAGACAACTTTCACCCTGTTGGCCAGGCTGGTCTTGAACTCCTGGCCTCAAGTGATCCATCCACCTTAGCCTTCCGAACTGCTGGGATTACAGGCCTGAGCCACAGCACCCCAGCCAAGAGAATAGTTTTAAATAGAAAGTATGAAACCAAAAGAAGTGTGTGCCCATCAGTTTTATACTGTATTAGGCCAGGTGCAGAAGATGGACTTGTAGCATTGTAAGGGAATGAGGTCAGTTCACATCTAATTGTTTGGACAAGTCACACCAGAAAGCCAAAGTTAGAGGAGTTGAATCTTTTGAGGCAGCTTGCACAGGCAAGCAGCAAGTTACTCTTTCTCCAAAGTTCTCAACTGTTGTTTCTCCTACTGTGCAAAAATGCATCTTCTACTCGATTCCAATTTACATAGGAAAATGCTTAATAAACCTAATAAGGGCCGAGTTCCAGGGACACACCCAGACCACACACACACAAAACCTTGATTCTGGAAACACATGCTGTTTAGTGGAATTGGATTTTCAAGACAACAGAAATACAACTATGACACAATATCGGATTGGAATTTTTTTCATTTAAAAAGATGTCCTTGAGTTCTCTTGTCAGTAGCTGAAACCTGGGAACAACTCAAAAGTCTATCGACAGGAAATTGATAAATTATATGCATATTATAGAGTAATATTTACCAATAAAGGGAAATAATCAACATCATGGATCAATATAATCTTTCCAACCCTGAGTGGGGAGAGCTAAGCTGAAAACTGTCCCATAATATAAATTTATACAAAATTCTAGAACAGACAAACCTAATATAAGCTTAAAAAAAAAAAAGTTCAGAAAAACCAGGTGTGATGGCTCACACCTCTTATGCCAGCACTTTGTGAGGTGGGTGGATCACATGAGCTTAGGAGTTCAAGACCAGCCTGGGCAACATGGTGAAACTACTTTGCCTTTACCAAAAATACAAAAATTAGCCCAGTGTGGTGTGGTGCACGGGAATAGAAAACCAAATACTACATATTGTCATTTATAAATGTGAGCTAAACATTGGGTTGTACATTGTTTAGTTCTCTTCTATGGAAACAATAGACAGTGAAGATTCTTAGAGGGAGTGGGGAGGGTTGGGTGCAGGGCCTGAAAAACTACCTATTGGGAATGACGTTCACTGTGTGGATGATGAGATCATTCATACTCTAAGCCTCAGCATCACATAATACATCCATGGAACAAACCTGCACGTGCATCTTCTGTGTCTAAAATAAAAATTAAAAATTTTAAAAATGAACAAAGAGCTATGAGCAGGCATTTCTCAAAAGAGGAGATGCAAATGAACAACATATATATAAAAATTTCTCACCATCTCTAGTCATCACGGGAATGCAAATGAAAACTTCCGTGAACTGTCCCCTGACACCTGTTAGAATAGCTGCTATAGAAAAGATGGATGGCCGGGCTCGGTGGCTCAAACCTGTAATCCCAGCACTTTGGGAGGCCGAGGTGGGTGGATCACGAGGTCAAGAGATCGAGACCATCCTGGTCAACATGGTGAAACCCCGTATCTACTAAAAATACAAGAAGAATTAGCTGGGCATGGTGGTGAATGCCTGTAATCCTAGCTACTCAGGAGGCTGAGGCAGGAGAATTGCCTGAGCCCAGGAGGCGGACGTTGCGGTGAGCCAAGATCGCGCCATTGCACTCCAGCCTGGGTAACAAGAGCAAAACTCCATCTCAAAAAAAAAAAAAAAAAAAAAAAAAAAGTTGGATGATATCAAGTGCTGGTAAGGATGTGGAGAAAAGGGAACCTTTGTATACTGGCGGTGGGGATGTCAATTAGTATGGCCACCTTGGAAAACAACATGGAGTTTTCTCGAAAATTAATAATGAAAGTACCACTTTGTCCTAGTAATCCCACTTATATATATGAAGTATTTAAAATCAGTATATGAAAGAGATTATCTGCACTCCTATGTTCCTGTGAGCACTGTTCACGATAGTCAAGATATATGGAGAAAATATACAGGTGATCATCCATTCATGGATGGACGAATGCATGTTTTACATGTATATTATAGATATTATATATACATTTATTAACATTTATATATATTACTATATCTGCACAATGGCATATCATTCAGTATTATATAAATATAATGATACAACCCTGTCATTTGTGACAATATTGATGGATCTCAAGGGCATGAAGGCACGTGAAAGAAGCCAAACACAGAATAACAAATATTGTATGATTTCACTTGTATTTGAAATAGAAAACAAACTCAGAAGCAGAGAGTAGACTGGAGGTTGCCAGGAGCTGCTGTGCAGGTAAATAAGTAGGTGTGATTATAGCACAGAGGTTTAGATATACCACACAAATAAGTTAAGGAGGTCGAATTTAAAGCATAGTGCTTATAGCTCTGAATACTGTGTTGCATGGTTATAATCAGAGGGTGAATTTTATGTTATTTGTTCTTACCTATAAAAATCATTATATTGGGAGGGAGAGCTTTGGGAGGTGAAGAATATGGTTGTCTTTTTTTTTAATTTTTGAAAAAAAAAAATAATTAAAAGAAAAGAATGAAGGAGAGGAAGAAAGAGGAAGAGGAAAAGGGAGAGAGAACAGAAGTGTTGCTTTATTGCCCAGGCTAGAATGCAGTTTAAAAATGGGTACTGAAAACCTCTTTTATACCAATAATTGTGCTTAATAATGGAGACAAGAAAAAATGAGGGAAGAAAATAACAAACAAGCAGCCAACCAATATTTCATTTAAACCTGTAAGTAGGTGTGATGTGGTACTGATAAGAGTGTATATTTTGTGTATTTAAAGTGGAGAGTTGTATAAATGTTAATTGAGTTTACTTGTTTCAGATCTGAGTTCAAGTCCTGGATATCCTTGTTAATTATCTGTCTCGTCGATCTGTCTAATATTGATGTCGAAGTGTCCCACTATTATTGTGTGGGAGTCTAATCTCTTTATAAGTCTTATGGATCTGGGTGCTCTTGTATTGGGTGCGTATATATTTAGGATCGTTAGCTCTTCTTGTTGCATTGATCCTTTCACCGTTATGTAATGTCCTTCTTTGCGTCTTTTGATCTTTGTTGCTTTAAAGTCTATTTTATCAGAGGTGAGAATTGCAACTCCTGCTTTTTATTTGTTTCTTTATTTTTGCTCTCCATTTGGTTGGTAAATCTTTCTCCATCCCTTTGTTTCAAGTCTTTCTGTACCTCTGCATGTGAGATGGGTCTGGATGCAGCAGACCGATGGGTTTTGGCTGTGTCTTTTGATTGGGGGATTTAGTCGATTTAAGGTTACGATTAGTAATAATATATGTGAGTTTAATACTGCCATTTGATGTTAGCTGGCTGTTTTGCCCATTAGTTGATGTCAATTCTTCATTATGTTGATGCTCTTTACTTTTTGGTATTTTTTAGAAAGGCTGATACTGGTTGTTCCTTTCTATGTGTAGTGCTTCTTTCAGAAGCTCTTGTAAAGCGGGCCTGGTGGTGATGAAATCTCTGAGTACTTGCCTGTTCACAAAAGATTTTATTTTTTCTTCACTTATGAAGCTTCGTTTGGCAAGATATGAAATTCTGGGTTGAAAGTTCTTTTCTTTAAGGATGTTGAATATTGGCCCCCACTCTCTTCTGGCTTGTAGGGTTTCTGCTGAGAGATCTGCTGTGAGTCCGACAGGCTTCCCTTTGTGGGTAACCTGACCTTTCTCTGTGGCTGCCCTTAGTATTTTCTCCTTCATTTCAACCCTGGTGAATCTGAGGATTATGTGCCTTGAGGTTGGTCTTCTTGAGGAATATCTTTGTGGTGTTCTCTGTATGATCTGGAGTTGAATATTGTCCTGCCTTGCTAGGTTGGGAAAGTTTTCCTGAATAATATCCTGAAGAGTATTTTCCAGCTTGAATTCATTCTCTTTGTCACATTCAGGTACACCTATCAAATGTAAATTAGGTCTTTTCACATAGTCCCATATTTCTGGAGAGACTTTGCTCATTCCTTTTTATCCTTTTTTCTCTAATCTTGTCTTCTTGTTTTATTTCATTAAATCGGTCTTTGAACTTTGATATCCTTATGTTTATAATTCTGATGGTATGTTTATATGTTTATAATTTTGATGGTAGTGATGCTTTCACAATGTATCCTTATCCTCAAACTCACTGAGATATATACATTAAATCGGTATAGCTTTTTATATGTAATCATATCGCAACAAAGTGTTTTTTAAGGAGGACTTGATTAAACAATTTATAAAGGAAGGGTAGATGTTCCTTTGCCGTTCCCTCATGCCTTTTTTCTCCCTGCTGTCTAGAATTCAGAAATAATAGGTGGGAATTTAGCAGCCAGATTAGGGCCGTTTCTAAAGTATAGCACAGCAGAGAGCCGGAAGGGCCCTGCATCCTTAGTGGCATTGGAAAGTATCCGTACTAACCCTGAATCATAGAACTACAGATTAACTTTAAGTGGAAAAAAAAATCAACTTCTGCCTTGTTTAAGCAACTTTGTTCAGGCATTAATTTTATAAACATATGGAGAATATATGCTCCTTATGAACAGGAACAATGTTTATGTCAAATGGTCCATGACGGGTGTTCAACAATGTGTGATAATGGTGATGATGATGGTGATGACGGTGATGATGATGGTGATGATCGTGATGAAGACAGTGGTGAAACAAAGTGGTTTAATAGCTGTGTATAGTTATTTTGTTGAAACATTCTGCTACTAATAGTATTCAATATTTTTGTATGCTAGTACAGGTAAGGAAATTTACATTGTCTAATAAAAATTCTTGATCAACTTATAAAACAAAAATTTTGTAGTATGGGGCTAGGAATCTGCATTGCAAAAACAACTCTTTCAGTAGATGTTATGCACAGTAATTATTGAGAATCCCCTTATCTAGATTCAGCAGATCAGGACCTACATAGGTGCTGTGAAGATTTAAGGAAGAAAATTTTTCTGACTATATCCATACCTCCAGTTAGCACAGATCAGAGATTTAAAACTCAAATGCAGACCTCCTGCTTCCATGTGCAGTGGCATTTCACTGTCCTGTTTTTCTCCACTTGATGAAGGGATTAGAGAATAAATGACCACATAATTCAACTCCCTCCTCAGCTCTGGGGAGTATAGACTTGTCCTGGGAAGCAGAAAGCTCAGACAGTAGAGGAGGAGGCAAACACACATTCGCTAATCTGACATACAATGCAGCAGGCACAGTACCATAACAAAGCACTGTGGGGCTTCAGACCAGGAGCAAAGGGGCTGATTAATTCTTAATAGGGCTAGTAAAGTCAGGGAAGTGTTCGCTAACAAAATGTCTAGTCATTAACTAAATCAAATGGTTTCCCAACATGGCCCAACTAATTGTAACTTAATATAAATGGTTGTTTGTTCATAAACCTTCATCTTTT
Source organism: Saimiri boliviensis (assembly GCF_048565385.1). Classification (NCBI taxonomy): domain Eukaryota; kingdom Metazoa; phylum Chordata; class Mammalia; order Primates; family Cebidae; genus Saimiri; species Saimiri boliviensis. The sequence continues at coordinate 106,922,714 of NC_133461.1, read as the reverse complement.
GCCAAAACATTTGTAGCTTATGTTCCCATTTAACAAGGTTTTCTGGTCAAAACTGTGCGCCCACATCATTCTAATGAACTGAGTGTCCAATAAAACATGGACTCTTAGTCATCACATGAAGCTGATTTTGCATGCATAGTACATCTCTGTCTGTGAATATCCCTAATGAGGTACAGAAGGACACTTAGTATCCAAACAAAGACATTCCATTTGTGCTAGAGAGCCACAGACGGAAGTTTCCATTGCCTCCTGGAAATAAAGTCAAGGTTTCTTGTTTCTTCAGCCATGAGGATTGCTGTCCTTCTCTTTACCATTCCCTTTTTTCATGAGCCAAGCTCTACCAGATAACAAGATAAATTTCGTGTAAGCCTCGGTAAAAGTAGAGTGTCTGACACCTTGTGGTGCTATAATACTCAAAGCAAGAGCAAAATCACCTATGCCCAGAGAAGAGAGTCTCATCGGACATCTAGAAGACCTATTTATTGGCTGAGAGACCTGCAGCCTCATAGCCCATTAGTTCTGCATAGCAACTCACATGAAATGAAATCAGTGGTGTTTCAAGTGCTTGAAACCCTCTTTACGCTACCTCTACATGTGAATTAATTAGGCCAGTTTACTAGCAGTTGCTAGACCTCAAAAGCAAAATACCGAATGAACTACATGAGGCACCAGGGACTAATTCGGAAAAGACAGAGATATATGCCCTTTTAAACAGATAAATAAAAATGGCTGTGTTGAGAAAAGCCAGACAGCTTTATGATAACACGGGAAAGGAAGTCAGAATCCTATCAGATAAATTTAACAAGAACATTGAAATAACTCAAAACAATGAAAAAGAAATGCTGGAGTTGAAAAACGCAATTGACATAGTTAAAATGTATTCAAGTCTTTTACCAGCAGAATTGATCAAGCAGAATAAATTAGTCCTCTTGAAGACAGGCTATTTGAAAGTACAAAGTCAAAGGAGACAAAAGAAAAAAAAAAAAGAAAACACTTCCCAAGCAGAAGGAGTTATTCTCTACAGGCACCACAACTGTGAATGTGCTTCAGGTCACACCTGAAGGCAGTAAATCTCAGTCTTACCCAAGGCCCGCTACCTGCACTACATGCTTACTGCCGCTCGTCATTCGGGACCCCAGGGCTCTTTAGGCAGCAAGTGATGAATCCAGGCAGGCCAGGATATATTGGAGCGCAATTGTATGTTATTTGCTTCTTTCTCATGCTGGTTTTAGAGCCCATTTTAAAAAATTTATTTTTGTTTAAGAGAGGGTGTCACTCTGCCACCCAGGCTGCAGTACAGTGGCACGGTCTCAGCTCACTGCAGCCTTGACCTCCTGGGCTCAAGCAGCCCTCCCCTTAGCCTCCAGAGTAGTTGGACCTACAGGCGTGCACCACCACACACAGCCAATTTTTTCTGTATTTTCACTCTGTTGCCTAGGCTGCTTTCAAGCTCCTAAGCTCAAGTGATCTTCCCTCCTCAGCCTCCCAAAGTGCTGGGATTACAGACATGAGCCACCACACCTACCTGAATCTTCTCTTTGTCCTTGATTTCTGGGAGTTTGAGTATTAAATATCTTGAGGTAGTCTTATTTGGGTTAAATCTGCCTGGTGTTCTATAACCTTCTTGTATTTGACTATTGATATATTTTCTAGGTTTGGGAAGGTTTCTGTTACTACTTTGAAAATAAACGTTTCATCCCATTTGTCTCTCTGCCTCCTCTTTAAGGCAAATAACTCTTAGATTTGCCCTTTTGAGGCTATTTTCTAGAGTCTGTAGGCATGCTATTTTTGGTTTGTTTTATTGACAAGAGACTTGTTTATTCATGATTTCGTCTTTCAACTAACATTTATTATGTACTTTCTATCTTTAAGGTGCTGTTATAGATACTGGGTATACATCAGCAAACCCAATGTATCAAAATTGATGCTTTCATTGAAGGATACAGTCTAGATGGAAGAAAAAGGCAATATACACCAAAAATAAAAATAGACAAATGAAGATAGAATAATAAAGATAATGTATTTTGAGGTTAAATTTTTAAATAACATGTCAGTGATAGTTTGAAGAGGATATGACATTCGAACCAATGATGAAAGGAAGCAAATGAGTCAGACATATAAAAATGTAGAGTTCTTGAAAGCAGAACCAGTGCAAAGACCCTAATGGTAGAACAGGACTGCCAAGTGTGAGGAAAAGCAGGGTGGAAAACGCACCTGAGCAGTGTGAGTGAAGAGACAGCCAGGCCCGCGGGCTGTTGTCATGACCTTGTCCTTTACCTGGGATGAAGTGGAAGGTTTTGACATTATAGGTACTCTTTGTGACAGCAATCACTGCTTTACGTTGTCTTATATGGTCTGAGCCCATGTAACTTTGTGCCTTAAATACCTAAGAATGTAGCGTATGAACGTGATTTCTAGACATTCCAGTATCATTGTTAACATTTTTATTCCATATAAAAGGAGGTTTATTTACATGTTAGAATCATCTTGTGATTGAACAAGATGGGATGTGAACCCACCCAGGCCCAGGGCTGAGCAGCAGAGCAGCTGCCTCTGACATCTGCATGAATCTCACACACAACAGGGGGTGACCCAGGCTTGCTGGCCATTGTGCTTCAAAACATTTTTCCAAGGGATGGCTGTGACTACAGTTTTCAGATGTGCTCTGGCCGCCAAGGACTGGGGGTGAGGTGAGGGTGTCCTCTGTATAAAAAGTGCTGTCCCAGGTGCTTCCCAACGGACACCTTGGGGCATCTGAGCGATTCCCCGGAGGGCAGCTCGGCCTATCTCAGGCTACCGCTAGAGTCACTATGAGACATTCTCACCAGCAATCAACCAAAAAGCATCAGCGTCAAAGAAATTACAAATGAGGCTGGGTGCAGTGGCTCAAACCTGTAATCTCAGCACTTTGGGAGGCCGAGGTGGGTGGATCACGAGGTCAGGAGATCTAGACCATCCTGGCCCGACATGGTGAAACCCCATCTCGAATAAAAAATAAAATACAAAAAAAATTAGCCGGATGTGGTGGTATACATCTGTAGTCCGAGGTACTCAGGAGGCTGAGGCAGAAGAATTGCTTGAAGCCGGGAAGAGGAGGTTGCAGTGAGCCGAAATTGTGCCGTTGCACTCCAGCCTGCTGCATTGGTTTTTCCATAAGGTAGCTCAGAACATGGAAACTGACTTTTCTTAGAGTGATTAAATAAGCCAAGGAGAGCAAGGATGCCCAAGATTGTTCCGAATTACGAAGTGACAACCCATCCCGTCTGCTGCACTACAATTACTAGAAGCAGTTAAGTCCAGCCTACTCTCAGAAGGAGGTGTTACACGAGGGCATGAACATCAGGAAGGAAGGATAGCTGGGGACCACCGTGGAAGCTGACAGTAACATTCAGTGGTGTAGACTTTTATTCAGATAGCTATATTTAGGTTCACATTTTTTAATTACTATAGGGACTATTCTGTAGAGATGACAAAGGCTGCTTATGCTAGCAAAAATGTTTCAAAATCTTTAGCTATTGAATTTCAGTAGCGGAATTCCAAGTAATTTTCCTTCTTTTCTTCAGTTTGTTGAATTTTTTAATGCCAAGCTTTACTTGAAAAATCAATGTTTATTTAAAACAATAACTAATGATTTTAAAAGAGGTTGAAATATGCTTTCAACTTAATAATGTTGCTGTAAAATGAAATACCAAATTCTTTCTTCCAGATATATAGAAGTAAAATTGTTATACACAAACTGTACATAATTAGTGGATACGATTTGGCAAGTATGCACTTATATATTATTCCTATTACCACAACCAACATCCAGGTAATAGCATATCCATCACCTCTAAGAAGTTTCTTATGTCCCTTGGTCGTTGTCAGATCCCCTAAGATCTACCGTCTTAACAAATTGCTAAGTACACAATATCCCATTCTATGTTTTAGAGCCTATCTCTGCCATTGACTAATTTTATATAGCTCTAACCCTTCAGCAAGAACTCCACGTATTGCTCTTCCCGCACGCAAGAAAACACCAAACTCTTTTCAAGCACATTCTGTATAATCCGTTACATGATGCTTCTCCCGACATCCTTTTATTCGCTCCCTTTCAGTAAAGGAAACTGCTACTATAGCAATGATCTATTTTGGATTTTTGTATCTTTTACATATGTTACTGCATGAAGCCATTTCACATTTTTTCTCCCATGATCTTACCATGAAGTACTCCATGCACTTCTAGTTCCTACGATATTGCCTGGCAAACAATAGATGTATAAAGTAGGATCGATGATGTTGCCCGTGCATGTAGAAAATAGTAAAGAAAGCAGCTGACAAGGAAGACATCCGGAGTCTTTGGGAACTAAATAATATTAATCTGCTTTCTCATCCATTGAGATATGCCCACATTTATGTACTTTTGTGTCCCTGGAAATGTCCTGTGGGAGACTTAGTTATTCTCTTTTCGTTAGGCTCTGCTAACCAAGAACAAATCACACACCCAGAGAACATCATAAATAGGCACAGACCCACCATGCCCAGAAAGTCCAGGCTCAACCCGCATGGATGCTGGCCCTTCAGCCATGAGATTCCATTTGCTTCTCTTTATTGTCCTTCTTTTTTCGATTCTCTCATCCCCAGGTAAGTTGGTAGCTGATTATGATAAAGTTTGGCAGATTCGAAGGCTGTGTCTCTGGCCAGACGAGATCCTAGAATGAGTCTTGTGGGTTCAGGAATCTCATATATACAGCTTTACTAGGATTATAATAGGGAAAAATAGAAAAGAGACTCATTTAGCAGTAGCACCTGTTGATCAGTTTCTATCCATGTCTTTTGACCTAGTGAATGGATATAATAATGGATGCTGCTGAAATTCAACCCTGTCAAATATAACTGCCCACATTTAATTTCCATGCCTCACCAAGGCATCTCAAAATACAAAGTAAGGATACAAGGGAATGCGACCTCAATGGGATGCCTCGGTGGGGCATGAACATTCGTATGCAGGCAATTAGATATGACAGGTCTGAACTTTACAGCTTTGTAATAGTAGATTGTTTCTTTAAACAATTGATACGTAGCTGCCTAATTATTTCTCCACATTACAAATTTCAATACATTTAGTTCTTGAGGGTCCACATATGCTGTTTCTGTTACTAACTTTTATTCATGGTGTCTTGCCTACCTGATCATTTTTAATGCTGAACTCACTGCTCATCCTTAATCTGCCATTATTCTATGGTCTAAAATGGGAATGCTATCATCCACACTTCTTCTGCGAAAATGACTCAATGCTTTATCTCAACATAGGAGCTTCTGCATTAACACACTGGAATTCCCGATGGCCCAAGAGTCAGTAGTACCCCCATTCGCATTGCTGATAATAGCAGATCTTCCCAGAATATCTTCCGGGAAACCCTCACCCGCTTCCATCAGCTAGCCAGTACAAAGCGCCCAGTGCTGAAGCTCCAGTTCACAGAGTATTTTTGTGTTTGAAAGAGGGGATATTTTAAGAACTTGCCTAACCATTTTCAAGAATAGAAATGTTTCAAAGAGATCCTCTAAAATATATTGGTTCTATAGCAGTAGTCGCTGGAGAGCAGCTGACTTGTAGTCATGGACAAAAGCCTAAATCTTTCTTTCATTCTATTCACACCAATTTTGTATCTTTTGGGCATATCTCAGATTAAGATGCATTGATAGTGTTCTATGATTTGGGGCACTACTATAGATTCTTCAAAACATATTACATCATTCCAGTGGTATTTGGGGAGGTACAGAGGATAGAAAAAACGATAGGCTCAAGTCTCCCCTGACTTCTCTTCTTACCGCATATGGCATTGTCCAAAACTTTTCGAACTATATTAACACAGCATTGACAGCAGGCTTTCTTCTTTTCCTTCTGACTTTAATAGGGCTATTTATAATGAAATTGCTATATGGGTTGTATTCAGACAAACTTTGACTTTGTAAGGGCAATATATTTCTCATTATTTTTTAAATGTTTACCAGGATGCACTGCTAATATTATTTTCAATTCTCCCCTTTCTAAGGCAGATTTAAATAACTTGATGAAGTCTATTAGTATATTATATATACTATAGTATATAGTAGTATATTATAAACACTACTCTGCTACAGGAAACAAAAAGATCACCACCAAATTGTATAGCTATGTACAAAGCAAAACAGCCCTGGGAGGGTTCGAGGGACCATTTAAGAAGCCATTGCAACACAGTGGGGAGAGAGAGAGAGAGACAGAGAGAGAGAACACAACAAAACAAAAGAATAGCCACATGGAAAAAGCAACTAGTGAAATCACACACCTGAGATGCCAGAACCATCTTTTTTGGCTAGGCTAGAAACAAAAAAAGGAGAAAGAGACGATCCGTATCAGCCACAAGGTGGAAACCGCTATGACCCTCAGTAACCCGTTCTGGCAGAGGACACTGGCATTTTTTGCCACTGGGGTAAGCAGCAGCCATTCCTGACAGAAAACCCCGAGAAAAGGACGAAGATGTACCGTCCCCTCTCACATCCGTTTTCCATGAAAACTACAATGACTGTTGTGCCAAACCAGGATGGGAACTGCTACCTCTCTTAACCTGCATGTGCCCCTGACATATGAGCAGCAGCGATGCTAAGAGCTCCCACATAAAAATGCTCATACTGAAGTCATTCTGTTTCTTAAGAGTGTTTATGGATTTACATTCTCTTTGTGGACTAAACATCTTGCTGGATCTTCTTTTCTGCAGTAAGAAGTGGTTTGGGTCCTGCTGAAGGTCATTGTCTCAATTTGGGTGGGGTTTGCAGAAGAGATATCTGCAAAGTAATAGAAGATGCAGTCGGTGCCTGCCGAAGAAGGATGAAGTGCTGTAGAGCATGGTGGATTGCAATGCCAATTCCAACACCACTTATCATGTCAGATTACCAAGAACCTCTTAAACCGAAGGTGAAATGAAACTGACCTAAAATAAAAATACATCAGAAGTGAAGTTTTTGCATCCAAGAATAATAAAATATACATATTCAGTACTTCCATCTTGATAACTATCTTCTATTTTCACTTATCAGTGCAAATGAGTAAACGTTAATTTCAAATATACCCAAGTACTATTCTCCCATGAGTCATTAACAGACCTTAACAAACCTTTAAAAGTGACGAAACTGTTACTTGTGTTTTCCAAGGTAGTGGATTGAAGGCATTTTGTTGGCCTGCCTCTCCCACTTGGAAAGACAAAACTGTGTGTAGACGTTCACACTGTGAACTTCTTTCGAGAAACATCACAGGAACTTCACAGGAAAATTGAAATAAGCCACAGACCCTTTGAAAGAAGCAGCAGGATGCAGCTTACACCATGAGCTAGCGGAACATTTTAAGTGCCTGGGGTGTTAGATGGGAGTAAACTGACTCTAAGACACACAGTTCCACTGGGAAACCTATCAAACCAGGCCATGGGGGAAGGCCTGAACCCTACCCAACGCTGGACCTGGTTTAGTGAAGAGTGGGGAGTATGTGCAGAGCGGCATTAGGATGTGCTTTGAGTCTGCCGGTCTCTGGCAGGATGGAGGGAAGCCATTCCTGATTCCACTTCAGAGAGGGCCTCCCAGAAGTCTGCCCGCTAACTCAGACGGTGGTCACAGGTTGAGAGAACTTCCCAGCTGAAAGTTTTGATATAATCTTGAGTGGGGACAAACTCCCCAGGCCAGAACCGAGGGGTGAGTGGGTATTGTGCTGCAGCAGGGAGCATAGGAGCTGGGTGTCCCTGCTCTGCAGGTGGACCAGGAGGGGTGTGGCCTGAAGGCTGCCATTGCTATCTCCATAGGAAGGGCTTATGGTATCAGTTTTGCGTTCTGAATGCAGACTTCCTGAAACTTAGCTAGCTACTCCCAGCGGAACACTGTGGGTGTGAGGCCTGCCTTGCCAAGTGTGTGGGAGCTGGGTGGAACTTACTGCCAACCTGCTACTCCCGGTTCTTCATGTGGACTCTCCTTGTACAGAGGCAGAGACAGCTTCACTCTCCTCTGGAAAAGTATCCCAGTGGCCCAAGAAAGGCCTTCCAATTCCCACTGGAGCCACAGCTTGTCCCACATGGAGAGAGCCAGAGCATGGCCTCACCTGCTCCTGTTCCCACCTGGTTTGCTCAACCACCCTCCCTGGTAGATTAACACAAGTAACAGAGGAAACTTTTAGGAACTCTCTGGCTCCACCCACTTCCTGAGACACTGGAGTACCTCCCATGGGTAACATAAGGCAAGTCAAAATCTCACCACTACCACCACAGCTGGCAGTCTTTCCCAACTGCCACCTCTGGCTGAAGGTCATCTGACACAGTCCATTACCGCATCTGCAGTAGAATAGCAGAGCACCCAGGAAGGAGAAAATCTGTGAGTGGCCACAAGTCTTACCATTGCCTACATCACTCTGGCTAACCAGGTGGCCCTGAGTCTATCCATGTGATGAGTTCATTACTACTACAACTGGCATTTGAGAAATTCAACACACTAGGGCTACGTTTAACCAAGGAATCTCTCAGAGTCTATGTGACTCCCCTGCCACCCCGATCTGATCAGCTGCTGATGCACACTGCTGGGAGACTTGAGGATAGATTACATCCCTGGATCCATTGCAGACATTCTCCAGCATGGCCTGCTGTGTGGCAGCCCCACTGGGTGGCTAGCTCCAGAGGAACAGCAGCATTCACAGTCATCTGGATGTCAGGGACTCCTGCTCCGAGGAAAGAGGAAGTGCATCACATCAAGGAAGCACCCTGGGGGCAAAATAATATAGAGAGTCTTGAGTCCCAGAACACTCCACTGTGGGGAGTTGTTAGTTTTTATTTTTGTTTTCCAGCAGAGGAACCTATGCATGCTTGGCTCAGCAAGGAAAGTCTGGGGCTAGACCCCAGCAGTAGGGCAGCCTTGATGCTCAAGAAGGGTCTTGGAGAATGGAGACTTACTTTCCATCTCATTCACTACGGCAGACACAGTAGTACTGTGCGCAGAGCCAGTACACAGAGGTGAGCGGCCGTACAACCTACTGAGACGCCAGCCAGGACAGCTAAAGGAGTACTGGCATTACCTGTCCCACAACCCCAGACAGCACAGCTTGCAGCTCCACAAGATACCCCTTCCGTCTGTTAGAGGAGATCAGAAGAAAAAGTAAAAAGGACCTTGTCTTGCACCTTGGAGGTCAGCTGAGCCACAGTAGGATAGGGCGCTGGTCAGGGTCATAGGGTCATGAGGTCATGAGGTTCCCGTTGCAGACACTTGCTTCTGGATGACACTTCTAGACACTTCCTGGGCCAGACAGAAACCTGCTGCCCTGAAAGAAAGGACTCAGTACTGGCAGTGTTTCTAATCTACGGACGAAAAAGCCCATGAACCCTGAAGAACCAACAGCAGTATCCAGGTAGTATGCTGTGGGCCTTGGCTGAGACTCAGAAACATGGGACTACCAGCTGACTGCAGCTGAGAATGAGCACATTCCCAGCTGTGGGGGCTGTGAATAGAGAATCCTTCTGCTTGAGAAAAGCAGAGGGAAGTGTAAAGGTGACTCCGCTGTACACCTTAGGTAAGAACTCTGCCACGGAATAGTAGTGCATGAAGCAGGCTCTTGGGATCCTTGATTTCAGGACTAGACTCATGGATGGCGTTTCTGGACGTGTCCTGGGCCAGAGGGGAGCCAACTGCCCTGAAAAAGTGCATCCCAGGCCTGGCCACATTCAGCTGACTGAAGAGCTCTTTGGCCTTCACTGAACATCAGCAGTAGCCTGGCAGTGCTCTCCATGGAATTGTGGTGATGGTGGCCACAGGCTGAGGCTCCTCTGCCGGTAAAGGGGAAGGAAGAGTGAGAACATCTGTGTCACGTGGTTTAAGTGCCAGCTCAGCTGCAGCAGAATAGAACACCATGTCGATTTCTAAGGTTTTTGACTCCAGTCCCTGGTTCCTGGACGGCATCTTTGGACCCAAATGGAACCTGGGAAACTCATCACTCCAAACAGGAGGATACGGTTGGTAGTTTCCCAGAGTTTGTTATCTGGCCCGGCCCAGTTAAGCATCTATGGGATGGAGAGGCTGAAATTGCCTGGCCTGTAGCAACAAAACTCCAATGGAGGGTCCAGTAAAAGCTCTTCACTGTAGCAGCAGGTCCATGCTCATTCACAGCACAGTGTGGTCCGTGAATGTGCATGCCTGTGACAGTGGGAGAATACTTTGTGTGGACGCACATTGGTGGGGGTTCATATGCAGAAGCTCACACATGGTTAGATGTGGTCTTCTGGCAAAATATCTATGGTGGTGAGTGTTGTGAGCAGCCCAAGTTGGGGATCTGAGCTTGTACAGCAAAAAGGTGCAGCCAGGCAGAAACCCTGGGAGATGCTGACAGACAAGGGCGGTGCCCATAGTACACTTGCCTGATTGAATGGACAAGACAGTTCTGAAATCAATTGCATATGGTGTGTAAAAAAATGGCATTAGGGAAAATTCTGAAATCAAGTGTCCAGCTGTGAAAGCTGCATCTTTGAAGCACAATCTTAGCCCTGTAATGAGACTTATTAATCTTTGGTGGTGTTTCCGAGGAAATTATTTTGGAGAATGGCCCCTTCGTTTTGTGTATTTGCTTATGACATTTCATGCTCAATCTGGGGCTAGAAACTCCTTTTAAATTTTTCGTTTTGAGACAGAGTTTTGCTCTTGTTACCCACGCTAGAGGGCAGTGGCAAAATCTCGGCTCACTGCCACCCCTGCCTCCTGAGCTCGAGTGAATCACCGGCCTCAGCCTCCCGAGACACTGGGATTACAGGTGCTTGCCACTATGCAGAGCTAATTTTAAAATATATATATTTAGTAGAAACGAAGTTTCACCATGTTGGCCAGGCTGGTCTCGAACTCCTGACCTCAGGTGATCCACCCAACTTGGCCTCCTAACGTACAGGAATTACAGACATGAGCCACTGTCTCCGGCCTTCCATTTAAATATTAACAAAAATCATCCAAATAGCACAAAATCAACAGGTGCTTCAATTTGGAATCATCACAGATCAATTTCTCATTAGGTACAGTGATCAAAGTTTACCTACCCAAGAGTAAACATGTCCACGGTAGAACTCAGGGCTCCATAGAAACACAGAATCTTGAGTACAACCCTGCTCAAGCATCCAAATGTGCATATTCACAGTGTCTCTGTGCGACACGTGCAAACTTCAGTGCGATGAGCACAACCTGCAGACACGTTGTCCTTTGGGCTCACCTGGGAATCAGTTAGGAGCGTGAAAGGACACTGATGCCCAGGTCCCGGCTCCAGAGATTACAACCTCCAGCGTCTTGTGTGAAGCCATGGCATCTGGATTTCTCATGGTTCTGGAGATCTTTCTCCTGAAAACTGTGGCTCCTTCCTCCCCGTTCAGTCTTGGCAGCATTCATTTCTTTTTCCGGGACTCAGTCCATCAGGAATGAGATGCCTCCTCATTGAGCACACCTGACACATGACAAGACAAGTGAAAGAAACTGTGCCAAAGGTCGCACTCTTCCCATTCCACTGTCCTTCCTAAAACTGATCCTAATTTCATGAGCCCTGAGCCAGGGACTGTTTCTTTACACCTCAAAATCTTATCGCATGGCTTAAATTCTACCAGTTTCTTACTGTCTGAAAAATCTTAAGAAAATCCACACAGCCAGGATCTTCATTCCTGATAAGTCAAAGGGCCTGGAGACACACCACAATTCTGTGCCTCTGATATTATGTCACAGGTCTACATTCAGCAGCATGAAATTTTACAGTAAATGTGGTAATTGCGGGTCCACAGCACAAAGAGTAACTAGAAATTGAAGCAACATCTCAGATCCTGAACAACTGATTGTTTATTGCTTCTTCAGACAGGGCCTCACTACGGTCACCCAGAACTTTCCAGTGTGTCATATTGGTTGTTTGCTTTTGTCAAGTTTTGGAAGTTTTTATTTTCTCTCTATTGAATGTTAATTCATTATCAGATATGCAGTGAAATATTATCTCCCATGCTCTGAGTTATGTTGTCTGAACTTTCATTAGTTCTGTAATACATCGAAAGTTTTCATTTTGATACCGATGGATTGGTCAAGTTTTTATTATTTTGCGTTTTTTAAAGTTGCCATCATATGTCAGAAACACTGAAATATAAACTTTAAGGAACATTTCTCTTTACTTGCAGTCATAACTTCAGTGGATGTCATCAGTTAGTCTTGGTAATTGCATGTTTTCTGGAAGGTGTTTCCTGGTCTGCTTTGTGCATTGAAAATTTCATCAATCTTCACTGCATGTTTCGACATATTAAGGCAGTAGACCCACTCGACACTTGATTATTTCAGTATCTAGCTTCCACAAGACCATTGCAAAGACTTGTCTTGTTCCCACTGCCAGGTCATTGCACCCTGATAGAGAATCAATTAGCCTTCCAAACGAAGGTTATCGAAGGAATGTCTATTTGATTACATCTTGCTTTCTTAAGGCAAAGAATATGCTGTGTTCATTATGGTAATTTGTTGAGTATAGTCAAATCAGAAACCGTACTTCTAACATCTTGTCCTTCAGTCACTGAAAAGATGACCATATCTCCCAGATGCATATGCTTACAAAAATACTGAACACACAAACACACATACAGACACATGTCCAGGCTGACATACACACACACTGGCAAAAAAAAAAAAAAAAAAAAAAAAAAAAAAAAAAAAAACACTGTTCAATAGGTACAGAAATCTTCCCTGAAATTGTTTTCCATGAAATAAAACAAATGTGTAGCCACCATCCCTTCCTGGTTCCACACTTACTATATTTGCCCATCATCCTGATAAGTAAATCTGCTTCAGGTGCTCTATAATTCATTACCTGGGCTGTGTCCATTTAATTGCCTGAGGAATGCCAGAGGACAGGCCCTGAGGCCCATAGCTTGATTGTGTGCTGTTCATTGATTGGTGGACCCAGTACGTGATAGGTGGGTTTGGTGATCCCACCAGGCAGGAGATAAGTATACAAGGGCTGGCAGGGCAAGATAGCCCATCATTTGAAGGCTCTCTCCCAAGAGGAAGCATCTTGCTGCAGCAGGCGGGTCCCAGCAGAAACCAGGTGATCCTTGCTCCTGTCTGTTGGACTCCATCCGTCTCACTATATAATTAAGGTAAGGAATATGCCTTAATTACTTGTTGATTACTGTACTGCGGTTTCAACTTCTTGTCCTTCAGTCGCTGAAGGATAATTAAATTTCTTAAATGCACATGCTTTGCAAAGGAATTTTCAAAACACACACACATACAGACACATACACACACACACACACACATACATCCCAGACACAAACACACAAAGAACCTTATGCACAGACGCACACACACAATACACACACACAATACACACATACAATAAACACACACACACACACACACACAAACACGCGGTTTCATATGTACTTAATTCTTCTGTGGCATTTATTTTCCATAAAATAAGGTCAATGAGTGGCCGCTGTCTTAACCTGATTCCACTCTTATTGTGTTTGCCCATCATCCTGACAAGTAAATCAGCTTCAGGTGTTCTATAATTCAGACTGTGGGCTGTGTGCGCTGAATTCCCTGCGGAATACAAGAGGAAATTCCCTGACGCCAATGGCTTAATTGATGCTGCTATTTGATTGGTGGATCGGGTGCCTGATGGGCGGGTGTGATGATCCCTCTGGGTGGGAGCTAGGTATATAAGGGCTGGTGCAGCCAGGTAGCCTGTCATTCGAAGGCTCTCTCGCAAGAGGAAGTGTCTTGTCCCAGCAGCAAAACCTGGTGATCCTTACTTCTGGACTTCTGGCACCATGGAGGCCGGTTCACTCCACTTGGGAGGAGAGTCGCACTTCAATGACTTTCCAAAACTCACATCTTCTCTGCCAGATGCAGCTGTTGCCGAATTCAAGCCGAGGTCTCAACCTGAGAAGTCATCATTGCCATCTGAGCCCCATGTCGCCCTCTCTCATTATTTGGCTCCTGAGCCAGCAAGACAGCTGGCTCCCAGGGAGAAACTTCCTCTGAGGAGCAGGAGACCTGCTGCGGTGGGGGCTGGGCTCCAGAACATGGGAAATACTTGCTATGTGAATGCTTCCCTGCAGTGCCTGACATACACACCACCCCTTGCCAAGTACATGCTATCTGGGGAGCACTCTCAAACTTGCCATCGCCAGAAGGGCTGTATGCTGTGTACTATGCAAGCTCACATGACACAGGCCCTCAACCGTCCTGGCCACGTCATCCAGCCTTCACAGGCATTGTCTGCTGGCTTCCACAGACGCAGGCAGGAAGATGCCCATGAATTTCTCATGTTCACTCTAAATGCCATGAAAAAGACGAGCCTTCCCAGCCGCGAGCAGCTAGATCATCACGCTGAGGACACCACCCTCATCCACCAAATATTTGGAGGCTACTGGAGATCTCAAATCCAGTGTCTCCACTGCCATGGCACTTCAGACACCTTTGACCCTTACCTGGACATCGCCCTGGATATCGAGGCAGCCCAGAGTGTAGAGCAAGCTTTGCAACATCTGGTGAAGCCTGAAGAACTCAATGGAGAGAATGCCTATCATTGTGGTATTTGTCTCCAGAAGGTGCCGGCCTCCAAGTCGTTAACTTTACACACCTCCCCCAAGGTCCTCATTCTTGTCTTGAAGAGATTCTCCCAGGTCACAGGCCACAAACTGGCCAAGAATGTGCCATATCCTGAGTGCCTTGACATGCAGCCGTACATGTCTCAGCAGAACTCAGGACCTCTTCTCTATGTTCTTTATGCTGTGCTGGTCCACGCTGGGTGGACTTGCCACAATGGACATTACTTCTCTTATGTCAAAGCAGGAGCTGGGGATGCCCAGTGGTATCAAATGGATGATGCCAAGGTCACTGCCTGTGGCGTGACTTCTGCCCTGAATCAACAGGCGTATGTTCTCTTTTACATCCAGAAGACTGAATTGGAAAGAGACGGTGAGACGGTGTCAACAGGCAGGGAACCAAGAGCCCTTGGTGCTGAAGACACGCACAGGGGAGCAGCTCAAGGAGAGCTCAAGAGGGACCCCTGCCTCCAGGTCCCTGACTTGAAAGAGCGCGCGGAGGAAAGAGCCACTGACGAAAGCACCTTAGACAGCTGGAAATTCCTCCAAGAACAAAACAAAACCAAGCCAGAGTTCAACATCAGAAAAGTCGAATGGACACTGCCTCCCGATGCACTTGTGATTCATCAATCGAAATGCAAGAGTGGGATGAAAAACCATCATCCTGAGCAGCGAAGCTCCCTGCTGAACAACTCCTCCGGGAACCTGACAGATCATGAGTCCATCAACACTGGCACGCTCGCTTGTGTGAAAGGGAGGGCCGGGAGATCCAAAGGGAAGAACAAGCACAGCTGGAGGGCTCTGCTTGTGTGCCAGTGATCTCAGGGCAGGTGCCGACCCACACGCAGGCCCACGTGCACATGGGCGCGTGCACACACGCACACACACACACACAAGCATATACAGTCAGTCCTACATCAAGGGACAAGGAGCCCAGGTTTCTGTTTATGCAAGAGAGGAAACTGGAGAGTGATGCCTGCATTTCAAGATGAGCCCACGTACGGGAAATATCGAGTGTTGGAGTCAGGACACTTCTGAATCTGTGGAGGGACTGTCTGTTTACGTTCATAGTAGATGACAGTAGTGTGAATTTCTGAATATTCCATATTGAGGTGTGCATGTGAGGAAAATGGTATTTACTATTTTGTCTTGGGGTGTGTTTCATTACTCAATTGTTTGTAGGCACGAGAAGCTGACATTTTGCTAAGGTGAAACATCTGTGGAGCATTCTCCCAACGCTGAATAGCAGAAACAGAAACGCATTTGGAAGAAGGATGTTCTTCCTTTTTACCCCGACCTGGTGTTTTTACATTGCTTTTTTAATGGACCTCAGGCAACCTAGAACTGGTGGCACCGAAGCTCCCTGCTGAACAACTCCTCTGGGAACCTGACAGATCACGAGTCCATCAACACTGGCACGCTCGCTTGTGTGAAAGGGAGGGCCGGGAGATCCAAAGGGAAGAACAAGCACAGCAGGAGGACTCTGCTTGTATGCCAGTGATCTCAGGGCAGGTGCCGACCCACACGCAGGCCCACGTGCACATGAGACAGGGTTTACCATGTTGGCCAGGCTGGTTGAACTCCTGACCTCAGGAGATCCACCTGCCTCGGCCTCCCAAAGTGCTGGGATTATAGGCATGAGCCACCACACCCGGCCCAAATTTCTTTTTCTATCCAAGGTGGGCCTGGCTTGGGTCCTCCTCTCAGGCCCCATAGGTCCCTTGAGAGACCCTGGAGAGCAGCTTCCCTTCCTGCCTGGAATCCCATGTAGCCAGCTTTGGCTGTGTTGTTGACACTGGGTTCATGCTCATGACCATTAGAACCCTGAGTGTTTCCCGTTAAGGGTTTCTCTGTAACACGGGCTCTGGGAAGGAACGCCGTATCTGAGCTCTCCCAGCACTTAGCGACTCCCATACCACCGTCCCCTCCCTAGAATCCCTACTGAGCTCTGAATTCACAACCTGTCTCATTTTTGATCTTTGATTTCTGCCTCAAAGGCTCGTGCACTGACAGCACTTTCTTTCCACCCTCAGGTCAAGTGCAAAGACTGCGGGGCGTTTGGCCACAAGGCCACAAGTACGAGGTGCCCCATGAAGCGCTGGAACGGAGCCTTGGTCCCCCAGACCTCTGGCAAAGAGGAAGGGAAGGAAAACCTCAAGCCATGGAAGCCCCGGGTTGAGGGGAACCCGGGGCCCTGGAGCAAGGAGAAGGCAGAGAATGAAGAGAGACCAAGGTGAGCAGTGGGAGGGGTTTTCACAGCTCTTTGGGTACTGCCACCTAAGAGCTGGGTGTTCTCCCAGGTGCCACACCCAGGAGCTCCCTTCACCCTGGGAGACAGATTCAGGGGTGGGGGGCAGGGGTGTTTCATGGAGGTTGCCCAGGACAGGGGGAAAGCAATGGAATGTAGAGGAACGTCCTTAGCTGGGAAGCCTAGAGGGCCGCCTGGAGGAAGGGAAGCCTGGCCCATGAGGGAAGGTGCCCAAACAGGAAACGGGACTGGGCTCAGATAGGGTTCTCCCCGTCCCCTGGGAAAACTAGGGGGCAGCACCTGAGCTTTTTCTGTTCTGCAGGCCGCAGGACCAGCAGAGGAAGGCTCTCCTCCAGATAATTTCCGGGAAACCTCAATCCAAGCGGCTGCCCGGTGGAAAAGAATCGGTGGAACCCTGTGACTATCTGAGGGTGAGTGTCACCCTGGGCCCCTGCTCTTTCTCTCCTACAGGTTACCCTGGGGGATTTCCGTTCAGGCCCGCAGCTGTGGGAGGGAACTGGGGGCATTCTCAGCCTCAGGGTCTCAACGACCCTTTCAGGTTAATTGATTCCAGGTGAAGGCATCTGAAGATGCCATATTTCCTGGTGCTTTCTCTCTGTCGGACTATTGCAAGCCTGCCAACAACACTTTCCTAGCGGCAGGAGGACATTAGGTCACTCCAGTGAATCCCCAAGACACAGTCACTTCAGCGATGATATTCTGTAGATCACTACACCTAGTTCCACGGCACATTTTTCAAGTGTCTTGTCCTGGCCAGCACTCACTTGAGGATCAGTCCCTGCTTCCAATGACTGCCTGTCGAGACTGTCTGGAGAATGTCTGGGTGCAAGCACCTTGTGTTTGGCTGTGCTGACTTTTTGTCGGCTGGATGCGGAGGAACATCTAATGTGTGTGGTTTCCTTTCTTTCAGGGGGCAGGCAGGCCAATGCCAGTCCACACCACCAAGAGGAGGCCAGTCGTGGACGCTGCTCTCACCGACGGCTCAGCTCCCAAAATTGCTGACAGTGGCCCCACCCGGGCTTCACTGTCTCCCCTCAGGAAAGCCAGTGTGAGCTCCTCCTCAAGTCGTGGACCCACGGAACCACAGACAGGGGCCGTGGCCCACATCCGTCAGGCTGCATCCCGGGGCCGGGGCCCGCAGCCTCTCCTCTTGGTGAAGCCCACAAACAGCCGCCCTGAGGGTGGCTGCCGTGAGGTTCCCCAGGCTGCCTCCAGCACCCACGGCCTGAACCCTGTCATCGACCCCCAGGCACAAGCCAAACTTCCTGCTGTGACCTGACAGCCCTGCCCACCAGCCGCCACACATAGCTCGGGCCTAGACTCCAATCTCAGCTTCAGGCCAGGAGCCAAGAGGCCTGCCCAGGCTCCGATTCAGGCTTGCCTGAGTGTCCCCAAGAAAGCCAGACTCGGTCCCATCCAGATCGCCGAAAACAGCATCCAGGGAGGGGAGCCGGGCGCCCTGGAGCCTCTACAGCCTCCGCCAGCTCTAACCGAACTTAGACCAAATAGGTCACCCCAGATGAGCAGGAGGACACCCGCCCAGGTGCCCAGCCTCGACCTGCAGCCTCCTCACAGCAGACCCTGCCTGCCTACCGTCCGGGCCTGCACCGTGTCCCACCAGCCAGCGGCCGGCCAGGATGGATACCAGCCTCTCAGAATGCTCTTCAGGAGACTGGGAGACGGAGGGTGGAGCTCCACGTTCCTCACGGCTCTGTCACCCGACTCTGCGAAGAGGCCGGGAGCCTTCCCGACTCAGAGCCCTCATGTCCCAGAGAAGTCTGAGGGGCCCTGTGTTTGTGTCCCACGGAGTGTCCTCTGTGAGGACCTTCAGGTGTCCTCTTCCTCCGAGGAGGAGCTGGTCTGACCTGGAGCGAGACTGCAGGTGGCAGAGATCCCTGGCCTCCAGCTCCCGTGACTCGGAGGGGACTGTTGGACTGAGGAGCACAGAGCGGGGAGCAGACTTTGTGTGCTGACTCCGAAGCTCCCCAGCATCTGAGGCGCTCCTGTGCATGTCGGAGCCCAGCTCAGGCAGGGACCAGCTGCAGAGACTCTGCCTACTTGAATTCTGGTGAGGAAAACTGTATTTGGAATGGGTCTCCTGAAACCCACCCTGAAAAGCTTCTGTGCCAGGGATTCGTTGTGTAAGAGACTGGAAACAGACGAATTACTCTGTGTCTGCTCCCTACGTGACTAAATATGGGAAAAGTTAGGGAACCCTGACAGGTGCCCCTCTTCAGCCACGCCCTGCCCTGAGATTGGTGTTTTGGACCCTGGGATGGGTTCTGCGGAAAGCATTGTTGGGGTTTTCCTCAGCCTTGAACATTGTGCTAGGGAATGCCTTTGTAAATATGTGTGATTAATTTGTTTGGAAGTTAATAAAATTATTGGAAAACATCACATCGTGTCTTTCGACTCTAATTGCATGTTTGTTCTTTGCCCATTTTCCTAGGGCTTGAACATTTCTGGACTCTGTTAGCAATCCATAGCAGAGACCAGAGTGTTTCTCCCTTTGGTTTCCTAAATATCCACAGGTGTTGGAAAATCTCCACCCCACTCTGCCAACACACATACCCAGTCAAATTCCACCAAGGGAATCACACACATTGCAGACGTGGTGAGCACTGCCTGCCCCAAGGAGTCCCTGGGTGCCTCACCGGGATGCCAAGTGTGCGGTGAAGATTGTGATGGTTCCCATGAAGCTGCATCTGGGTGTGCACAAGAACACTAGGCACAGTTTCATTTCCCAAATAGACCCCAGTAAAGCTGAAGTACATTCCGAGGTCAAAGATTCATCCCCTCTTCTTTTCGGATGCCTGAGCCCAGAGCCTTTTAGTCACTTCCCACATGATCCTAAGAGTAGGTGAGGTTGACAATCACTGAAAGAGTCAGGCAAAGACATCCGTCATGCACAGGCTGACTCCATCCTCGGACCTGGGAACAACCCTGACCAGAATTCCACATCTAGGAGGTCTCTGAACTGAGAGAGATGTTCTGAGAAAGACCAACAAATGGCTCCCCATCCGTTGCTATTCAGGGTCATTATCTTGATTATCTACATAATCTAAAAAGTGTCAGTATCCAAAATCAACAGGATAAACTCTCTGCTCCCCTGAGAGCAAACAGGATCATGACCAAAATGGCCAAAGAGCATGGAAGGAAACAATATGATCAGAAAGCTCACGGAAGCAGCTCAAGGTGGTTGGGTGGGGGGCTGGTGATGGGCGTGGGGAGTTGGTAAGCAGGTGTTGCAACCTGAATCATGAACAATTAATGAAAGGCAAATTAAAGGGGAAATCAAGCTTCAACAGCTGCAGTGCATCCCATGGGAAATGGCCCAGTTCAACTGTGTCTATTTCCCCACCTTCTAAAAAACACCATGTAAAATGAGACAGAGCTACATGTGCAAATGGAATCTTCCTGAGAGGAGACACAGAATCTTCAAAGCTTGCTGGTGTACATCAGGGTTTTAGAATGTTTGTCAGTAGGGAACATCATCTTGGAGTGGGCTTTGTAGACAGACATTGCCGGGTCACGTAATTGAATTAAGTTGATTAGGTCAGGGTACATTTCCGGAAGGGTGTCTCCAGAGGCAGTATAAAAGGCAGCCTGCAGAGCCTGGCTCCCTCTCGGCCACTTCCTCTGGCGTCCTGGAGGCTGCATCGCTTCCAGCCGGGCTGCTCTGATATCTGCCCACCTGAGCGCCAGCCGAGGAACTATAGCAGACCTGCCATTTCAGGTTAGTTTCACTAAAAAATGGTTTGTCTCACATCATCCCTGAGGGGTTGGGAGGAAAATAGACAAAGAAGAGTGAAAGGAACAGGTCACATTGGGGTAATGACTACATGATAGGGTAAGATGTGTGTTCTTGTTACTAGTATTTCCTGGAACAGAAACTCAGAACGTATTTCCATCTTCTTTCCACTTCTGGAAAGATGATCGAGATGGAAATGGGAACATAAATGTTCTCCATCATGTCAAATTGCTGAGTTAATGGAAAGAGAATTTTGGAACGAGGGTGGTTTGCCTTTTAGTCATGTAAGAAATTGTTACGGGCTAGGTTCACCCTTT
The DNA here is from genome assembly GCF_048565385.1 of Saimiri boliviensis. Classification (NCBI taxonomy): domain Eukaryota; kingdom Metazoa; phylum Chordata; class Mammalia; order Primates; family Cebidae; genus Saimiri; species Saimiri boliviensis. The sequence continues at coordinate 106,901,783 of NC_133461.1, read as the reverse complement.
GTTTCCATAATTCGTATGGCTCCTATAAAATACCAGAAAAATAAAGACAGGGACTGGGGCTGGAGCTCAGCCAAAAAGATACAACAGGAAAGACCATAACCAGCTGGGGTGATGGAGAGAAACATGATTTCTTTTTATGAATTTCTATTTGGCTGCCAAATCAAATGTCCAGAGGAGCGAATCAAGTGGTGATAGGAAGCATCTGTTATTCCTGATTTAAAATAGACCTGCCAAAGGGGCCCGTAGACCATGCCCTAAACTTTGGATTGTTGTGAGCGTCAAGGGAGACAGAATGAATGTCTTTCCTAGTAGGCTGAATCATGATAGACTTAAGTCCAGTCTCCAGAATCAGTGGTTGGGGGTTGAAATCTCACTCGCCATACAGAGGCCACGGGACCCGTGGCAGGCAAGGTTTCCTCTTGGACCAGGCAATCCTGGCAGAGGAACTTATGGTCATCTGAGGATGCACATCACATTGTGACCCACAGATTGGACCAACTGCTGGGCGGGTCTCCGCATGACCACACCAGCAAGGAATTAGGTGAGGGCTTGTGGGTGTGTGAATGTCCAGTGTGCTTAACCATGGATTTGTGTTGTTTGTGTGTGATTCAGGTGACCCGACGGTCGACCCTGAAAAAGGTGGACATCAAACCGCCAGGAAGTGAAGATGATGGCACACCGTGACCCCAAGAGAGGGGCAAACAGACTCATGAGAGCCCAGACCCTCAAGAAGCAGCAGAGGGCCCCAGCTGGGCCAAGGGTTCCCCCACCCGATGAGGAAAATCCCAGGGTAAGTCTAGCCCTGGATCTTTTGAGCATCCGGGGATCTCGTGGTCCTCAGGGACTGGGTAGAATTGAAAACAGTTCTGTCACCACCACCAAGATTACTTTCTCTTTTCTTTCTTTCCTTTTCTTCTCTTTTCTTTTTTTTCCTTTTCTTTTCTTTTCTTTTCTTGTCTTTTCTTTTTTTCAATGAGACAGGGTTCACCATGTTGGCCAGGCTGGTTGAACTCCTGACCTCAGGAGATCCACCTGCCTCGGCCTCCCAAAGTGCTGGTATTATAGGCATGAGCCACCACACCCGGCCCAAATTTCTTTTTCTATCCAAGGTGGGCCTGGCTGGGTCCTCCTCTCAGGCCCCATAGGTCCCTTGAGAGACCCTAGAGAGCAGCTTCCCTTCCTGCCTGGAATCCCATGTAGCCAGCTTTGGCTGTGTTGTTGACACTGGGTTCATGCTCATGACCATTAGAACCCTGAGTGTTTCCCGTTAAGGGTTTCTCTGTAACACGGGCTCTGGGAAGGAACGCCGTATCTGAGCTCTCCCAGCACTTAGCGACTCCCATACCACCGTCCCCTCCCTAGAATCCCTACTGAGCTCTGAATTCACAACCTGTCTCATTTTTGATCTTTGATTTCTGCCTCAAAGGCTCGTGCACTGACAGCACTTTCTTTCCACCCTCAGGTCAAGTGCAAAGACTGCGGGGCGTTTGGCCACAAGGCCACAAGTACGAGGTGCCCCATGAAGCGCTGGAACGGAGCCTTGGTCCCCCAGACCTCTGGCAAAGAGGAAGGGAAGGAAAACCTCAAGCCATGGAAGCCCCGGGTTGAGGGGAACCCGGGGCCCTGGAGCAAGGAGAAGGCAGAGAATGAAGAGAGACCAAGGTGAGCAGTGGGAGGGGTTTTCACAGCTCTTTGGGTACTGCCACCTAAGAGCTGGGTGTTCTCCTAGGTGCCACACCCAGGAGCTCCCTTCACCCTGGGAGACAGATTCAGGGGTGGGGGGCAGGGGTGTTTCATGGAGGTTGCCCAGGACAGGGGGAAAGCAATGGAATGTAGAGGAACGTCCTTAGCTGGGAAGCCTAGAGGGCCGCCTGGAGGAAGGGAAGCCTGGCCCATGAGGGAAGGTGCCCAAACAGGAAACGGGACTGGGCTCAGATAGGGTTCTCCCCGTCCCCTGGGAAAACTAGGGGGCAGCACCTGAGCTTTTTCTGTTCTGCAGGCCGCAGGACCAGCAGAGGAAGGCTCTCCTCCAGATAATTTCCGGGAAACCTCAATCCAAGCGGCTGCCCGGTGGAAAAGAATCGGGGGAACCCTGTGACTATCTGACGGTGAGTGTCACCCTGGGCCCCTGCTCTTTCTCTCCTACAGGTTACCCTGGGGCATTTCCGTTCAGGCCCGCAGCTGTGGGAGGGAACTGGGGGCATTCTCAGCCTCAGGGTCTCAACGACCCTTTCAGGTTAATTGATTCCAGGTGAAGGCATCAGAAGATGCCATATTTCCTGGTGCTTTCTCTCTGTCGGACTATTGCAAGCCTGCCAACAACACTTTCCTAGCGGCAGGAGGACATTAGGTCACTCCAGTGAATCCCCAAGACACAGTCACTTCAACAGTGATATTCTGTAGATCACTACACCTAGTTCCACGGCACATTTTTCAAGTGTCTTGTCCTGGCCAGCACTCACTTGAGGATCAGTCCCTGCTTCCAATGACTGCCTGTCGAGACTGTCTGGAGAGTGTCTGGGTGCAAGCACCTTGTGTTTGGCTGTGCTGGATTTTTTGTCAGCTGGATGCGGAGGAACATCTAACGTGTGTGGTTTCCTTTCTTTCAGGGGGCAGGCAGGCCAATGCCAGTCCACACCACCAAGAGGAGGCCAGTCGTGGACGCTGCTCTCACCGACGGCGCAGCTCCCAAAATTGCTGACAGGGGCACCACCTGGGCTTCACTGTCTCCCCTCAGGAAAGCCAGTGTGAGCTCCTCCTCAAGTCGTGGACCCACGGAACCACAGACAGGGGCCGTGGCCCACATCCCTCAGGCTGCATCCCGGGGCCGTGGCCCGCAGCCTCTCCTCTTGGTGAAGCCCACAAACAGCCGCCCTGAGGGTGGTTCCCGTGAGGTTCCCCAGGCTGCCTCCAGCACCCTCGGCCTGAACCCTGTCATCAACCCCCAGGTACAAGCCAAACGTCCTGCTGTGACCTCACGGCCCTGCCCACCAGCCGCCACACACAGCTCGGGCCTAGACTCCAATCTCAGCTTCAGGCCAGGAGCCAAGAGGCCTGCCCAGGCTCCGATTCAGGCTTGCCTGAGTGTCCCCAAGAAAGCCAGACTCGGTCCCGTCCAGAACGCCGAAAACAGCATCCAGGGAGGGGAGCCGGGCGCCCTGGAGCCTCTACAGCCTCCGCCAGCTCTAACCGAACTTAGACCAAATAGGTCACCCCAGATGAGCAGGAGGACACCCGCCCAGGTGCCCAGCCTCGACCTGCAGCCTCCTCACAGCAGACCCTGCCTGCCTACCGTCCGGGCCTGCACCGTGTCCCACCAGCCAGCGGCCGGCCAGGATGGATACCAGCCTCTCAGAATGCTCTTCAGGAGACTGGGAGACGGAGGGTGGAGCTCCACGTTCCTCACGGCTCCGTCACCCGACTCTGCGAAGAGGCCGGGAGCCTTCCCGACTCAGAGCCCTCATGTCCCAGAGAAGTCTGAGGGGCCCTGTGTTTGTGTCCCACGGAGTGTCCTCTGTGAGGACCTTCAGGTGTCCTCTTCCTCCGAGGAGGAGCTGGTCTGACCTGGAGCGAGACTGCAGGTGGCAGAGATCCCTGGCCTCCAGCTCCCGTGACTCGGAGGGGACTGTTGGACTGAGGAGCACAGAGCGGGGAGCAGACTTTGTGTGGTGACTCCGAAGCTCCCCAGCATCTGAGGCGCTCCTGTGCATGTCGGAGCCCAGCTCAGGCAGGGACCAGCTGCAGAGACTCTGCCTACTTGAATTCTGGTGAGGAAAACTGTATTTGGAATGGGTCTCCTGAAACCCACCCTGAAAAGCTTCTGTGCCAGGGATTCGTTGTGTAAGAGACTGGAAACAGACGAATTACTCTGTGTCTGCTCCCTACATGAGTAAATATAGGAAAAGTTAGGGAACCCTGACAGGTGCCCCTCTTCAGCCACACCCTGCCCTGAGATTGGTGTTTTGGACCCTGGGATGGGTTCTGCAGAAAGCATTGTTGGGGTTTTCCTCAGCCTTGAACATTGTGCTAGGGAATGCCTTTGTAAATATGTGTGATTAATTTGTTTGGAAGTTAATAAAATTATTGGAAACGATGACAGACTCTCTTTTACTCTCATTTCGTGGTGTTTTTTTTTTTAACAACTGGTAATCAATTTATTAAAATATTTGACTTAAGCATGTGTAATGGTGACTTCCAGCCCAACTCCTGGCTCAGTAGTGATGGAAGTCATCTGCTTCACAATCTCAGAAGGACTGTGCAAGCCAATGAGTAGCTTTTGGATTTTCATCTGGAAATGATCCCATGTCTTAGAACCTTCCCCACAAGGAGTTTTTCTTGTCATCATTCTAAAAGTCTTGGCAGACATTCGAACTGCTCCTTTCGCTTTGAGATTCTTTTCCTTTGCTCCTCTGATCCAGTCAGCACACACTTTCTCCATGGGTTTTCCGTTGCAGCTCATTAGAGTGATTCGAATTCAGGTGTTTTACTGGTATCCTTAAAAGCCATGGCTGCTGCGTGGTTTCCTGGCCGTCTTGTTCCTCGGCGAGAGGCAACAGCGGTGGGTCAGGAGCAGGAGCGTTTGGATCCCCGACCCCCAACAAGTACCCCCGCGTCTGCGTCAAATTTTCCGGGAGCTTTCCCAGTTCTTGACTTCGTTAGCAATCCAAACCTTTGACAAGACTGTTTCTCCGAGACGGAGTTGACTTAGAGGGCGGCGGGCCTTGGCAGGACCTTTGACTTCCTACAATTCCACAGGAGCCGGAAAATCTCCGCCCCACTCTACCGACACCCGCACCGAGTCCAATTCCGCCAAGTGAATCTCACACACGTTGCAGACCTGGTGAGTAACGCTTGCACCCGCAAGCCCGAAATTGGCTCATAGTGATGCTAAGTGTGCATTGATAGTTGTGATGGTCCCCATGAAGCCGCTTTCAGGTGTACACACGAGAACTAGGCACAGTTTCATTTGCCAAATAGACCCCAGCAAAGCCGCGCTGGGAACAACTCTGACCAGGATTCCACATTAGGAGGCCTCTCAACTGAGAGGGATTTTCTGAGAAAGACCAAGAGGCTGCTCCCTTTTCCTTGCTTCGGAGCGTTGTTATCTTGATTACCTAGATCACCTGGAAAGTATCAGTATCCAGAATCAATAAGATAAACTCTCTGCTCCCCTGACAGCAAAAGGAACCATGACCAAAATGACCAAAGAGCGTGGAAGGAAACGATGTAATCAGAAAACTCAGAGGACAGCTCGGGGTGGGGGGTGGGGGTGGAGCCCCAGGGGGGTGGGGATGTAAGCAGGTGTTCCAGCCTGAATCATGAATAATGAATGAATACAAATCAAATCTGAAGTCACATAGAAACATCTGTGGAATCTCAGGCAGGACTAAGATCCCATTCACAGGCTCCTGCTCGTCCACTTAATGGCAGCAAGTGTGGCTCCTGGGTTTCTTAATAGAATTAGGCATAATTTTGGTGACTGTGTTTTGCCAGTCCTCTTTCTGTGGCATCCAGTTCACCTGTAAACTTTTTGGGATCAGGCGGGAAGTCATGCAGTTTCTCAGCGCCTCGCTTCATCCTGGGTGCTCTCAGGCATGCACGAGCAGATACCTGCCTTGGTGGAGTCTTGGCTCATTCAGGAGGTTCCTTACGGTCAGGAGGCACTAACAGGTCCAGCAGGAAGGCATGTGTCTGCACATGTGTGGTGGGATCCTCTGTTCACCTTGAGAATGCAGGTTCTTCCTGAACTAATAACTTCTTTATCATGGCATAAGTAGCCACAAAATAACAATTCATATTAACTCCATTGATAAAAATAACTGAATATCAATAATCAAGGTAATAATGATATTATTATATTGATAGTAAAATCAAACAAAGGCATTAGAGATTAAAGATTCCCGACCAGGCGCGGTGGCTCAAGCCTGTAATCCCAGCACTTTGGGAGGCCGAGGCGGGTGGATCACGAGGTCAAGAGATCGAGACCATCCAGGTCAACATGGTGAAACCCCGTCTTTACTAAAAAAAATACTAAAAATTAGCTGGGCATGGTGGCGTGTGCCTGTAATCCCAGCTACTCAGGAGGCTGAGGCAGGAGAATTGCCTGAACCCAGGAGGCGGAGGTTGTGGTCAGCCGAGATCGCGCCATTGCACTCCAGCCTGGGTAACGAGTAAAACTCCATCTAAAAAACAAAAAGAAAAGAAAAAAAAAAAAGATTCCCCTCTGTGAAGGTTGATGTACAGAGAGGAACACGTGAGTTGTCTGTATTCAGAGTCCAATGAAACTTGATCCTCAAAGGCAAAGGTGAGCAGGACGAGGAAAACACACAGTTCATGAATGAGCACATGGGCTGCCTTGGAACTCAGGTGGGAACCCTGCGGGTAAAGTGCCCACCAGCCAGCCCTCACCCACCTTCATGAGGTAGGACAGCAGGATAACAGGGAAGGGGTCGGTGCATGGGCTGCAAGGCTCATGTCACACCTAATTCAAAGAAGCTCCACTTATGACAGGTGTTTATCTGCCAACACCGTGTCACCTCTACTGCCTGGCTGCGTGTCTGCCCTCTGCTCTTCTTAGCTCACAGGAGGTCCAGATGTTACTGTCCACCTGTCTGGGTACAGAGCTATTGGAGGCCATTACCCTGCTGCTTCCTCTTTGGAAAGGGGCGACACTCGTGGTCCATGCCATTCTGTGTCTCTTTGGAAAACTTTGTCAGCACATGTAAGGTTTTCTTCAGCTGCAGAAAGCCACCTTCTTCAAAGTCTCACCCTCCACAAGTGGCAATCACACAATGATTAATGGTGGCAAGGGGTGCCTAGGCTTCACCATGTGCTTCAATTGGGAGAAACAGGGGAGGCCTTCCTTGCTCTGCAGCTCTGTCTGCGGCCGCCTGACAATGTCGGGCTGCAATCATTTTGCACATAGGGCTTCCCTCCAGTCCTTTGCACAGAGGTGGATCCCGACATCACTTCCTAATAAACATCCTGCACACTAAGCTTCATCTATATCCAGCTCCCTGGGAACCAAACCTGTGACAAAAGTGAAAGGTTTCTAGGGAAAATAGCATTTCCTTATCAGACAGGAATCAAATTCTGCTGAGCTAGAAAATAAGGTAAAGTCTGATGCCGTCTCATGATTTTTTCTGTTAGAACATTACCACTGCCAGCAAGAATTATGCATATTAACTCATGGGGACAAAAGTCCTGTTGGAGTGGGAAGAAGCTGTTGTGAGTTGAGGAGAAATGCTAACAAATGGACTTTACCCTCAACTTGGATTCAAAAGGAGAGGAGATGAAAACAGCTGGAAATTAAAGGTCTCCAAAGATGTTTGGGTTTTTCTAGTTTTTCAAAAATCCAAATTTTAGGTTAGGAGACACTATATGTTTAAATGCTGAAAGGATGTAGCATACTGAGGGACATAATTACAGATAAAGAGTCCATTTTATGAATAATACAATTTATGGTATGGCAGACCAAGGGACACAACACAAAATTGGAGTTAAAGAAATGAACAGGCATTCTTGATCATTCCTCAGCTGTTATAGCAGAGATGCCTGAACAATGGATGTCCATTTAGAACATTTATGTTTTTGAGACGGAGTCTCGCTCTGTTGCTTGGCTGGAATGCAGTGTTGCAATCCCGGCTCACTGCAACCTCTGCCTCCCTGGTTCAAATGACTCTCCTGTCTCAGCCTCCTGAGTGGCTAGAACTAGAGGCACACGCCACCATGCCCAGCCATTTTTGTATTTTTAGTAGAGATGGGGGTTTCACTATGTTGACCAGGATGGTCTCCATCTCCTGACCTCATGATCCTCCTACCTCGGCCTCCCAAAGTTCTGGGATTACAGGCCTAAGCCACCATGCCCGGCCCATGTAGGGATGCTTTTAAACTTAACGGCTGAAAGTATCCACCTCCAAACTTATGCATTATATTTACAAAAGAATACAAACCATGTGATGAATTTTAAAGGGAAGACAATCCGTGGGAATGCAACAGCCATGGTAACGTTTTGAACTTCTTTTTATTAAACATGTAAAAACTAAGTGAGGTTCAAGACCTAACAGAATTGCCAGGAATTGTTTGGGAATTGACCAAGATGAGCTCAGACACTGTGCAATCCTTATGGTGCCCTCTGGTGGAGTTTGCTCCTGAAACCAATGATTTTCAGCCAGAAGTAACTGTCTCTGTAGTCATAAGAATTCAACCCAAATGTACCATTCAATTTTAAATGAGATGACAATAAGATTATGTGCTATATAGTTAAATTTTATTTCCTTCAGACAGAGTCTTTCTCTGTTCCCCAGGCTGGCGGTCAATGGGGCACTCTTGGCTCACTGCAATCTCTGCCTCCTGGGTTCAAGTTATTTTCCCACCTCACTCTCCTAAGTAGCTGGGATTACAGGTGTGCACCGCCCTGGATAGCTAATTTTTATATTAGCAAAATTATTTCTGGAGTGGAGAGTTAGACACCTTTGTTCTCCCATACCCAAAACGTGTTCTCCAAATGATCTGTCAGTAGAAATGACTGATACCTGTATTTGCTAACCAGTCTTTTTCTTTCTTTAAATTCAGAACTAGAGTGCTATTAAGAAGGTTCTATCCATTTTCATCACAAGTGATGCGCTAGGCACTATCCTAAGTGCTGCAGATACACATTCAGACCCACAATAGTTCTGCCTTGTCGACTGCATTCTAATAATGAACCAAAAGAAAAGTATAGATTTGTTATTTTTTTTTTTTTTTGAGATGGAGTTTAATTCTGCCACCCAGGCTGGAGTACAGAGGCAGGATCTCTGCTCACTACAACCTCTGCCTCCTGAGTTCAAGCAATTCTCCTGTCTCAGCCTCCCAAGCAGCTGGGATTACAAGCATGTGCCACCATACTGGGAAAATTTTTGTATTTTTTGTATAGACAACTTTCACCCTGTTGGCCAGGCTGGTCTTGAACTCCTGGCCTCAAGTGATCCATCCACCTTAGCCTTCCGAACTGCTGGGATTACAGGCCTGAGCCACAGCACCCCAGCCAAGAGAATAGTTTTAAATAGAAAGTATGAAACCAAAAGAAGTGTGTGCCCATCAGTTTTATACTGTATTAGGCCAGGTGCAGAAGATGGACTTGTAGCATTGTAAGGGAATGAGGTCAGTTCACATCTAATTGTTTGGACAAGTCACCAGAAAGCCAAAGTTAGAGGAGTTGAATCTTTTGAGGCAGCTTGCACAGGCAAGCAGCAAGTTACTCTTTCTCCAAAGTTCTCAACTGTTGTTTCTCCTACTGTGCAAAAATGCATCTTCTACTCGATTCCAATTTACATAGGAAAATGCTTAATAAACCTAATAAGGGCTGCGTTCCAGGGACACACCCAGACCACACACACACAAAACCTTGATTCTGGAAACACATGCTGTTTAGTGGAATTGGATTTTCAAGACAACAGAAATACAACTATGACACAATATCGGATTGGAATTTTTTTCATTTAAAAAGATGTCCTTGAGTTCTCTTGTCAGTAGCTGAAACCTGGGAACAACTCAAAAGTCTATCGACAGGAAATTGATAAATTATATGCATATTATAGAGTAATATTTACCAATAAAGGGAAATAATCAACATCATGGATCAATAAAATCTTTCCAACCCTGAGTGGGGAGAGCTAAGCTGAAAAGTGTCCCATAATATAAATTTATACAAAATTCTAGAACAGACAAACCTAATATAAGGTTAAAAAAAAAAAAGTTCAGAAAAACCAGGTGTGATGGCTCACACCTCTTATGCCAGCACTTTGTGAGGTGGGTGGATCACATGAGCTTAGGAGTTCAAGACCAGCCTGGGCAACATGGTGAAACTACTTTGCCTTTACCGAAAATACAAAAATTAGCCCAGTGTGGTGTGGTGCACGGGAATAGAAAACCAAATACTACATATTGTCGTTTATAAATGTGAGCTAAACATTGGGTTGTACATTGTTTAGTTCTCTTCTATGGAAACAATAGACAGTGAAGATTCTTAGAGGGAGTGGGGAGGGTTGGGTGCAGGGCCTGAAAAACTACCTATTGGGAATGACGTTCACTGTGTGGATGATGAGATCATTCATACTCTAAGCCTCAGCATCACATAATACATCCATGGAACAAACCTGCACGTGCATCTTCTGTGTCTAAAATAAAAATTAAAAATTTTAAAAATGAACAAAGAGCTATGAGCAGGCATTTCTCAAAAGAGGAGATGCAAATGAACAACATATATATAAAAATTTCTCACCATCTCTAGTCATCACGGGAATGCAAATGAAAACTTCCGTGAACTGTCCCCTGACACCTGTTAGAATAGCTGCTATAGAAAAGATGGATGGCCGGGCTCGGTGGCTCAAACCTGTAATCCCAGCACTTTGGGAGGCCGAGGTGGGTGGATCACGAGGTCAAGAGATCGAGACCATCCTGGTCAACATGGTGAAACCCCGTATCTACTAAAAATACAAGAAGAATTAGCTGGGCATGGTGGTGAATGCCTGTAATCCTAGCTACTCAGGAGGCTGAGGCAGGAGAATTGCCTGAGCCCAGGAGGCGGACGTTGCGGTGAGCCAAGATCGCGCCATTGCACTCCAGCCTGGGTAACAAGAGCGAAACTCCATCTCAAAAAAAAAAAAAAAAAAAAAAAAGATGGATGATATCAAGTGCTGGTAAGGATGTGGAGAAAAGGGAACCTTTGTATACTGGCGGTGGGGATGTCAATTAGTATGGCCACCTTGGAAAACAACATGGAGTTTTCTCGAAAATTAATAATGAAAGTACCACTTTGTTCTAGTAATCCCACTTATATATATGAAGTATTTAAAATCAGTATATGAAAGAGATTATCTGCACTCCTATGTTCCTGTGAGCACTGTTCACGATAGTCAAGATATATGGAGAAAATATACAGGTGATCATCCATTCATGGATGGACGAATGCATGTTTTACATGTATATTATAGATATTATATATACATTTATTAACATTTATATATATTACTATATCTGCACAATGGCATATCATTCAGTATTATATAAATATAATGATACAACCCTGTCATTTGTGACAATATTGATGGATCTCAAGGGCATGAAGGCACGTGAAAGAAGCCAAACACAGAATAACAAATATTGTATGATTTCACTTGTATTTGAAATAGAAAACAAACTCAGAAGCAGAGAGTAGACTGGAGGTTGCCAGGAGCTGCTGTGCAGGTAAATAAGTAGGTGTGATTATAGCACAAAGGTTTAGATATACCACACAAATAAGTTAAGGAGGTCGAATTTAAAGCATAGTGCTTATAGCTCTGAATACTGTGTTGCATGGTTATAATCAGAGGGTGAATTTTATGTTATTTGTTCTTACCTATAAAAATCATTATATTGGGAGGGAGAGCTTTGGGAGGTGAAGAATATGGTTGTCTTTTTTTTTAATTTTTGAAAAAAAAATAATTAAAAGAAAAGAATGAAGGAGAGGAAGAAAGAGGAAGAGGAAAAGGGAGAGAGAACAGAAGTGTTGCTTTATTGCCCAGGCTAGAATGCAGTTTAAAAATGGGTACTGAAAACCTCTTTTATACCAATAATTGTGCTTAATAATGGAGACAAGAAAAAATGAGGGAAGAAAATAACAAACAAGCAGCCAACCAATATTTCATTTAAACCTGTAAGTAGGTGTGATGTGGTACTGATAAGAGTGTATATTTTGTGTATTTAAAGTGGAGAGTTGTATAAATGTTAATTGAGTTTACTTGTTTCAGATCTGAGTTCAAGTCCTGGATATCCTTGTTAATTATCTGTCTCGTCGATCTGTCTAATATTGATGTCGAAGTGTCCCACTATTATTGTGTGGGAGTCTAATCTCTTTATAAGTCTTATGGATCTGGGTGCTCTTGTATTGGGTGCGTATATATTTAGGATCGTTAGCTCTTCTTGTTGCATTGATCCTTTCACCGTTATGTAATGTCCTTCTTGGCGTCTTTTGATCTTTGTTGCTTTAAAGTCTATTTTATCAGAGGTGAGAATTGCAACTCCTGCTTTTTATTTGTTTCTTTATTTTTGCTCTCCATTTGGTTGGTAAATCTTTCTCCATCCCTTTGTTTCAAGTCTTTCTGTACCTCTGCATGTGAGATGGGTCTGGATGCAGCAGACCGATGGGTTTTGGCTGTGTCTTTTGATTGGGGGATTTAGTCGATTTAAGGTTACGATTAGTAATAATATATGTGAGTTTAATACTGCCATTTGATGTTAGCTGGCTGTTTTGCCCATTAGTTGATGTCAATTCTTCATTATGTTGATGCTCTTTACTTTTTGGTATTTTTTAGAAAGGCTGATACTGGTTGTTCCTTTCTATGTGTAGTGCTTCTTTCAGAAGCTCTTGTAAAGCGGGCCTGGTGGTGATGAAATCTCTGAGTACTTGCCTGTTCACAAAAGATTTTATTTTTTCTTCACTTATGAAGCTTCGTTTGGCAAGATATGAAATTCCTGGTTGAAAGTTCTTTTCTTTAAGGATGTTGAATATTGGCCCCCACTCTCTTCTGTCTTGTAGGGTTTCTGCTGAGAGATCTGCTGTGAGTCCGATAGGCTTCCCTTTGTGGGTAACCTGACCTTTCTCTCTGGCTGCCCTTAGTATTTTCTCCTTCATTTCAACCCTGGTGAATCTGAGCATTATGTGCCTTGAGGTTGGTCTTCTTGAGGAATATCTTTGTGGTGTTCTCTGTATGATCTGGAGTTGAATATTGTCCTGCCTTGCTAGGTTGGGAAAGTTTTCCTGAATAATATCCTGAAGAGTATTTTCCAGCTTGAATTCATTCTCTTTGTCACATTCAGGTACACCTATCAAATGTAAATTAGGTCTTTTCACATAGTCCCATATTTCTGGAGAGACTTTGCTCATTCCTTTTTATCCTTTTTTCTCTAATCTTGTCTTCTTGTTTTATTTCATTAAATTGGTCTTTGAACTTTGATATCCTTATGTTTATAATTCTGATGGTATGTTTATATGTTTATAATTTTGATGGTAGTGATGCTTTCACAATGTATCCTTATCCTCAAACTCACTGAGATATATACATTAAATCGGTATAGCTTTTTATATGTAATCATATCGCAACAAAGTGTTTTTTAAGGAGGACTTGATTAAACAATTTATAAAGGAAGGGTAGATGTTCCTTTGCCGTTCCCTCATGCCTTTTTTCTCCCTGCTGTCTAGAATTCAGAAATAATAGGTGGGAATTTAGCAGCCAGATTAGGGCCGTTTCTAAAGTATAGCACAGCAGAGAGCCGGAAGGGCCCTGCATCCTTAGTGACATTGGAAAGTATCCGTACTAGCCCTGAATGATAGAACTACAGATTAACTTTAAGTGGAAAAAAAAATCAACTTCTGCCTTGTTTAAGCAACTTTGTTCAGGCATTAATTTTATAAACGTATGGAGAATATATGCTCCTTATGAACAGGAACAATGTTTATGTCAAATGGTCCATGACGGGTGTTCAACAATGTGTGATAATGGTGATGATGATGGTGATGACGGTGATGATGATGGTGATGATCGTGATGAAGACAGTGGTGAAACAAAGTGGTTTAATAGCTGTGTATAGTTATTTTGTTGAAAGATTCTGCTACTAATAGTATTCAATGTTTTTGTATGCTAGTACAGGTAAGGAAATTTACATTGTCTAATAAAAATTCTTGATCAACTTATAAAACAAAAATTTTGTAGTATGGGGCTAGGAATCTGCATTGCAAAAACAACTCTTTCAGTAGATGTTATGCACAGTAATTATTGAGAATCCCCTTATCTAGATTCAGCAGATCAGGACCTACATAGGTGCTGTGAAGATTTAAGGAAGAAAATTTTTCTGACTATATCCATACCTCCAGTTAGCACAGATCAGAGATTTAAAACTCAAATCCAGACCTCCTGCTTCCATGTGCAGTGGCATTTCACTGTCCTGTTTTTCTCCACTTGATGAAGGGATTAGAGAATAAATGACCACATAATTCAACTCCCTCCTCAGCTCTGGGGAGTATAGACTTGTCCTGGGAAGCAGAAAGCTCAGACAGTAGAGGAGGAGGCAAACACACATTCGCTAATCTGACATACAATGCAGCAGGCACAGTACCATAACAAAGCACTGTGGGGCTTCAGACCAGGAGCAAAGGGGCTGATTAATTCTTAATAGGGCTAGTAAAGTCAGGGAAGTGTTCGCTAACAAAATGTCTAGTCATTAACTAAATCAAATGGTTTCCCAACATGGCCCAACTAATTGTAACTTAATATAAATGGTTGTTTGTTCATAAACCTTCATCTTTTGCCAAAACATTTGTAGCTTATGTTCCCATTTAACAAGGTTTTCTGGTCAAAACTGTGCGCCCACATCATTCTAATGAACTGAGTGTCCAATAAAACATGGACTCTTAGTCATCACATGAAGCTGATTTTGCATGCATAGTACATCTCTGTCTGTGAATATCCCTAATGAGGTACAGAAGGACACTTAGTATCCAAACAAAGACATTCCATTTGTGCTAGAGAGCCACAGACGGAAGTTTCCATTGCCTCCTGGAAATAAAGTCAAGGTTTCTTGTTTCTTCAGCCATGAGGATTGCTGTCCTTCTCTTTACCATTCCCTTTTTTCATGAGCCAAGCTCTACCAGATAACAAGATAAATTTCGTGTAAGCCTCGGTAAAAGTAGAGTGTCTGACACCTTGTGGTGCTATAATACTCAAAGCAAGAGCAAAATCACCTATGCCCAGAGAAGAGAGTCTCATCGGACATCTAGAAGACCTATTTATTGGCTGAGAGACCTGCAGCCTCATAGCCCATTAGTTCTGCATAGCAACTCACATGAAATGAAATCAGTGGTGTTTCAAGTGCTTGAAACCCTCTTTACGCTACCTCTACATGTGAATTAATTAGGCCAGTTTACTAGCAGTTGCTAGACCTCAAAAGCAAAATACCAAATGAACTACATGAGGCACCAGGGACTAATTCGGAAAAGACAGAGATATATGCCCTTTTAAACAGATAAATAAAAATGGCTGTGTTGAGAAAAGCCAGACAGCTTTATGATAACACGGGAAAGGAAGTCAGAATCCTATCAGATAAATTTAACAAGAACATTGAAATAACTCAAAACAATGAAAAAGAAATTCTGGAGTTGAAAAACGCAATTGACATAGTTAAAATGTATTCAAGTCTTTTACCAGCAGAATTGATCAAGCAGAATAAATTAGTCCTCTTGAAGACAGGCTATTTGAAAGTACAAAGTCAAAGGAGACAAAAGAAAAAAAAAAGAAAACACTTCCCAAGCAGAAGGAGTTATTCTCTACAGGCACCACAACTGTGAATGTGCTTCAGGTCACACCTGAAGGCAGTAAATCTCAGTCTTACCCAAGGCCCGCTACCTGCACTGCATGCTTACTGCCGCTCGTCATTCGGGACCCCAGGGCTCTTTAGGCAGCAAGTGATGAATCCAGGCAGGCCAGGATATAGTGGAGCGCAATTGTATGTTATTTGCTTCTTCCTCTTGCTGGTTTTAGAGCCCATTTTAAAAAGTTTGTTTTTGTTTAAGATAGGGTGTCACTCTGTCACCCAGGCTGCAGTACAGGGGCACGGTCTCAGCTCACTGCAGCCTTGACCTCCTGGGCTCAAGCAGCCCTCCCCTTAGCCTCCGGAGTAGTTGGACCTACAGGCGTGCACCACCACACACAGCCAATTTTTTCTGTATTTTCACTCTGTTGCCTAGGCTGGTTTCAAGCTCCTAAGCTCAAGTGATCTTCCCTCCTCAGCCTCCCAAAGTGCTGGGATTACAGACATGAGCCACCACACCTACCTGAAACTTCTCTTTGTCCTTGATTTCTGGGAGTTTGAGTATTAAATATCTTGAGGTAGTCTTATTTGGGTTAAATCTGCCTGGTGTTCTATAACCTTCTTGTATTTGACTATTGATATATTTTCTAGGTTTGGGAAGGTTTCTGTTACTACTTTGAAAATAAACGTTTCATCCCATTTGTCTCTCTGCCTCCTCTTTAAGGCAAATAACTCTTAGATTTGCCCTTTTGAGGCTATTTTCTAGAGTCTGTAGGCATGCTATTTTTGGTTTGTTTTATTGACAAGAGACTTGTTTATTAATGATTTAGTCTTTCAACTAACATTTATTATGTACTTTCTATCTTTAAGGTGCTGTTATAGATGCAAACCCAATGTATCAAAATTGATGCTTTCATTGAAGGATACAGTCTAGATGGAAGAAAAAGGCAATATACACCAAAAATAAAAATAGACAAATGAAGATAGAATAATAAAGATAATGTATTTTGAGGTTAAATTTTTAAATAACATGTCAGTGATAGTTTGAAGAGGCTATGACATTCAAACCAATGATGAAAGGAAGCAAATGAGTCAGACATATAAAAATGTAGAGTTCTTGAAAGCAGAACCAGTGCAAAGACCCTAATGGTAGAACAGGACTGCCAAGTGTGAGGAAAAGCAGGGTGGAAAACGCACCTGAGCAGTGTGAGTGAAGAGACAGCCAGGCCCGCGGGCTGTTGTCATGACCTTGTCCTTTACCTGGGATGAAGTGGAAGGTTTTGACATTATAGGTACTCTTTGTGACAGCAATCACTGCTTTACGTTGTCTTATATGGTCTGAGCCCATGTAACTTTGTGCCTTAAATGCCTAAGAATGTAGCGTATGAACGTGATTTCTAGACATTCCAGTATCATTGTTAACATTTTTATTCCATATAAAAGGAGGTTTATTTACATGTTAGAATCATCTTGTGATTGAACAAGATGGGATGTGAACCCACCCAGGCCCAGGGCTGAGCAGCAGAGCAGCTGCCTCTGACATCTGCATGAATCTCACACACAACAGGGGGTGACCCAGGCTTGCTGGCCATTGTGCTTCAAAACATTTTTCCAAGGGATGGCTGTGACTACAGTTTTCAGATGTGCTCTGGCCGCCAAGGACTGGGGGTGAGGTGAAGGTGTCCTCTGTATAAAAAGTGCTGTCCCAGGTGCTTCCCAACGGACACCTTGGGGCATCTGAGCGATTCCCCGGAGGGCAGCTCGGCCTATCTCAGGCTACCGCTAGAGTCACCATGAGACATTCTCACCAGCAATCAACCAAAAAGCATCAGCGTCAAAGAAATTACAAATGAGGCTGGGTGCAGTGGCTCAAACCTGTAATCTCAGCACTTTGGGAGGCCGAGGTGGGTGGATCACGAGGTCAGGAGATCTAGACCATCCTGGCCCGACATGGTGAAACCCCATCTCGAATAAAAAATAAAATACAAAAAAAATTAGCCGGATGTGGTGGTATACATCTGTAGTCCGAGGTACTCAGGAGGCTGAGGCAGAAGAATTGCTTGAAGCTGGGAAGAGGAGGTTGCAGTGAGCCGAAATTGTGCCGTTGCACTCCAGCCTGCTGCATTGGTTTTTCCATAAGGTAGCTCAGAACATGGAAACTGACTTTTCTTAGAGTGATTAAATAAGCCAAGGAGAGCAAGGATGCCCAAGATTGTTCCGAATTACGAAGTGACAACCTATCCCGTCTGCTGCACTGCAATTACTAGAAGCAGTTAAGTCCAGCCTACTCTCAGAAGGAGGTGTTACGCAAGGGCATGAACATCAGGAAGGAAGGATAGCTGGGGACCACCGTGGAAGCTGACAGTAACATTCAGTGGTGTAGACTTTTATTCAGATAGCTATATTTAGGTTCACATTTTTTAATTACTATAGGGACTATTCTGTAGAGATGACAAAGGCTGCTTATGCTAGCAAAAATGTTTCAAAATCTTTAGCTATTGAATTTCAGTAGCGGAATTCCAAGTAATTTTCCTTCTTTTCTTCAGTTTGTTGAATTTTTTAATGCCAAGCTTTACTTGAAAAATCAATGTTTATTTAAAACAATAACTAATGATTTTAAAAGAGGTTGAAATATGCTTTCAACTTAATAATGTTGCTGTAAAATGAAATACCAAATTCTTTCTTCCAGATATATAGAAGTAAAATTGTTATACACAAACTGTACATAATTAGTGGATACAATTTGGCAAGTATGCACTTATATATTATTCCTATTACCACAACCAACATCCAGGTAATAGCATATCCATCACCTCTGAGAAGTTTCCTATGTCCCTTGGTCGTTGTCAGATCCCCTAAGATCTACCGTCTTAACAAATTGCTAAGTACACAATATCCCATTCTATGTTTTAGAGCCTATCTCTGCCATTGACTAATTTTATATAGCTCTAACCCTTCAGCAAGAACTCCACGTATTGCTCTTCCCGCACGCAAGAAAACACCAAACTCTTTTCAAGCACATTCTGTATAATCCGTTACATGATGCTTCTCCCGACATCCTTTTATTCGCTCCCTTTCAGTAAAGGAAACTGCTACTATAACAATGATCTATTTTGGATTTTTGTATCTTTTACATATGTTACTGCATGAAGCCATTTCACATTTTTTCTCCCATGATCTTACCATGAAGTACTCCATGCACTTCTAGTTCCTACGATATTGCCTGGCAAACAATAGATGTATAAAGTAGGATCGATGATGTTGCCCGTGCATGTAGAAAATAGTAAAGAAAGCAGCTGACAAGGAAGACATCCGGAGTCTTTGGGAACTAAATAATATTAATCTGCTTTCTCATCCATTGAGATATGCCCACATTTATGTACTTTTGTGTCCCTGGAAATGTCCTGTGGGAGACTTAGTTATTCTCTTTTCGTTAGGCTCTGCTAACCAAGAACAAATCACACACCCAGAGAACATCATAAATAGGCACAGACCCACCATGCCCAGAAAGTCCAGGCTCAACCCGCATGGATGCTGGCCCTTCAGCCATGAGATTCCATTTGCTTCTCTTTATTGTCCTTCTTTTTTCGATTCTCTCATCCCCAGGTAAGTTGGTAGCTGATTATGATAAAGTTCGGCAGATTCGAAGGCTGTGTCTCTGGCCAGACGAGATCCTAGAATGAGTCCTGTGGGTTCAGGAATCTCATATATACAGCTTTACTAGGATTATAATAGGGGAAAATAGAAAAGAGACTCATTTAGCAGTAGCACCTGTTGATCAGTTTCTATCCATGTCTTTTGACCTAGTGAATGGATATAATAATGGATGCTGCTGAAATTCAACCCTGTCAAATATAACTGCCCACATTTAATTTCCATGCCTCACCAAGGCATCTCAAAATACAAAGTAAGGATACAAGGGAATGCGACCTCAATGGGATGCCTCGGTGGGGCACGAACATTCGTATGCAGGCAATTAGATATGACAGGTCTGAACTTTACAGCTTTGTCATAGTAGATTGTTTCTTTAAACAATTGATACATAGCTGCCTAATTATTTCTCCACATTACAAATTTCAATACATTTAGTTCTTGAGGGTCCACATATGCTGTTTCTGTTACTAACTTTTATTCATGGTGTCTTGCCTACCTGATCATTTTTAATGCTGAACTCACTGCTCATCCTTAATCTGCCATTATTCTATGGTCTAAAATGGGAATGCTATCATCCACACTTCTTCTGCGAAAATGACTCAATGCTTTATCTCAACATAGGAGCTTCTGCATTAACACACTGGAATTCCCGATGGCCCAAGAGTCAGTAGTACCCCCATTCGCATTGCTGATAATAGCAGATCTTCCCACAATATCTTCCGGGAAACCCTCACCCGCTTCCATCAGCTAGCCAGTACAAAGCGCCCAGTGCTGAAGCTCCAGTTCACAGAGTATTTTTGTGTTTGAAAGAGGGGATATTTTAAGAACTTGCCTAACCATTTTCAAGAATAGAAATGTTTCAAAGAGATCCTCTAAAATATATTGGTTCTATAGCAGTAGTCGCTGGAGAGCAGCTGACTTGTAGTCATGGACAAAAGCCTAAATCTTTCTTTCATTCTATTCACACCAATTTTGTATCTTTTGGGCATATCTCAGATTAAGATGCATTGATAGTGTTCTATGATTTGGGGCACTACTATAGATTCTTCAAAACATATTACATCATTCCAGTGGTATTTGGGGAGGTACAGAGGATAGAAAAAACGATAGGCTCAAGTCTCCCCTGACTTCTCTTCTTACCGCATATGGCATTGTCCAAAACTTTTCGAACTATATTAACACAGCATTGACAGCAGGCTTTCTTCTTTTCCTTCTGACTTTAATAGGGCTATTTATAATGAAATTGCTATATGGGTTGTATTCAGACAAACTTTGACTTTGTAAGGGCAATATATTTCTCATTATTTTTTAAATGTTTACCAGGATGCACTGCTATATTATTTTCAATTCTCCCCTTTCTAAGGCAGATTTAAATAACTTGATGAAGTATATTAGTATATTATATATGCTATAGTATATAGTAGTATATTATAAACACTACTCTGCTACAGGAAACAAAAACATCACCACCAAATTGTATAGCTATGTACAAAGCAAAACAGCCCTGGGAGGGTTCGAGGGACCATTTAAGAAGCCATTGCAACACAGTGGGGAGAGAGAGAGAGAGAGACAGAGAGAGAGAGAGAGACAGAGAGAGAGAACACAACAAAACAAAAGAATAGCCACATGGAAAAAGCAACTAGTGAAATCACACACCTGAGATGCCAGAACCATCTTTTTTGGCTAGGCTAGAAACAAAAAAAGGAGAAAGAGACGATCTGTATCAGCCACAAGGTGGAAACCGCTATGACCCTCAGTAACCCGTTCTGGCAGAGGACACTGGCATTTTTTGCCACTGGGGTAAGCAGCAGCCATTCCTGACAGAAAACCCCGAGAAAAGGACGAAGATGTACCGTCCCCTCTCACATCCGTTTTCCATGAAAACTACAATGACTGTTGTGCCAGACCAGGATGGGAATTGCTACCTCTCTTAACCTGCATGTGCCCCTGACATATGAGCAGCAGCGATGCTAAGAGCTCCCACATAAAAATGCTCATACTGAAGTCATTCTGTTTCTTAAGAGTGTTTATGGATTTACATTCTCTTTGTGGACTAACTATCTTGCTGGATCTTCTTTTCTGCAGTAAGAAGTGGTTTGGGTCCTGCTGAAGGTCATTGTCTCAATTTGGGTGGGGTTTGCAGAAGAGATATCTGCAAAGTAATAGAAGATGCAGTCGGTGCCTGCCGAAGAAGGATGAAGTGCTGTAGAGCATGGTGGATTGCAATGCCAATTCCAACACCACTTATCATGTCAGATTACCAAGAACCTCTTAAACCGAAGGTGAAATGAAACTGACCTAAAATAAAAATACATCAGAAGTGAAGTTTTTGCATCCAAGAATATTAAAATATACATATTCAGTACTTCCATCTTGATAACTATCTTCTATTTTCACTTATCAGTGCAAATGAGTAAACGTTAATTTCAAATATACCCAAGTACTATTCTCCCGTGAGTCATTAACAGACCTTAACAAACCTTTAAAAGTGACGAAACTGTTACTTGTGTTTTCCAAGGTAGTGGATTGAAGGCATTTTGTTGGCCTGCCTCTCCCACTTGGAAAGACAAAACTGTGTGTAGACGTTCACACTGTGAACTTCTTTCGAGAAACATCACAGGAACTTCACAGGAAAATTGAAATAAGCCACAGACCCTTTGAAAGAAGCAGCAGGATGCAGCTTACACCATGAGCTAGCGGAACATTTTAAGTGCCTGGGGTGTTAGATGGGAGTAAACTGACTCTAAGACACACAGTTCCACTGGGAAACCTATCAAACCAGGCTATGGGGGAAGGCCTGAACCCTACCCAACGCTGGACCTGGTTTAGTGAAGAGTGGGGAGTATGTGCAGAGCGGCATTAGGATGTGCTTTGAGTCTGCCGGTCTCTGGCAGGATGGAGGGAAGCCATTCCTGATTCCACTTCAGAGAGGGCCTCCCAGAAGTCTGCCCGCTAACTCAGACGGTGGTCACAGGTTGAGAGAACTTCCCAGCTGAAAGTTTTGATATAATCTTGAGTGGGGACAAACTCCCCAGGCCAGAACCGAGGGGTGAGTGGGTATTGTGCTGCAGCAGGGAGCATAGGAGCTGGGTGTCCCTGCTCTGCAGGTGGACCAGGAGGGGTGTGGCCTGAAGGCTGCCATTGCTATCTCCATAGGAAGGGCTTATGGTATCAGTTTTGCGTTCTGAATGCAGACTTCCTGAAACTTAGCTAGCTACTCCCAGCGGAACACTGTGGGTGTGAGGCCTGCCTTGCCAAGTGTGGGGGAGCTGGGTGGAACTTACTGCCAACCTGCTACTCCCGGTTCTTCATGTGGACTCTCCTTGTACAGAGGCAGAGACAGCTTCACTCTCCTCTGGAAAAGTATCCCAGTGGCCCAAGAACGGCCTTCCAATTCCCACTGGAGCCACAGCTTGTCCCACATGGAGAGAGCCAGAGCATGGCCTCACCTGCTCCAGTTCCCACCTGGTTTGCTCAACCACCCTCCCTGGTAGATTAACACAAGTAACAGAGGAAACTTTTAGGAACTCTCTGGCTCCACCCACTTCCTGAGACACTGGAGTACCTCCCATGGGTAACATAAGGCAAGTCAAAATCTCACCACTACCACCACAGCTGGCAGTCTTTCCCAACTGCCACCTCTGGCTGAAGGTCATCTGACACAGTCCATTACCGCATCTGCAGTAGAATAGCAGAGCACCCAGGAAGGAGAAAATCTGTGAGTGGCCACAAGTCTTACCATTGCCTACATCACTCTGGCTAACCAGGTGGCCCTGAGTCTATCCATGTGATGAGTTCATTACTACTACAACTGGCATTTGAGAAATTCAACACACTAGGGCTACGTTTAACCAAGGAATCTCTCAGAGTCTATGTGACTCCCCTGCCACCCCGATCTGATCAGCTGCTGATGCACACTGCTGGGAGACTTGAGGATAGATTACATCCCTGGATCCATTGCAGACATTCTCCAGCATGGCCTGCTGTGTGGCAGCCCCACTGGGTGGCTAGCTCCAGAGGAACAGCAGCATTCACAGTCATCTGGATGTCAGGGACTCCTGCTCCGAGGAAAGAGGAAGTGCATCACATCAAGGAAGCACCCTGGGGGCAAAATAATATAGAGAGTCTTGAGTCCCAGAACACTCCACTGTGGGGAGTTGTTAGTTTTTATTTTTGTTTTCCAGCAGAGGAACCTATGCATGCTTGGCTCAGCAAGGAAAGTCTGGGGCTAGACCCCAGCAGTAGGGCAGCCTTGATGCTCAAGAAGGGTCTTGGAGAATGGAGACTTACTTTCCATCTCATTCACTACGGCAGACACAGTAGTACTGTGCGCAGAGCCAGTACACAGAGGTGAGCGGCCGTACAACCTACTGAGACGCCAGCCAGGACAGCTAAAGGAGTACTGGCATTACCTGTCCCACAACCCCAGACAGCACAGCTTGCAGCTCCACAAGATACCCCTTCCGTCTGTTAGAGGAGATCAGAAGAAAAAGTAAAAAGGACCTTGTCTTGCACCTTGGAGGTCAGCTGAGCCACAGTAGGATAGGGCGCTGGTCAGGGTCATAGGGTCATGAGGTCATGAGGTTCCAGTTGCAGACACTTGCTTCTGGATGACACTTCTAGACACTTCCTGGGCCAGACAGAAACCTGCTGCCCTGAAAGAAAGGACTCAGTACTGGCAGTGTTTCTAATCTACGGACGAAAAAGCCCATGAACCCTGAAGAACCAACAGCAGTATCCAGGTAGTATGCTGTGGGCCTTGGCTGAGACTCAGAAACATGGGACTACCAGCTGACTGCAGCTGAGAATGAGCACATTCCCAGCTGTGGGGGCTGTGAATAGAGAATCCTTCTGCTTGAGAAAAGCAGAGGGAAGTGTAAAGGTGACTCCGCTGTACACCTTAGGTAAGAACTCTGCCACGGAATAGTAGTGCATGAAGCAGGCTCTTGGGATCCTTGATTTCAGGACTAGACTCATGGATGGCGTTTCTGGACGTGTCCTGGGCCAGAGGGGAGCCAACTGCCCTGAAAAAGTGCATCCCAGGCCTGGCCACATTCAGCTGACTGAAGAGCTCTTTGGCCTTCACTGAACATCAGCAGTAGCCTGGCAGTGCTCTCCATGGAATTGTGGTGATGGTGGCCACAGGCTGAGGCTCCTCTGCCGGTAAAGGGGAAGGAAGAGTGAGAACATCTGTGTCACGTGGTTTAAGTGCCAGCTCAGCTGCAGCAGAATAGAATACCATGTCGATTTCTAAGGTTTTTGACTCCAGTCCCTGGTTCCTGGACGGCATCTTTGGACCCAAATGGAACCTGGGAAACTCATCACTCCGAACAGGAGGATACGGTTGGTAGTTTCCCAGAGTTTGTTATCTGGCCCGGCCCAGTTAAGCATCTATGGGATGGAGAGGCTGAAATTGCCTGGCCTGTAGCAACAAAACTCCAATGGAGGGTCCAGTAAAAGCTCTTCACTGTAGCAGCAGGTCCATGCTCATTCACAGCACAGTGTGGTCCGTGAATGTGCATGCCTGTGACAGTGGGAGAATACTTTGTGTGGACGCACATTGGTGGGGGTTCATATGCAGAAGCTCACACATGGTTAGATGTGGTCTTCTGGCAAAATATCTATGGTGGTGAGTGTTGTGAGCAGCCCAAGTTGGGGATCTGAGCTTGTACAGCAAAAAGGTGCAGCCAGGCAGAAACCCTGGGAGATGCTGACAGACAAGGGCGGTGCCCATAGTACACTTGCCTGATTGAATGGACAAGACAGTTCTGAAATCAATTGCATATGGTGTGTAAAAAATGGCATTAGGGAAAATTCTGAAATCAAGTGTCCAGCTGTGAAAGCTGCATCTTTGAAGCACAATCTTAGCCCTGTAATGAGACTTATTAATCTTTGGTGGTGTTTCCGAGGAAATTATTTTGGAGAATGGCCCCTTCGTTTTGTGTATTTGCTTATGACATTTCATGCTCAATCTGGGGCTAGAAACTCCTTTTAAATTTTTCGTTTTGAGACAGAGTTTTGCTCTTGTTACCCACGCTAGAGGGCAGTGGCAAAATCTCGGCTCACTGCCACCCCTGCCTCCTGAGCTCGAGTGAATCACCGGCCTCAGCCTCCCGAGACACTGGGATTACAGGTGCTTGCCACTATGCAGAGCTAATTTTAAAATATATATATTTAGTAGAAACGAAGTTTCACCATGTTGGCCAGGCTGGTCTCGAACTCCTGACCTCAGGTGATCCACCCAACTTGGCCTCCTAACGTACAGGAATTACAGACATGAGCCACTGTCTCCGGCCTTCCATTTAAATATTAACAAAAATCATCCAAATAGCACAAAATCAACAGGTGCTTCAATTTGGAATCATCACAGATCAATTTCTCATTAGGTACAGTGATCAAAGTTTACCTACCCAAGAGTAAACATGTCCACGGTAGAACTCAGGGCTCCATAGAAACACAGAATCTTGAGTACAACCCTGCTCAAGCATCCAAATGTGCATATTCACAGTGTCTCTGTGCGACACGTGCAAACTTCAGTGCGATGAGCACAACCTGCAGACACGTTGTCCTTTGGGCTCACCTGGGAATCAGTTAGGAGCGTGAAAGGACACTGATGCCCAGGTCCCGGCTCCAGAGATTACAACCTCCAGCGTCTTGTGTGAAGCCACGGCATCTGGATTTCTCATGGTTCTGGAGATCTTTCTCCTGAAAACTGTGGCTCCTTCCTCCCCGTTCAGTCTTGGCAGCATTCATTTCTTTTTCCGGGACTCAGTCCATCAGGAATGAGATGCCTCCTGATTGAGCACACCTGACACACGACAAGACAAGGGAAAGAAACTGTGCCAAAGGTCGCACTCTTCCCATTCCACCGTCCTTCCTAAAACTGATCCTAATTTCATGAGCCCTGAGCCAGGGACTGTTTCTTTACACCTCAAAATCTTATTGCGTGGCTTAAATTCTACCAGTTTCTTACTGTCTGAAAAATCTTAAGAAAATCCACACAGCCAGGATCTTCATTCCTGATAAGTCAAAGGGCCTGGAGACACACCACAATTCTGTGCCTCTGATATTATGTCACAGGTCTACATTCAGCAGCATGAAATTTTACAGTAAATGTGGTAATTGCGGGTCCACACCACAAAGAGTAACTAGAAATTGAAGCAACATCTCAGATCCTGAACAACTGATTGTTTATTGCTTCTTCAGACAGGGCCTCACTACGGTCACCCAGAACTTTCCAGTGTGTCATATTGGTTGTTTGCTTTTGTCAAGTTTTGGAAGTTTTTATTTTCTCTCTATTGAATGTTAATTCATTATCAGATATGCAGTGAAATATTATCTCCCATGCTCTGAGTTATGTTGTCTGAACTTTCATTAGTTCTGTAATACATCGAAAGTTTTCATTTTGATACCGATGGATTGGTCAAGTTTTTATTATTTTGCGTTTTTTAAAGTTGCCATCATATGTCAGAAACACTGAAATATAAACTTTAAGGAACATTTCTCTTTACTTGCAGTCATAACTTCAGTGGATGTCATCAGTTAGTCTTGGTAATTGCATGTTTTCTGGAAGGTGTTTCCTGGTCTGCTTTGTGCATTGAAAATTTCATCAATCTTCACTGCATGTTTCGACATATTAAGGCAGTAGACCCACTCGACACTTGATTATTTCAGTATCTAGCTTCCACAAGACCATTGCAAAGACTTGTCTTGTTCCCACTGCCAGGTCATTGCACCCTGATAGAGAATCAATTAGCCTTCCAAACGAAGGTTATCGAAGGAATGTCTATTTGATTACATCTTGCTTTCTTAAGGCAAAGAATATGCTGTGTTCATTATGGTAATTTGTTGAGTATAGTCAAATCAGAAACCGTACTTCTAACATCTTGTCCTTCAGTCACTGAAAAGATGACCATATCTCCCAGATGCATATGCTTACAAAAATACTGAACACACAAACACACATACAGACACATGTCCAGGCTGACACACACACACACTGGCAAAAAAAAAAAAAAAAAAAAAAAAATACACTGTTCAATAGGTACAGAAATCTTCCCTGAAATTGTTTTCCATGAAATAAAACAAATGTGTAGCCACCATCCCTTCCTGGTTCCACACTTACTATATTTGCCCATCATCCTGATAAGTAAATCTGCTTCAGGTGCTCTATAATTCATTACCTGGGCTGTGTCCATTTAATTGCCTGAGGAATGCCAGAGGACAGGCCCTGAGGCCCATAGCTTGATTGTGTGCTGTTCATTGATTGGTGGACCCAGTACGTGATAGGTGGGTTTGGTGATCCCACCAGGCAGGAGATAAGTATACAAGGGCTGGCAGGGCAAGATAGCCCATCATTTGAAGGCTCTCTCCCAAGAGGAAGCATCTTGCTGCAGCAGGCGGGTCCCAGCAGAAACCAGGTGATCCTTGCTCCTGTCTGTTGGACTCCATCCGTCTCACTATATAATTAAGGTAAGGAATATGCCTTAATTACTTGTTGATTACTGTACTGCGGTTTCAACTTCTTGTCCTTCAGTCGCTGAAGGATAATTAAATTTCTTAAATGCACATGCTTTGCAAAGGAATTTTCAAAACACACACACATACAGACACATACACACACACACACACACATACATCCCAGACACAAACACACAAAGAACCTTATGCACAGACGCACACACACAATACACACACACAATACACACATACAATAAACACACACACACACACACACACACAAACACGCGGTTTCATATGTACTTAATTCTTCTGTGGCATTTATTTTCCATAAAATAAGGTCAATGAGTGGCCGCTGTCTTAACCTGATTCCACTCTTATTGTGTTTGCCCATCATCCTGACAAGTAAATCGGCTTCAGGTGTTCTATAATTCAGACTGTGGGCTGTGTGCGCTGAATTCCCTGGGGAATACAAGAGGAAATTCCCTGAGGCCCATAGCTTAATTGATGCTGCTATTTGATTGGTGGATCGGGTGCCTGATGGGCGGGTGTGATGATCCCTCTGGGTGGGAGCTAGGTATATAAGGGCTGGTGCAGCCAGGTAGCCTGTCATTCGAAGGCTCTCTCGCAAGAGGAAGTGTCTTGTCCCAGCAGCAAAACCTGGTGATCCTTACTTCTGGACTTCTGGCACCATGGAGGCCGGTTCACTCCACTTGGGAGGAGAGTCGCACTTCAATGACTTTCCAAAACTCACATCTTCTCTGCCAGATGCAGCTGTTGCCGAATTCAAGCCGAGGTCTCCACCTGAGAAGTCATCATTTCCATCTGAGCCCCATGTCGCCCTCTCTCATTATTTGGCTCCTGAGCCAGCAAGACAGCTGGCTCCCAGGGAGAAACTTCCTCTGAGGAGCAGGAGACCTGCTGCGGTGGGGGCTGGGCTCCAGAACATGGGAAATACTTGCTATGTGAATGCTTCCCTGCAGTGCCTGACATACACACCACCCCTTGCCAAGTACATGCTATCTGGGGAGCACTCTCAAACTTGCCATCGCCAGAAGGGCTGTATGCTGTGTACTATGCAAGCTCACATGACACAGGCCCTCAACCGTCCTGGCCACGTCATCCAGCCTTCACAGGCATTGTCTGCTGGCTTCCACAGACGCAGGCAGGAAGATGCCCATGAATTTCTCATGTTCACTCTAAATGCCATGAAAAAGACGAGCCTTCCCAGCCGCGAGCAGCTAGATGATCACGCTGAGGACACCACCCTCATCCACCAAATATTTGGAGGCTACTGGAGATCTCAAATCCAGTGTCTCCACTGCCATGGCACTTCAGACACCTTTGACCCTTACCTGGACATCGCCCTGGATATCGAGGCAGCCCAGAGTGTAGAGCAAGCTTTGCAACATCTGGTGAAGCCTGAAGAACTCAATGGAGAGAATGCCTATCATTGTGGTATTTGTCTCCAGAAGGTGCCGGCCTCCAAGTCGTTAACTTTACACACCTCCCCCAAGGTCCTCATTCTTGTATTGAAGAGATTCTCCCAGGTCACAGGCCACAAACTGGCCAAGAATGTGCCATATCCTGAGTGCCTTGACATGCAGCCGTACATGTCTCAGCAGAACTCAGGACCTCTTCTCTATGTTCTTTATGCTGTGCTGGTCCACGCTGGGTGGACTTGCCACAATGGACATTACTTCTCTTATGTCAAAGCAGGAGCTGGGGATGCCCAGTGGTATAAAATGGATGATGCCAAGGTCACTGCCTGTGGCGTGACTTCTGCCCTGAATCAACAGGCGTATGTTCTCTTTTACATCCAGAAGACTGAATTGGAAAGAGACGGTGAGACGGTGTCAACAGGCAGGGAACCAAGAGCCCTTGGTGCTGAAGACACGCACAGGGGAGCAGCTCAAGGAGAGCTCAAGAGGGACCCCTGCCTCCAGGTCCCTGACTTGAAAGAGCGCGCGGAGGAAAGAGCCACTGACGAAAGCAACTTAGACAGCTGGAAATTCCTCCAAGAACAAAACAAAACCAAGCCAGAGTTCAACATCAGAAAAGTCGAATGGACACTGCCTCCCGATGCACTTGTGATTCATCAATCGAAATGCAAGAGTGGGATGAAAAACCATCATCCTGAGCAGCGAAGCTCCCTGCTGAACAACTCCTCCGGGAACCTGACAGATCATGAGTCCATCAACACTGGCACGCTCACTTGTGTGAAAGGGAGGGCCGGGAGATCCAAAGGGAAGAACAAGCACAGCTGGAGGGCTCTGCTTGTGTGCCAGTGATCTCAGGGCAGGTGCCGACCCACACGCAGGCCCACGTGCACATGGGCGCGTGCACACACGCACACACACACACACAAGCATATACAGTCAGTCCTACATCAAGGGACAAGGAGCCCAGGTTTCTGTTTATGCAAGAGAGGAAACTGGAGAGTGATGCCTGCATTTCAAGATGAGCCCACGTACGGGAAATATCGAGTGTTGGAGTCAGGACACTTCTGAACCTGTGGTGGGACTGTCTGTTTACGTTCATAGTAGATGACAGTAGTGTGAATTTCTGAATATTTCACATTGAGGTTTGCATGTGAGGAAAATGGTATTTACTATTTTGCCTTGGGGTGTGTTTCATGAGTCAATTGTTGGTAGGCACGAGAAGCTGACATTTTGCTAAGGTGAAACATCTGTGGAGCATTCTCCCAACGCTGAATAGCAGAAACAGGAACGCGTTTGGAAGAAGGATGTTCTTCCTTTTTACCCCGACCTGGTGTTTTTACATTGCTTTTTTAATGGACCTCAGGCAACCTAGAACTGGTGGCCTTGGCAGAACCCACATAATGCTGGGAACAGACAGACAGAGGGTGCCTATTGATGCTGTCAATTTCACATGAATTGAAATGGGAACTTCTCCCACTGCTATGTCAGGAGTGTGTGTGTATTAAACTAAAATGAACTGAGAAATCCCCCAAATAAATAGCATTTGCTATGTAAAACATGGCATCAGGATAGACCCTGGGTTAAGCGTCCAGCTGTGAAAGCTGCATCTTTGAAGCTCCATCTCTGTGTTGCAAGGAGACTTGTTGATCTGTGCCAGTGCTTCAGTCCAAACTATTTTGGAGAATGGCCCTTTTGTCCTGTGTTTCTGCAGATTACATTTCATGGCAAATCTGGGGTTCATAGAAATTCATCCAAATGACACAAAACCAACAAGTGCTTCGACTGGGAATCATCACAGATCAACGTCTCGTTAGGCGCAATGATCAAAGTCAATCTACCCAAGAGGAAAGCTATCCAGGGCAGAACTCAGGGCTCCATAGAGACACAGACCCTTGGATACAACCCTGCTCAAGCATCCAAATGTGCATCTTAACAGTGTCTCTGTGTGACATGTGCAAACTTCAGTGCAAAAGCCCTTGGGCTTTCCCGAGAATCAGGAGCATTCAAGGACATTGATCCCCAGGTGCCGGCTCCAGAGATAAGAACTTCCAGCGTCTTGTGTGAAGCCACAGCCTCTGGATATCTCAGGGTTCTGGAGATGATTCTCCTGAAAAAGGGGGCTCTTTCCTCCCTGTCGAGCATGCGTCTCAGCCATGCTCACTTCTTCCAACAGGACTCTGTCTGTCAGGCACGGGACGTCTCCTGATTGAGCACACCTGGAAAAGGCAAGTGAAAGAAACTGTGCCAAAGGTCGCACTCTTCTCATTCCACCATGCTCCCTACAATCATCCTCATGTCACGTGCCTGGAGCCAGGTCCTGTTTCTTTTCACCTCCAGGCCTTGTCGCATGGCCTCAATTCTGCCCTGTTTCCTACCGGTCTGAAAAATGTGGAGAAAATCCACAGAGCCCGGATCTTCATTCCTGGTCAGACAAAGGGCCTGAAGACACACCCCAATTCTATCCCTCTGACATGGAGGGCCATGTCTAATTTCATCCGCATGAAATTTTGCGTTAACTGTGGGAACGGCAGGTAGACCCCACAATAAGTCACTGGAAATTCAGGCAAGATCTCAGATCCTGAACAATTGATGAGAGAATGCATGAGAAAATTGGGTTGTTTTGCCTGTTTTGCACAAAGAACCTTATGCACAAATGCACACACACAATACACACACACAATACACACATACAATACACACACACACACACACACACACACAAACACGCGGTTTCATATGTACTTAATTCTTCTGTGGCATTTATTTTCCATAATATAAGGTCAATGAGTGGCCGCTGTCTTAACCTGATTCCACTCTTATTGTATTTGCCCATCATCCTGACAAGTAAATCGGCTTCAGGTGTTCTATAATTCAGACTGTGGGTTGTGTGCGCTGAATTCCCTGGGGAATACAAGAGGAAATTCCCTGAGGCCCATAGCTTAATTGATGCTGCTATTTGATTGGTGGATCGGGTGCCTGATGGGCGGGTGTGATGATCCCTCTGGGTGGGAGCTAGGTATATAAGGGCTGGTGCAGCCAGGTAGCCTGTCATTCGAAGGCTCTCTCGCAAGCGGAAGTGTCTTGTCCCAGCAGCAAAACCTGGTGATCCTTACTTCTGGACTTCTGGCACCATGGAGGCCGATTCACTCCACTTGGGAGGAGAGTCGCACTTCAATGACTTTCCAAAACTCACATCTTCTCTGCCAGATGCAACTGTTGCCGAATTCAAGCCGAGGTCTCCACCTGAGAAGTCATCATTTCCATCTGAGCCCCATGTCGCCCTCTCTGATTCTTTGGCTCCTGAGCCAGCAAGACAGCTGGCTCCCAGGGAGAAACTTCCTCTGAGGAGCAGGAGACCTGCTGCGGTGGGGGCTGGGCTCCAGAACATGGGAAATACTTGCTATGTGAATGCTTCCCTGCAGTGCCTGACATACACACCACCCCTTGCCAAGTACATGCTATCTGGGGAGCACTCTCAAACTTGCCATCGCCAGAAGGGCTGTATGCTGTGTACTATGCAAGCTCACATGACACAGGCCCTCAACCGTCCTGGCCACGTCATCCAGCCTTCACAGGCATTGTCTGCTGGCTTCCACAGACGCAGGCAGGAAGATGCCCATGAATTTCTCATGTTCACTCTAAATGCCATGAAAAAGACGAGCCTTCCCAGCCGCGAGCAGCTAGATGATCACGCTGAGGACACCACCCTCATCCACCAAATATTTGGAGGCTACTGGAGATCTCAAATCCAGTGTCTCCACTGCCATGGCACTTCAGACACCTTTGACCCTTACCTGGACATCGCCCTGGATATCGAGGCAGCCCAGAGTGTAGAGCAAGCTTTGCAACATCTGGTGAAGCCTGAAGAACTCAATGGAGAGAATGCCTATCATTGTGGTATTTGTCTCCAGAAGGTGCCGGCCTCCAAGTCGTTAACTTTACACACCTCCCCCAAGGTCCTCATTCTTGTATTGAAGAGATTCTCCCAGGTCACAGGCCACAAACTGGCCAAGAATGTGCCATATCCTGAGTGCCTTGACATGCAGCCGTACATGTCTCAGCAGAACTCAGGACCTCTTCTCTATGTTCTTTATGCTGTGCTGGTCCACGCTGGGTGGACTTGCCACAATGGACATTACTTCTCTTATGTCAAAGCAGGAGCTGGGGATGCCCAGTGGTATAAAATGGATGATGCCAAGGTCACTGCCTGTGGCGTGACTTCTGCCCTGAATCAACAGGCGTATGTTCTCTTTTACATCCAGAAGACTGAATTGGAAAGAGACGGTGAGACGGTGTCAACAGGCAGGGAACCAAGAGCCCTTGGTGCTGAAGACACGCACAGGGGAGCAGCTCAAGGAGAGCTCAAGAGGGACCCCTGCCTCCAGGTCCCTGACTTGAAAGAGCGCGCGGAGGAAAGAGCCACTGACGAAAGCAACTTAGACAGCTGGAAATTCCTCCAAGAACAAAACAAAACCAAGCCAGAGTTCAACATCAGAAAAGTCGAATGGACACTGCCTCCCGATGCACTTGTGATTCATCAATCGAAATGCAAGAGTGGGATGAAAAACCATCATCCTGAGCAGCGAAGCTCCCTGCTGAACAACTCCTCCGGGAACCTGACAGATCATGAGTCCATCAACACTGGCACGCTCACTTGTGTGAAAGGGAGGGCCGGGAGATCCAAAGGGAAGAACAAGCACAGCTGGAGGGCTCTGCTTGTGTGCCAGTGATCTCAGGGCAGGTGCCGACCCACACGCAGGCCCACGTGCACATGGGCGCGTGCACACACGCACACACACACACACAAGCATATACAGTCAGTCCTACATCAAGGGACAAGGAGCCCAGGTTTCTGTTTATGCAAGAGAGGAAACTGGAGAGTGATGCCTGCATTTCAAGATGAGCCCACGTACGGGAAATATCGAGTGTTGGAGTCAGGACACTTCTGAACCTGTGGTGGGACTGTCTGTTTACGTTCATAGTAGATGACAGTAGTGTGAATTTCTGAATATTTCACATTGAGGTTTGCATGTGAGGAAAATGGTATTTACTATTTTGCCTTGGGGTGTGTTTCATGAGTCAATTGTTGGTAGGCACGAGAAGCTGACATTTTGCTAAGGTGAAACATCTGTGGAGCATTCTCCCAACGCTGAATAGCAGAAACAGGAACGCGTTTGGAAGAAGGATGTTCTTCCTTTTTACCCCGACCTGGTGTTTTTACATTGCTTTTTTAATGGACCTCAGGCAACCTAGAACTGGTGGCCTTGGCAGAACCCACATAATGCTGGGAACAGACAGACAGAGGGTGCCTATTGATGCTGTCAATTTCACATGAATTGAAATGGGAACTTCTCCCACTGCTATGTCAGGAGTGTGTGTGTATTAAACTAAAATGAACTGAGAAATCCCCCAAATAAATAGCATTTGCTATGTAAAACATGGCATCAGGATAGACCCTGGGTTAAGCGTCCAGCTGTGAAAGCTGCATCTTTGAAGCTCCATCTCTGTGTTGCAAGGAGACTTGTTGATCTGTGCCAGTGCTTCAGTCCAAACTATTTTGGAGAATGGCCCTTTTGTCCTGTGTTTCTGCAGATTACATTTCATGGCAAATCTGGGGTTCATAGAAATTCATCCAAATGACACAAAACCAACAAGTGCTTCGACTGGGAATCATCACAGATCAACGTCTCGTTAGGCGCAATGATCAAAGTCAATCTACCCAAGAGGAAAGCTATCCAGGGCAGAACTCAGGGCTCCATAGAGACACAGACCCTTGGATACAACCCTGCTCAAGCATCCAAATGTGCATCTTAACAGTGTCTCTGTGTGACATGTGCAAACTTCAGTGCAAAAGCCCTTGGGCTTTCCCGAGAATCAGGAGCATTCAAGGACATTGATCCCCAGGTGCCGGCTCCAGAGATAAGAACTTCCAGCGTCTTGTGTGAAGCCACAGCCTCTGGATATCTCAGGGTTCTGGAGATGATTCTCCTGAAAAAGGGGGCTCTTTCCTCCCTGTCGAGCATGCGTCTCAGCCATGCTCACTTCTTCCAACAGGACTCTGTCTGTCAGGCACGGGACGTCTCCTGATTGAGCACACCTGGAAAAGGCAAGTGAAAGAAACTGTGCCAAAGGTCGCACTCTTCTCATTCCACCATGCTCCCTACAATCATCCTCATGTCACGTGCCTGGAGCCAGGTCCTGTTTCTTTTCACCTCCAGGCCTTGTCGCATGGCCTCAATTCTGCCCTGTTTCCTACCGGTCTGAAAAATGTGGAGAAAATCCACAGAGCCCGGATCTTCATTCCTGGTCAGACAAAGGGCCTGAAGACACACCCCAATTCTATCCCTCTGACATGGAGGGCCATGTCTAATTTCATCCGCATGAAATTTTGCGTTAACTGTGGGAACGGCAGGTAGACCCCACAATAAGTCACTGGAAATTCAGGCAAGATCTCAGATCCTGAACAATTGATGAGAGAATGCATGAGAAAATTGGGTTGTTTTGCCTGTTTTGCACAAAGAACCTTATGCACAAATGCACACACACAATACACACACACAATACACACATACAATACACACACACACACACACACACACACAAACACGCGGTTTCATATGTACTTAATTCTTCTGTGGCATTTATTTTCCATAATATAAGGTCAATGAGTGGCCGCTGTCTTAACCTGATTCCACTCTTATTGTATTTGCCCATCATCCTGACAAGTAAATCGGCTTCAGGTGTTCTATAATTCAGACTGTGGGTTGTGTGCGCTGAATTCCCTG
Organism: Saimiri boliviensis; assembly: GCF_048565385.1. Taxonomy (NCBI): domain Eukaryota; kingdom Metazoa; phylum Chordata; class Mammalia; order Primates; family Cebidae; genus Saimiri; species Saimiri boliviensis. Next base: position 106,866,118 of record NC_133461.1, on the reverse strand, counting down.
GGGAATACAAGAGGAAATTCCCTGAGGCCCATAGCTTAATTGATGCTGCTATTTGATTGGTGGATCGGGTGCCTGATGGGCGGGTGTGATGATCCCTCTGGGTGGGAGCTAGGTATATAAGGGCTGGTGCAGCCAGGTAGCCTGTCATTCGAAGGCTCTCTCGCAAGCGGAAGTGTCTTGTCCCAGCAGCAAAACCTGGTGATCCTTACTTCTGGACTTCTGGCACCATGGAGGCCGATTCACTCCACTTGGGAGGAGAGTCGCACTTCAATGACTTTCCAAAACTCACATCTTCTCTGCCAGATGCAACTGTTGCCGAATTCAAGCCGAGGTCTCCACCTGAGAAGTCATCATTTCCATCTGAGCCCCATGTCGCCCTCTCTGATTCTTTGGCTCCTGAGCCAGCAAGACAGCTGGCTCCCAGGGAGAAACTTCCTCTGAGGAGCAGGAGACCTGCTGCGGTGGGGGCTGGGCTCCAGAACATGGGAAATACTTGCTATGTGAATGCTTCCCTGCAGTGCCTGACATACACACCACCCCTTGCCAAGTACATGCTATCTGGGGAGCACTCTCAAACTTGCCATCGCCAGAAGGGCTGTATGCTGTGTACTATGCAAGCTCACATGACACAGGCCCTCAACCGTCCTGGCCACGTCATCCAGCCTTCACAGGCATTGTCTGCTGGCTTCCACAGACGCAGGCAGGAAGATGCCCATGAATTTCTCATGTTCACTCTAAATGCCATGAAAAAGACGAGCCTTCCCAGCCGCGAGCAGCTAGATGATCACGCTGAGGACACCACCCTCATCCACCAAATATTTGGAGGCTACTGGAGATCTCAAATCCAGTGTCTCCACTGCCATGGCACTTCAGACACCTTTGACCCTTACCTGGACATCGCCCTGGATATCGAGGCAGCCCAGAGTGTAGAGCAAGCTTTGCAACATCTGGTGAAGCCTGAAGAACTCAATGGAGAGAATGCCTATCATTGTGGTATTTGTCTCCAGAAGGTGCCGGCCTCCAAGTCGTTAACTTTACACACCTCCCCCAAGGTCCTCATTCTTGTATTGAAGAGATTCTCCCAGGTCACAGGCCACAAACTGGCCAAGAATGTGCCATATCCTGAGTGCCTTGACATGCAGCCGTACATGTCTCAGCAGAACTCAGGACCTCTTCTCTATGTTCTTTATGCTGTGCTGGTCCACGCTGGGTGGACTTGCCACAATGGACATTACTTCTCTTATGTCAAAGCAGGAGCTGGGGATGCCCAGTGGTATAAAATGGATGATGCCAAGGTCACTGCCTGTGGCGTGACTTCTGCCCTGAATCAACAGGCGTATGTTCTCTTTTACATCCAGAAGACTGAATTGGAAAGAGACGGTGAGACGGTGTCAACAGGCAGGGAACCAAGAGCCCTTGGTGCTGAAGACACGCACAGGGGAGCAGCTCAAGGAGAGCTCAAGAGGGACCCCTGCCTCCAGGTCCCTGACTTGAAAGAGCGCGCGGAGGAAAGAGCCACTGACGAAAGCAACTTAGACAGCTGGAAATTCCTCCAAGAACAAAACAAAACCAAGCCAGAGTTCAACATCAGAAAAGTCGAATGGACACTGCCTCCCGATGCACTTGTGATTCATCAATCGAAATGCAAGAGTGGGATGAAAAACCATCATCCTGAGCAGCGAAGCTCCCTGCTGAACAACTCCTCCGGGAACCTGACAGATCATGAGTCCATCAACACTGGCACGCTCACTTGTGTGAAAGGGAGGGCCGGGAGATCCAAAGGGAAGAACAAGCACAGCTGGAGGGCTCTGCTTGTGTGCCAGTGATCTCAGGGCAGGTGCCGACCCACACGCAGGCCCACGTGCACATGGGCGCGTGCACACACGCACACACACACACACAAGCATATACAGTCAGTCCTACATCAAGGGACAAGGAGCCCAGGTTTCTGTTTATGCAAGAGAGGAAACTGGAGAGTGATGCCTGCATTTCAAGATGAGCCCACGTACGGGAAATATCGAGTGTTGGAGTCAGGACACTTCTGAACCTGTGGTGGGACTGTCTGTTTACGTTCATAGTAGATGACAGTAGTGTGAATTTCTGAATATTTCACATTGAGGTTTGCATGTGAGGAAAATGGTATTTACTATTTTGCCTTGGGGTGTGTTTCATGAGTCAATTGTTGGTAGGCACGAGAAGCTGACATTTTGCTAAGGTGAAACATCTGTGGAGCATTCTCCCAACGCTGAATAGCAGAAACAGGAACGCGTTTGGAAGAAGGATGTTCTTCCTTTTTACCCCGACCTGGTGTTTTTACATTGCTTTTTTAATGGACCTCAGGCAACCTAGAACTGGTGGCCTTGGCAGAACCCACATAATGCTGGGAACAGACAGACAGAGGGTGCCTATTGATGCTGTCAATTTCACATGAATTGAAATGGGAACTTCTCCCACTGCTATGTCAGGAGTGTGTGTGTATTAAACTAAAATGAACTGAGAAATCCCCCAAATAAATAGCATTTGCTATGTAAAACATGGCATCAGGATAGACCCTGGGTTAAGCGTCCAGCTGTGAAAGCTGCATCTTTGAAGCTCCATCTCTGTGTTGCAAGGAGACTTGTTGATCTGTGCCAGTGCTTCAGTCCAAACTATTTTGGAGAATGGCCCTTTTGTCCTGTGTTTCTGCAGATTACATTTCATGGCAAATCTGGGGTTCATAGAAATTCATCCAAATGACACAAAACCAACAAGTGCTTCGACTGGGAATCATCACAGATCAACGTCTCGTTAGGCGCAATGATCAAAGTCAATCTACCCAAGAGGAAAGCTATCCAGGGCAGAACTCAGGGCTCCATAGAGACACAGACCCTTGGATACAACCCTGCTCAAGCATCCAAATGTGCATCTTAACAGTGTCTCTGTGTGACATGTGCAAACTTCAGTGCAAAAGCCCTTGGGCTTTCCCGAGAATCAGGAGCATTCAAGGACATTGATCCCCAGGTGCCGGCTCCAGAGATAAGAACTTCCAGCGTCTTGTGTGAAGCCACAGCCTCTGGATATCTCAGGGTTCTGGAGATGATTCTCCTGAAAAAGGGGGCTCTTTCCTCCCTGTCGAGCATGCGTCTCAGCCATGCTCACTTCTTCCAACAGGACTCTGTCTGTCAGGCACGGGACGTCTCCTGATTGAGCACACCTGGAAAAGGCAAGTGAAAGAAACTGTGCCAAAGGTCGCACTCTTCTCATTCCACCATGCTCCCTACAATCATCCTCATGTCACGTGCCTGGAGCCAGGTCCTGTTTCTTTTCACCTCCAGGCCTTGTCGCATGGCCTCAATTCTGCCCTGTTTCCTACCGGTCTGAAAAATGTGGAGAAAATCCACAGAGCCCGGATCTTCATTCCTGGTCAGACAAAGGGCCTGAAGACACACCCCAATTCTATCCCTCTGACATGGAGGGCCATGTCTAATTTCATCCGCATGAAATTTTGCGTTAACTGTGGGAACGGCAGGTAGACCCCACAATAAGTCACTGGAAATTCAGGCAAGATCTCAGATCCTGAACAATTGATGAGAGAATGCATGAGAAAATTGGGTTGTTTTGCCTGTTTTGCACAAAGAACCTTATGCACAAATGCACACACACAATACACACACACAATACACACATACAATACACACACACACACACACACACACACAAACACGCGGTTTCATATGTACTTAATTCTTCTGTGGCATTTATTTTCCATAATATAAGGTCAATGAGTGGCCGCTGTCTTAACCTGATTCCACTCTTATTGTATTTGCCCATCATCCTGACAAGTAAATCGGCTTCAGGTGTTCTATAATTCAGACTGTGGGTTGTGTGCGCTGAATTCCCTGGGGAATACAAGAGGAAATTCCCTGAGGCCCATAGCTTAATTGATGCTGCTATTTGATTGGTGGATCGGGTGCCTGATGGGCGGGTGTGATGATCCCTCTGGGTGGGAGCTAGGTATATAAGGGCTGGTGCAGCCAGGTAGCCTGTCATTCGAAGGCTCTCTCGCAAGCGGAAGTGTCTTGTCCCAGCAGCAAAACCTGGTGATCCTTACTTCTGGACTTCTGGCACCATGGAGGCCGATTCACTCCACTTGGGAGGAGAGTCGCACTTCAATGACTTTCCAAAACTCACATCTTCTCTGCCAGATGCAACTGTTGCCGAATTCAAGCCGAGGTCTCCACCTGAGAAGTCATCATTTCCATCTGAGCCCCATGTCGCCCTCTCTGATTCTTTGGCTCCTGAGCCAGCAAGACAGCTGGCTCCCAGGGAGAAACTTCCTCTGAGGAGCAGGAGACCTGCTGCGGTGGGGGCTGGGCTCCAGAACATGGGAAATACTTGCTATGTGAATGCTTCCCTGCAGTGCCTGACATACACACCACCCCTTGCCAAGTACATGCTATCTGGGGAGCACTCTCAAACTTGCCATCGCCAGAAGGGCTGTATGCTGTGTACTATGCAAGCTCACATGACACAGGCCCTCAACCGTCCTGGCCACCTCATCCAGCCTTCACAGGCATTGTCTGCTGGCTTCCACAGACGCAGGCAGGAAGATGCCCATGAATTTCTCATGTTCACTCTAAATGCCATGAAAAAGACGAGCCTTCCCAGCCGCGAGCAGCTAGATGATCACGCTGAGGACACCACCCTCATCCACCAAATATTTGGAGGCTACTGGAGATCTCAAATCCAGTGTCTCCACTGCCATGGCACTTCAGACACCTTTGACCCTTACCTGGACATCGCCCTGGATATCGAGGCAGCCCAGAGTGTAGAGCAAGCTTTGCAACATCTGGTGAAGCCTGAAGAACTCAATGGAGAGAATGCCTATCATTGTGGTCTCTGTCTCCAGAAGGTGCCGGCCTCCAAGTCGTTAACTTTACACACTTCCCCCAAGGTCCTCATTCTTGTCTTGAAGAGATTCTCCCAGGTCACAGGCCACAAACTGGCCAAGAATGTGCCATATCCTGAGTGCCTTGACATGCAGCCATACATGTCTCAGCAGAACTCAGGACCTCTTCTCTATGTTCTTTATGCTGTGCTGGTCCACGCTGGGTGGAGTTGCCACAATGGACATTACTTCTCTTATGTCAAAGCAGGAGCTGGGGATGCCCAGTGGTATAAAATGGATGATGCCGAGGTCACGGCCTGTGGCGTGACGTCTGCCCTGAATCAACAGGCGTACGTTCTCTTTTACATCCAGAAGACTGAATTGGAAAGAGACGGTGAGACGGTGTCAACAGGCAGGGAACCAAGAGCCCTTGGTGCTGAAGACACGCACAGGGGAGCAGCTCAAGGAGAGCTCAAGAGGGACCCCTGCCTCCAGGTCCCTGACTTGAAAGAGCGCGCGGAGGAAACAGCCCCTGACGAAAGCACCTTAGACAGCTGGAAATTCCTCCAAGAACAAAACAAAACCAAGCCAGAGTTCAACATCAGAAAAGTCGAATGGACACTGCCTCCCGATGTACTTGTGATTCATCAATCGAAATGCAAGAGTGGGATGAAAAACCATCATCCTGAGCAGCGAAGCTCCCTGCTGAACAACTCCTCCGGGAACCTGACAGATCATGAGTCCATCAACACTGGCACGCTCGCTTGTGTGAAAGGGAGGGCCAGGAGATCCAAAGGGAAGAACAAGCACAGCAGGAGGGCTCTGCTTGTGTGCCAGTGATCTCAGGGCAGGTGCCGACCCACACGCAGGCCCACATGCACATGAGACAGGGTTCACCATGTTGGCCAGGCTGGTTGAACTCCTGACCTCAGGAGATCCACCTGCCTCGGCCTCCCAAAGTGCTGGGATTATAGGCATGAGCCACCGCACACAGCCCAAATTTCTTTTTCTATCCAAGGTGGGCCTGGCTTGGGTCCTCCTCTCAGGCCCCATAGGTCCCTTGAGAGACCCTGGAGAGCAGCTTCCCTTCCTGCCTGGAATCCCATGTAGCCAGCTTTGGCTGTGTTGTTGACACTGGGTTCATGCTCATGACCATTAGAACCCTGAGTGTTTCCCGTTAAGGGTTTCTCTGTAACACGGGCTCTGGGAAGGAACGCCGTATCTGAGCTCTCCCAGCACTTAGCGGCTCCCATACCACCGTCCCCTCCCTAGAATCCCTACTGAGCTCTGAATTCACAACCTGTCTCATTTTTGATCTTTGATTTCTGCCTCAAAGGCTCGTGCACTGACAGCACTTTCTTTCCACCCTCAGGTCAAGTGCAAAGACTGCGGGGCGTTTGGCCACAAGGCCACAAGTACGAGGTGCCCCATGAAGCGCTGGAACGGAGCCTTGGTCCCCCAGACCTCTGGCAAAGAGGAAGGGAAGGAAAACCTCAAGCCATGGAAGCCCCGGGTTGAGGGGAACCCGGGGCTCTGGAGCAAGGAGAAGGCAGGGAATGAAGAGAGACCAAGGTGAGCAGTGGGAGGGGTTTTCACAGCTCTTTGGGTACTGCCACCTAAGAGCTGGGTGTTCTCCCAGGTGCCACACTCAGGAGCTCCCTTCACCCTGGGAGACAGATTCAGGGGTGGGGGGCAGGGGTGTTTCATGGAGGTTGCCCAGGACAGGGGGAAAGCAATGGAATGTAGAGGAACGTCCTTAGCTGGGAAGCCTAGAGGGCCGCCTGGAGGAAGGGAAGCCTGGCCCATGAGGGAAGGTGCCCAAACAGGAAACGGGACTGGGCTCAGATAGGGTTCTCCCCGTCCCCTGGGAAAACTAGGGGGCAGCACCTGAGCTTTTTCTGTTCTGCAGGCCGCAGGACCAGCAGAGGAAGGCTCTCCTCCAGATAATTTCCGGGAAACCTCAATCCAAGCGGCTGCCCGGTGGAAAAGAATCGGGGGAACCCTGTGACTATCTGACGGTGAGTGTCACCCTGGGCCCCTGCTCTTTCTCTCCTACAGGTTACCCTGGGGGATTTCCGTTCAGGCCCGCAGCTGTGGGAGGGAACTGGGGGCATTCTCAGCCTCAGGGTCTCAACGACCCTTTCAGGTTAATTGATTCCAGGTGAAGGCATCTGAAGATGCCATATTTCCTGGTGCTTTCTCTCTGTCGGACTATTGCAAGCCTGCCAACAACACTTTCCTAGCGGCAGGAGGACATTAGGTCACTCCAGTGAATCCCCAAGACACAGTCACTTCAGCGATGATATTCTGTAGATCACTACACCTAGTTCCAAGGCACATTTTTCAAGTGTCTTGTCCTGGCCAGCACTCACTTGAGGATCAGTCCCTGCTTCCAATGACTGCCTGTCGAGACTGTCTGGAGAATGTCTGGGTGCAAGCACCTTGTGTTTGGCTGTGCTGGATTTTTTGTCGGCTGGATGTGGAGGAACATCTAATGTGTGTGGTTTCCTTTCTTTCAGGGGGCAGGCAGGCCAATGCCAGTCCACACCACCAAGAGGAGGCCAGTCGTGGACGCTGCTCTCACCGACGGCTCAGCTCCCAAAATTGCTGACAGGGGCTCCACCTGGGCTTCACTGTCTCCCCTCAGGAAAGCCAGTGTGAGCTCCTCCTCAAGTCGTGGACCCATGGAACCACAGACAGGGGCCGTGGCCCACATCCCTCAGGCTGCATTCCGGGGCCGTGGCCCGCAGCCTCTCCTCTTGGTGAAGCCCACAAACAGCCGCCCTAAGGGTGGCTGCCGTGAGGTTCCCCAGGCTGCCTCCAGCACCCAGGGCCTGAACCCTGTCATCGACCCCCAGGCACAAGCCAAACGTCCTGCTGTGACCTCACAGCCCTGCCCAGCAGCCGCCACACACAGCTTGGGCCTAGACTCCAATCTCAGCTTCAGGCCAGGAGCCAAGAGGCCTGCCCAGGCTCCGATTCAGGCTTGCCTGAGTATCCCCAAGAAAGCCAGACTCGGTCCCATCCAGATCGCCGAAAACGGCATCCAGGGAGGGGAGCCGGGCGCCCTGGAGACTCTACAGCCTCCGCCAGCTCTAACCGAACTTAGACCAAATAGGTCACCCCAGATGAGCAGGAGGACACCCGCCCAGGTGCCCAGCCTCGACCTGCAGCCTCCTCACAGCAGACCCTGCCTGCCTACCGTCCGGGCCTGCACCGTGTCCCACCAGCCAGCGGCCGGCCAGGATGGATACCAGCCTCTCAGAATGCTCTTCAGGAGACTGGGAGACGGAGGGTGGAGCTCCACGTTCCTCACGGCTCCGTCACCCGACTCTGCGAAGAGGCCGGGAGCCTTCCCGACTCAGAGCCCTCATGTCCCAGAGAAGTCTGAGGGGCCCTGTGTTTGTGTCCCACGGAGTGTCCTCTGTGAGGACCTTCAGGTGTCCTCTTCCTCCGAGGAGGAGCTGGTCTGACCTGGAGCGAGACTGCAGGTGGCAGAGATCCCTGGCCTCCAGCTCCCGTGACTCGGAGGGGACTGTTGGACTGAGGAGCACAGAGCGGGGAGCAGACTTTGTGTGGTGACTCCGAAGCTCCCCAGCATCTGAGGCGCTCCTGCGCATGTCGGAGCCCAGCTCAGGCAGGGACCAGCTGCAGAGACTCTGCCTACTTGAATTCTGGTGAGGAAAACTGTATTTGCAATGGGTCTCCTGAAACCCACCCTGAAAAGCTTCTGTGCCAGGGATTCGTTGTGTAAGAGACTGGAAACAGACGAATTACTCTGTGTCTGCTCCCTACATGACTAAATATGGGAAAAGTTAGGGAACCCTGACAGGTGCCCCTCTTCAGCCACGCCCTGCCCTGAGACTGGTGTTTTGGACCCTGGGATGGGTTCTGCGGAAAGCATTGTTGGGGTTTTCCTCAGCCTTGAACATTGTGCTAGGGAATGCCTTTGTAAATATGTGTGATTAATTTGTTTGGAAGTTAATAAAATTATTGGAAAACATCACATCGTGTCTTTCGACTCTAATTGCGTGTTTGTTCTTTGCCGATTTTCCTAGGGCTTGAACATTTCTGGACTTTGTTAGCAATCCATAGCAGTGACCAGAGTGTTTCTCCCTTTGGTTTCCTAAATATCCACAGGTGTTGGAAAATCTCCACCCCACTCTGCCAACACACATACCCAGTCAAATTCCACCAAGGGAATCACACACATTGCAGACGTGGTGAGCACTGCCTGCCCCAAGGAGTCCCTGGTTGCCTCACCGGGATGCCAAGTGTGCGGTGAAGATTGTGATGGTTCCCATGAAGCTGCATCTGGGTGTGCACAAGAACACTAGGCACAGTTTCATTTGCCAAGTAGACCCCAGTAAAGCTGAAGTACATTCCGAGGTCAAAGATTCATCCCCTCTTCTTTTCGGATGCCTGAGCCCAGAGCCTTTTAGTCACTTCCCACATGATCCTAAGAGTAGGTGAGGTTGAGAATCACTGAAAGAGTCAGGCAAAGACATCCGTCATGCACAGGCTGACTCCATCCTCGGACCTGGGAACAACCCTGACCAGAATTCCACATCTAGGAGGTGTCTGAACTGAGAGAGATGTTCTGAGAAAGACCAACAAATGGCTCCCCATCCGTTGCTATTCAGGGTCATTATCTTGATTATCTACATAATCTAAAAAGTGTCAGTATCCAAAATCAACAGGATAAACTCTCTGCTCCCCTGAGAGCAAACAGGATCATGACCAAAATGGCCAAAGAGCATGGAAGGAAACAATATGATCAGAAAGCTCACGGAACCAGCTCAAGGTGGTTGGGTGGGGGGCTGGTGATGGGTGTGGGGAGTTGGTAAGCAGGTGTTGCAACCTGAATCATGAACAATTAATGAAAGGCAAATTAAAGGGGAAATCAAGCTTCAACAGCTGCTGTGCATCCCATGGGAAATGGCCCAGTTCAACTGTGTCTATTTCCCCACCTTCTAAAAAACACCATGTAAAATGAGACAGAGCTACATGTGCAAATGGAATCTTCCTGAGAGGAGACACAGAATCTTCAAAGCTTGCTGGTGTACATCAGGGTTTTAGAATGTTTGTCAGTAGGGAACATCATCTTGGAGTGGGCTTTGTAGACAGACATTGCCGGGTCACGTAATTGAATTAAGTTGATTAGGTCAGGGTACATTTCCGGAAGGGTGTCTCCAGAGGCAGTATAAAAGGCAGCCTGCAGAGCCTGGCTCCCTCTCGGCCGCTTCCTCTGGCTTCCTGGAGGCTGCATCGCTTCCAGCCGGGCTGCTCCGATATCTGCCCACCTGAGCGCCAGCCGAGGAACTATAGCAGACCTGCCATTTCAGGTTAGTTTCACTAAAAAATTGTTTGTCTCACATCATCCCTGAGGGGTTGGGAGGAAAATAGACAAAGAAGAGTGAAAGGAACAGGTCACATTGGGGTAATGACTACATGATAGGGTAAGATGTGTGTTCTTGTTACTAGTATTTCCTGGAACAGAAACTCAGAACGTATTTCCATCTTCTTTCCATTTCTGGAAAGATGATCGAGATGGAAATGGGAACATAAATGTTCTCCATCATGTCAAATTGCTGAGTTAATGGAAAAAGAATTTTGGAACGAGGGTGGTTTGCCTTTTAGTCATGTAAGAAATTGTTACGGGCTAGGTTCACCCTTTGTTTCCATAATTCGTATGGCTCCTATAAAATACCAGAAAAATAAAGACAGGGACTGGGGCTGGAGCTCAGCCAAAAAGATACAACAGGAAAGACCATAACCAGCTGGGGTGATGGAGAGAAACATGATTTCTTTTTATGAATTTCTATTTGGCTGCCAAATCAAATGTCCAGAGGAGCGAATCAAGTGGTGATAGGAAGCATCTGTTATTCCTGATTTAAAATAGACCTGCCAAAGGGGCCCGTAGACCATGCCCTAAACTTTGGATTGTTGTGAGCGTCAAGGGAGACAGAATGAATGTCTTTCCTAGTAGGCTGAATCATGATAGACTTAAGTCCAGTCTCCAGAATCAGTGGTTGGGAGTTGAAATCTCACTCGCCATACAGAGGCCACGGGACCCGTGGCAGGCAAGGTTTCCTCTTGGACCAGGCAATCCTGGCAGAGGAACTTATGCTCATCTGAGGATGCACATCACATTGTGACCCACAGATTGGACCAACTGCTGGGCGGGTCTCCTCATGACCACACCAGCAAGGAATTAGGTGAGGGCTTGTGGGTGTGTGAATGTCCAGTGTGCTTAACCATGGATTTGTGTTGTTTGTGTGTGATTCAGGTGACCCGACGGTTGACCCTGAAAAAGGTGGACATCAAACCGCCAGGAAGTGAAGATGATGGCACACCGTGACCCCAAGAGAGGGGCAAACAGACTCATGAGAGCCCAGACCCTCAAGAAGCAGCAGAGGGCCCCAGCTGGGCCAAGGGTTCCCCCACCCGATGAGGAAAATCCCAGGGTAAGTCTAGCCCTGGATCTTTTGAGCATCCGGGGATCTCGTGGTCCTCAGGGACTGGGTGGAATTCAAAACAGTTCTGTCACCACCACCAAGATTTCTTTCTCTTTTCTTTCTTTCCTTTTCTTCTCTTTTCTTTTTTTTCCTTTCCTTTTCTTTTCTTTTCTTTTCTTTTCTTTTCTTTTCTTTAATGAGACAGGGTTCACCATGTTGGCCAGGCTGGTTGAACTCCTGACCTCAGGAGATCCACCTGTCTCGGCCTCCCAAAGTGCTGGGATTATAGGCATGAGCCACCGCACACAGCCCAAATTTATTTTTCTATCCAAGGTAGGCCTGGCTTGGGTCCTCCTCTCAGGCCCGATAGGTCCCTTGAGAGACCCTGGAGAGCAGCTTCCCTTCCTGCCTGGAATCCCATGTAGCCAGCTTTGGCTGTGTTGTTGACACTGGGTTCATGCTCATGACCATTAGAACCCTGGGTGTTTCCCGTTAAGGGTTTCTCTGTAACACGGGCTCTGGGAAGGAACGCCGTATCTGAGCTCTCCCAGCACTTAGCGGCCCCCATACCACCGTCCCCTCCCTAGAATCCCTATTGAGCTCTGAATTCACAACCTGTCTCATTTTTGATCTTTGATTTCTGCCTCAAAGGCTCGTGCACTGACAGCACTTTCTTTCCACCCTCAGGTCAAGTGCAAAGACTGCGGGGCGTTTGGCCACAAGGCCACAAGTACGAGGTGCCCCATGAAGCGCTGGAACGGAGCCTTGGTCCCCCAGACCTCTGGCAAAGAGGAAGGGAAGGAAAACCTCAAGCCATGGAAGCCCCGGGTTGAGGGGAACCCGGGGCTCTGGAGCAAGGAGAAGGCAGGGAATGAAGAGAGACCAAGGTGAGCAGTGGGAGGGGTTTTCACAGCTCTTTGGGTACTGCCACCTAAGAGCTGGGTGTTCTCCCAGGTGCCACACCCAGGAGCTCCCTTCACCCTGGGAGACAGATTCAGGGGTGGGGGGCAGGGGTGTTTCATGGAGGTTGCCCACGACAGGGGGAAAGCAATGGAATGTAAAGGAACGTCCTTAGCTGGGAAACCTAGAGGGCCGCCTGGACGATGGGAAGCCTGGCACATAAGGGAAGGTGCCCAAACAGGAAACGGGACTGGGCTCAGATAGGGTTCTCCCCGTCCCCTGGGAAAACTAGGGGGCAGCACCTGAACTTTTTCTGTTCTGCAGGCCTCAGGACCAGCAGAGGAAGGCTCTCCTCCAGATAATTTCCGGGAAACCTCAATCCAAGCGGCTGCCCGGTGGAAAAGAATCGGGGGAATCCTGTGACTATCTGACGGTGAGTGTCACCCTGGGCCCCTGCTCTTTCTCTCCTACAGGTTACCCTGGGGGATTTCCGTTCAGGCCCGCAGCTGTGGGAGGGAACTGGGGGCATTCTCAGCCTCAGGGTCTCAACGACCCTTTCAGGTTAATTGATTCCAGGTGAAGGCATCTGAAGATGCCATATTTCCTGGTGCTTTCTCTCTGTCGGACTATTGCAAGCCTGCCAACAACACTTTCCTAGCGGCAGGAGGACATTAGGTCACTCCAGTGAATCCCCAAGACACAGTCACTTCAGCGATGATATTCTGTAGATCACTACACCTAGTTCCACGGCACATTTTTCAAGTGTCTTGTCCTGGCCAGCACTCACTTGAGGATCAGTCCCTGCTTCCAATGACTGCCTGTCGAGACTGTCTGGAGAGTGTCTGGGTGCAAGCACCTTGTGTTTGGCTGTGCTGGATTTTTTGTCGGCTGGATGCGGAGGAACATCTAACGTGTGTGGTTTCCTTTCTTTCAGGGGGCAAGCAGGCCAATGCCAGTCCACACCACCAAGAGGAGGCCAGTCGTGGACGCTGCTCTCACCGACGGCTCAGCTCCCAAAATTGCTGACAGGGGCTCCACCTGGGCTTCACTGTCTCCCCTCAGGAAATCCAGTGTGAGCTCCTCCTCAAGTCGTGGACCCACGGAACCACAGACAGGGGCCGTGGCCCACATCCCTCAGGCTGCATCCCGGGGCCGTGGCCCGCAGCCTCTCCTCTTGGTGAAGCCCACAAACAGCCGCCCTGAGGGTGGCTCCCGTGAGGTTCCCCAGGCTGCCTCCAGCACCCACGGCCTGAACCCTGTCATCGACCCCCAGGCACAAGCCAAACGTCCTGCTGTGACCTCACAGCCCTGCCCAGCAGCCGCCACACACAGCTTGGGCCTAGACTCCAATCTCAGCTTCAGGCCAGGAGCCAAGAGGCCTGCCCAGGCTCCGATTCAGGCTTGCCTGAGTGTCCCCAAGAAAGCCAGACTCGGTCCCATCCAGATCGCCGAAAACAGCATCCAGGGAGGGGAGCCGGGCGCCCTGGAGACTCTACAGCCTCCGCCAGCTCTAACCGAACTTAGACCAAATAGGTCACCCCAGATGAGCAGGAGGACACCCGCCCAGGTGCCCAGCCTCGACCTGCAGCCTCCTCACAGCAGACCCTGCCTGCCTACCGTCCGGGCCTGCACCGTGTCCCACCAGCCAGCGGCCGGCCAGGATGGATACCAGCCTCTCAGAATGCTCTTCAGGAGACTGGGAGACGGAGGGTGGAGCTCCACGTTCCTCACGGCTCCGTCACCCGACTCTGCGAAGAGGCCGGGAGCCTTCCCGACTCAGAGCCCTCATGTCCCAGAGAAGTCTGAGGGGCCCTGTGTTTGTGTCCCACGGAGTGTCCTCTGTGAGGACCTTCAGGTGTCCTCTTCCTCCGAGGAGGAGCTGGTCTGACCTGGAGCGAGACTGCAGGTGGCAGAGATCCCTGGCCTCCAGCTCCCGTGACTCGGAGGGGACTGTTGGACTGAGGAGCACAGAGCGGGGAGCAGACTTTGTGTGGTGACTCCGAAGCTCCCCAGCATCTGAGGCGCTCCTGCGCATGTCGGAGCCCAGCTCAGGCAGGGACCAGCTGCAGAGACTCTGCCTACTTGAATTCTGGTGAGGAAAACTGTATTTGGAATGGGTCTCCTGAAACCCACCCTGAAAAGCTTCTGTGCCAGGGATTCGTTGTGTAAGAGACTGGAAACAGACGAATTACTCTGTGTCTGCTCCCTACGTGACTAAATATGGGAAAAGTTAGGGAACCCTGACAGGTGCCCCTCTTCAGCCACGCCCTGCCCTGAGATTGGTGTTTTGGACCCTGGGATGGGTTCTGCGGAAAGCATTGTTGGGGTTTTCCTCAGCCTTGAACATTGTGCTAGGGAATGCCTTTGTAAATATGTGTGATTAATTTGTTTGGAAGTTAATAAAATTATTGGAAACAATGACAGACTCTCTTTTACTCTCATTTCGTGGTGTTTTTTTTTTCACAACTGGTAATCAATTTATTAAAATATTTGACTTAAGCATGTGTAATGGTGACTTCCAGCCCAACTCCTGGCTCAGTAGTGATGGAAGTCATCTGCTTCACAATCTCAGAAGGACTGTGCAAGCCAATGAGTAGCTTTTGGATTTTCATCTGGAAATGATCCCATGTCTTAGAACCTTCCCCACAAGGAGTTTGTCTTGTCATCATTCTAAAAGTCTTGGCAGACATTCGAACTGCTCCTTTCGCTTTGAGATTCTTTTCCTTTGCTCCTCTGATCAAGTCAGCACACACTTTCTCCATGGGTTTTCCGTTGCAGCTCATTAGAGTGATTCGAATTCAGGTGTTTTACTGGTATCCTTAAAAGCCATGGCTGCTGCGTGGTTTCCTGGCGGTCTTGTTCCTCGGCGAGAGGCAACAGCGGTGGGTCAGGAGCAGGAGCGTTTGGATCCCCGACCCCCAACAAGTACCCCCGCGTCTGCGTCAAATTTTCCGGGAGCTTTCCCAGTTCTTGACTTCGTTAGCAATCCAAACCTTTGACAAGACTGTTTCTCCGAGACAGAGCTGACCTAGAGGACGGCGGGCCTTGGCAGGACCTTTGACTTCCTACAATTCCACAGGAACCGGAAAATCTCCGCCCCACTCTACCGACACCCGCACCGAGTCCAATTCCGCCAAGTGAATCTCACACACGTTGCAGACCTGGTGAGTAACGCTTGCACCCGCAAGCCCGAAATTGGCTCATAGTGATGCTAAGTGTGCATTGATAGTTGTGATGGTCCCCATGAAGCCGCTTTCAGGTGTACACACGAGAACTAGGCACAGTTTCATTTGCCAAATAGACCCCAGCAAAGCCGCGCTGGGAACAACTCTGACCAGGATTCCACATTAGGAGGCCTCTCAACTGAGAGGGATTTTCTGAGAAAGACCAAGAGGCTGCTCCCTTTTCCTTGCTACGGAGCGTTGTTATCTTCATTACCTAGATCACCTGGAAAGTATCAGTATCCAGAATCAATAAGATAAACTCTCTGCTCCCCTGACAGCAAAAGGAACCATGACCAAAATGACCAAAGAGCGTGGAAGGAAACGATGTAATCAGAAAACTCAGAGGACAGCTCGGGGTGGGGGGTGGGGGTGGAGCCCCAGGGGGGTGGGGATGTAAGCAGGTGTTCCAGCCTGAATCATGAATAATGAAGGAATACAAATCAAATCTGAAGTCACATAGAAACATCTGTGGAATCTCAGGCAGGACTAAGATCCCATTCACAGGCTCCTGCTCGTCCACTTAATGGCAGCAAGTGTGGCTCCTGGGTTTCTTAATAGAATTAGGCATAATTTTGGTGACTGTGTTTTGCCAGTCCTCTTTCTGTGGCATCCAGTTCACCTGTAAACTTTTTGGGATCAGGCGGGAAGTCATGCAGTTTCTCAGCGCCTCGCTTCATCCTGGGTGCTCTCAGGCATGCACAAGCAGATACCTGCCTTGGTGGAGTCTTGGCTCATTCAGGAGGTTCCTTAGGGTCAGGAGGCACTAACAGCTCCAGCAGGAAGGCATGTGTCTGCACATGTGTGGTGGGATCCTCTGTTCACCTTGAGAATGCAGGTTCTTCCTGAACTAATAACTTCTTTATCATGGCATAAGTAGCCACAAAATAACAATTCATATTAACTCCATTGATAAAAATAACTGAATATCAATAATCAAGGTAATAATAATATTATTATATTGATAGTAAAATCAAACAAAGGCATTAGAGATTAAAGATTCCCGACCGGGCGCGGTGGCTCAAGCCTGTAATCCCAGCACTTTGGGAGGCCGAGGCGGGTGGATCACGAGGTCAAGAGATCGAGACCATCCAGGTCAACATGGTGAAACCCCGTCTTTACTAAAAAAAATACTAAAAATTAGCTGGGCATGGTGGCGTGTGCCTGTAATCCCAGCTACTCAGGAGGCTGAGGCAGGAGAATTGCCTGAACCCAGGAGGCGGAGGTTGCGGTCAGCCGAGATCGCGCCATTGCACTCCAGCCTGGGTAACGAGTAAAACTCCGTCTAAAAAAAAAAAAAAAAAAAGAAAAAAAAAAGATTCCCCTCTGTGAAGGGTGATGTACAGAGAGGAACACGTGAGTTGTTTGTACTCAGAGTCCAATGAAACTTGTTCCTCAAAGGCAAAGGTGAGCAGGACGAGGAAAACACACAGTTCATAAATGAGCACATGGGCTGCCTTGGAACTCAGGTGGGAACCCTGCGGGTAAAGTGCCCACCAGCCAGCCCCCACCCACCTTCATGAGGTAGGACAGCAGGATAACAGGGCAGGGGTCGGTGCAAGGGCTGCAAGGCTCATGTCACACCTAATTCAAAGAAGCTCCACTTATGACAGGTGTTTATCTGCCAACACCGTGTCACCTCTACTGCCTGGCTGCGTGTCTGCCCTCTGCTCTTCTTAACTCACAGGAGGTCCAGATGTTACTGTCCACCTGTCTGGGTACAGAGCTATTGGAGGCCATTACCCTGCTGCTTCCTCTTTGGAAAGGGGCGACACTCGTGGGCCATGCCATTCTCTGTCTCTTTGGAAAACTTTGTCAGCACATGTAAGGTTTTCTTCAGCTGCAGAAAGCCACCTTCTTCAAAGTCTCACCCTCCGCAAGTGGCAATCACACAATGATTAATGGTGGCAAGGGGTGCCTAGGCTTCACCATGTGCTTCAATTGGGAGAAACAGGGGAGGCCTTCCTTGCTCTGCAGCTCTGTCTGCGGCCGCCTGACAATGTCGGGCTGCAATCCTGTTAGGCTTGTCCCTTTGCACATTAGGCTTCCCTCCAGTCCTTTACACAGAGGTGGATCCCGACATCACTTCCTAATAAACATCCTGCACACTAAGCTTCATCTATATCCAGCTCCCTGGGAACCAAACCTGTGACAAAAGTGAAAGGTTTCTAGGGAAAATAGCATTTCCTTATCAGACAGGAATCAAATTCTGCTGAGCTAGAAAATAAGGTAAAGTCTGATGCCGTCTCATGATTTTTTCTATTAGAACATTACCACTGCCAGCAAGAATTATGCACATTAACTCGTGGGGACAAAAGTCCTATTGGAGTGGGAAGAGGTTGTTGTGAGTTGAGGAGAAATGCTAACAAATGGACTTTACCCTCAACTTGGATTCAAAAGGCGAGGAGATGAAAACAGCTGGAAATAAAAGGTCTCCAAAGATGTTTGGGTTTTTCTGGTTTTTCAAAAATCCAAATTTTAGGTTAGGAGACACCATATGTTTAAATGCTGAAAGGATGTAGCATACTGATGGACATAATTACAGATAAAGAGTCCATTTTATGAATAATACAATTTATGGTATGGCAGACCAAGGGACACAACACAAAATTGGAGTTAAAGAAATGAACAGGCATTCTTGATCATTCCTCAGCTGTTATAGCAGAGATGCCTGAACAATGGATGTCCATTTAGAACGTTTTTTTTTTTTTCCATTTATTTTATTTTATTTTATTTTATTTTATTGCATTTTATTGCATTTTAGGTTTCGGGGTACATGTGATGAACATGCAAGATTGTTGCCTAGGTACACACATGGCAGTGTGGTTTGCTGCCTTCCGTCCCCTCACCTGTATCTGTCATTTCTCCCCATGCTATCTCTTCCCACTTCCCCACCCCCCGCCCCTCCCCCATTTCCCCCCAACGGAATGTAAATTAGAACGTTTTTGTTTTTTGAGTCGGAGTCTCGCTCTGTTGCTGGGCTGGCATGCAGTGTTGCAATCCCGGCTCACTGCAACCTCCGCCTCCCTGGTTCAAATGACTCTCCTGTCTCAGCCTCCTGAGTAATCTAGAACTACAGGCACACGCCACCATGCCCAGCAATTTTTGTATTTTTAGTAGAGATGGGGGTTTCACTATGTTGACCAGGATGGTCTCCATCTCCTGACCTCATGATCCTCCTACCTCGGCCTCCCAAAGTTCTGGGATTACAGGCCTAAGCCACCATGCCCGGCCCATGTAGGGATGCTTTTAAACTTAATGGCTGAAAGTATCCACCTCCAAACTTATGCATTATATTTACAAAAGAATACAAACCATGTGATGAATTTTAAAGGGAAGACAATCCTGTGGGAATTCAACAGCCGTGGTAACGTTTTGAACTTCTTTTTATTAAACATGTAAAAAGTAAGTGAGGTTCAAGACCTAACAGAATTCCCAGGAATTGTTTGGGAAATAACCAAGATGAGCTCAGACACTGTGCAATCCTTACGATGCCCTCTGGTGGAGTTTGCTCCTGAAACCAGTGATTTTCAGCCAGAAGTAACCGTCTCTGTAGTCATAAGAATTCAACCCAAATGTACCATTCAATTTTAAATGAGATGACAATAAGATTATGTGCTATATAGTTAAATTTTTTTTCCTTCAGACAGAGTCTTTCTCTGTTCCCCAAGCTGGTGGGCAGTGGGGCACTCTTGGCTCACTGCAATCTCTGCCTCCTGGGTTCAAGTTATTTTCCCACCTCACTCTCCTAAGTAGCTGGGATTACAGGTGTGCACCGCCCTGTATAGCTAATTTTTATATTAGCAAAATTATTTCTGGAGTGGAGAGTTAGAGACCTTTGTTCTCCCATACCCAAAAACGTGTTCTCCAAATGATCTGTCAGTAGAAATAACTGATAGCTGTATTTGCTAACCAGTTTTTTCTTTCTTTAAATTCAGAACTAGAGTGCTATTAAGAAGGTTCTATCCATTTTCAACACAAGTGATGGGCTAGGCACTATTCTAAGTGCTACAGACACACATTCAGATCCTCAATAGTTCTGCCTTGTCTCCTGCATTCTAATAATGAACCAAAAGAAAAGTATAGATTCGTTATTTTTTTTTTTTTGAGATAGAGTTTAATTCTGCCACCCAGGCTGGAGTGCAGAGGCAGGATCTCTGCTCACTACAACCTCTGCCTCCTGAGTTCAAGCAATTCTCCTGTCTCAGCCTCCCAAGCAGCTGGGATTACAAGCATGTGCCACCATACTGGGAAAATTTTTGTATTTTTTGTAAAGACAACTTTCACCCTGTTGGCCAGGCTGGTCTTGAACTCCTGGCCTCAAGTGATCTATCCACCTTAGCCTTCCGAACTGCTGGGATTACAGGCATGAGCCACAGCACCCCAGCCAAGAGAATAGTTTTAAATAGAAAGTATGAAACCAAAAGAAGTGTGTGCCCATCAGTTTTATACTGTATTAGGCCAGGTGCAGAAGATCGACTTGTAGCATTGTAAGGGAATGAGGTCAGTTCACATCTAATTGTTTGGACAAGTCACCAGAAAGCCAAAGTTAGAGGAGTTGAATCTTTTGAGGCAGGTTGCACAGGCAAGCAGCAAGTTACTCTTTCTCCAAAGTTCTAAACTCTTGTTTCTCCTACTGTGGAAAAATACATCTTCTACTCGATTCCAGTTTACATAGGAAAATGCTTAATAAACCTAATAAGGGCTGCGTTCCAGGGACACACCCAGACCACACACACACAAAACCTTGATTCTGGAAGCACATGCTGTTTAGTGGAATTGGATTTTCAAGACAACAAAAATACAACTATGACACAATATTGGATTGGAATTTTTTTCATTTAAAAAGATGTCCTTGAGTTCTCTTTTCAGTAGCTGAATCCTGGGAACAACTCAAAAGTCTATCAACAGGAAATTGATAAATTATATGCATATTATAGAGTAATATTTACCAATAAAGGGAAATAATCAACATCATGGATCAATATAATCTTTCCAACCCTGAGGGGGGAAAGCTAAGCTAACAAGTGTCCCATAATATAAATAAACTTGTACAAAATTCTAGAACAGACAAACCTAATATAAGCTAAAAAAAAAAAAAAAAAAACGTTCAGAAAAACCAGGTGTGATGGCTCACACCTCTTATGCCAGCACTTTGTGAGATGGGTGCATCACATGAGCTTAGGAGTTCAAGACCAGCCTGGGCAACATGGTGAAACTACTTTGCCTTTACCGAAAATACAAAAATTAGCCCAGTGTGGTGTGGTGCACGGGAATAGAAAACCAAATACTGCATATTCTCATTTATAAATGTGAGCTAAACATTGGGTTGTACATTGTTTAGTTCTCACTTCTATGGAAACAATAGACACTGGAGATTCTTAGAGGGAGTGGGGAGGGTTGGGTGCAGGGCCTGAAAAACTACCTATTGGGTGTGATGTTCACTATGTGGGTGATGAGATCATTCATACTCTAAGCCTCAGCATCACGCAATACATCCATGAAGCAAACCTGCACGTGCATCTTCTGTGTCTAAAATAAAAATTAAAAATTTTAAAAATGAACAAAGAGCTATGAGCAGGCATTTCTCAAAAGAGGAGATGCAAATGAACAACATATATATAAAAATTTCTCACCATCTCTAGTCATCATGGGAATGCAAATGAAAACTTCCGTGAACTGTCCCCTGACACCTCTTAGAATAGCTGCTATAGAAAAGATGGATGGCCGGGCTCGGTGGCTCAAACCTGTAATCCCAGCACTTTGGGAGGCCGAGGTGGGTGGATCACGAGGTCAAGAGATCGAGACCATCCTGGTCAACATGGTGAAACCCCGTATCTACTAAAAATACAAAAAGAATTAGCTGGGCATGGTGGTGCATGCCTGTAATCCCAGCTACTCAGGAGGCTGAGGCAGGAGAATTGCCTGAGCCCAGGAGGCGGAGGTTGCGGTGAGCCAAGATCGCGCCATTGCACTCCAGCCTGGGTAACGAGTAAAACTCCGTCTAAAAAAAAAAAAAAAAAGATTCCCCTCTGTGAAGGGTGATGTACAGAGAGGAACACGTGAGTTGTTTGTACTCAGAGTCCAATGAAACTTGTTCCTCAAAGGCAAAGGTGAGCAGGACGAGGAATACACACAGTTCATGAATGACCACATGGGCTGCCTTGGAACTCAGGTGGGAACCCTGCGGGTAAAGTGCCCACCAGCCAGCCCCCACCCACCTTCATGAGGTAGGACAGCAGGATAACAGGGCAGGGGTCGGTGCAAGGGCTGCAAGGCTCATGTCACACCTAATTCAAAGAAGCTCCACTTATGACAGGTGTTTATCTGCCAACACTGTGTCACCTCTACTGCCTGGCTGCGTGTCTGCCCTCTGCTCTTCTTAGCTCACAGGAGGTCCAGATGTTACTGTCCACCTGTCTGGGTACAGAGCTATTGGAGGCCATTACCCTGCTGCTTCCTCTTTGGAAAGGGGCGACACTCGTGGGCCATGCCATTCTGTGTCTCTTTGGAAACCTTTGTCAGCACATTTAAGGTTTTCTTCAGCTGCAGAAAGCCACCTTCTTCAAAGTCTCACCCTCCACAAGTGGCAATCACATAATGATTAATGGTGGCAAGGGGTGCCTAGGCTTCACCATGTGCTTCAATTGGGAGAAACAGGGGAGGCCTTCCTTGCTCTGCAGCTCTGTCTGCGGCCGCCTGACAATGTCGGGCTGCAATCCTTTTGCACATAAGGCTTCCCTCCAGTCCTTTACACAGAGGTGGATCCCGACATCACTTCCTAATAAACATCCTGCACACTAAGCTTCATCTATATCCAGCTCCCTGGGAACCAAACCTGTGACAAAAGTGAAAGGTTTCTAGGGAAAATAGCATTTCCTTATCAGACAGGAATCAAATTCTGCTGAGCTAGAAAATAAGGTAAAGTCTGATGCCGTCTCATGATTTTTTCTATTAGAACATTACCACTGCCAGCAAGAATTATGCACATTAACTCGTGGGGACAAAAGTCCTATTGGAGTGGGAAGAGGTTGTTGTGAGTTGAGGAGAAATGCTAACAAATGGACTTTACCCTCAACTTGGATTCAAAAGGAGAGGAGATGAAAACAGCTGGAAATAAAAGGTCTCCAAAGATGTTTGGGTTTTTCTGGTTTTTCAAAAATCCAAATTGTAGGTTAGGAGACACCATATGTTTAAATGCTGAAAGGATGTAGCATACTGAGGGACATAATTACAGATAAAGAGTCCATTTTATGAATAATACAATTTATGGTATGGCAGACCAAGGGACACAACACAAAATTGGAGTTAAAGAAATGAACAGGCATTCTTGATCATTCCTCAGCTGTTACAGCAGAGATGACTGAACAATGGATGTCCATTTAGAATGTTTATGTTTTTGAGACGGAGTCTCGATCTGTTGCTGGGCTGGAATGCAGTGTTGCAATCACGCCCCACTGCAACCTCCGCCTCCCTGGTTCAAATGACTCTCCTGTCTCAGCCTCCTGAGTAGCTAGAACTAGAGGCACACGCCACCATGCCCAGCCATTTTTGTATTTTTAGTAGAGACGGGGGTTTCACTATGTTGACCAGGATGGTCTCCATCTCCTGACCTCATGATCCTCCTACCTCGGCCTCCCAAAGTTCTGGGATTACAGGCCTAAGCCACCATGCCCGGCCCATGTAGGGATGCTTTTAAACTTAACGGCTGAAAGTATCCACCTCCAAACTTATGCTTTATATTTACAAAAGAATACAAACCATGTGATGAATTTTAAAGGGAAGACAATCCTGTGGGAATTCAACAGCCATGGTAACGTTTTGAACTTCTTTTTATTAAACATGTAAAAACTAAGTGAGGTTCAAGACCTAACAGAATTGCCAGGAATTGTTTGGGAATTGACCAAGATGAGCTCAGACACTGTGCAATCCTTATGGTGCCCTCTGGTGGAGTTTGCTCCTGAAACCAGTGATTTTCAGCCAGAAGTAACTGTCTCTGTAGTCATAAGAATTCAATCCAAATGTACCATTCAATTTTAAATGAGATGACAATAAGATTATGTGCTATATAGTTAAATTTTATTTCCTTCAGACGGAGTCTTTCTCTGTTCCCCAGGCTGGCGGGCAATGGGGCACTCTTGGCTCACTGCAATCTCTGCCTCCTGGGTTCAAGTTATTTTCCCACCTCACTCTCCTAAGTACCTAGGATTACAGGTGTGCACCGCCCTGTATAGCTAATTTTTATATTAGCAAAATTATTTCTGGAGTGGAGAGTTAGATACCTTTGTTCTCCCATACCCAAAAACGTGTTCTCCAAATGATCTGTCAGTAGAAATGACTGATACCTGTATTTGCTAACCAGTCTTTTTCTTTCTTTAAATTCAGAACTAGAGTGCTATTAAGAAGGTTCTATCCATTTTCATCACAAGTGATGCGCTAGGCACTATTCTAAGTGCTACAGATACACATTCAGACCCACAATAGTTCTGCCTTGTCGACTGCATTCTAATAATGAACCAAAAGAAAAGTATAGATTTGTTATTTTTTTTTTTGAGATGGAGTTTAATTCTGCCACCCAGGCTGGAGTACAGAGGCAGGATCTCTGCTCACTACAACCTCTGCCTCCTGAGTTCAAGCAATTCTCCTGTCTCAGCCTCCCAAGCAGCTGGGATTACAAGCATGTGCCACCATACTGGGAAAATTTTTGTATTTTTTGTATAGACAACTTTCACCCTGTTGGCCAGGCTGGTCTTGAACTCCTGGCCTCAAGTGATCCATCCACCTTAGCCTTCCGAACTGCTGGGATTACAGGCCTGAGCCACAGCACCCCAGCCAAGAGAATAGTTTTAAATAGAAAGTATGAAACCAAAAGAAGTGTGTGCCCATCAGTTTTATACTGTATTAGGCCAGGTGCAGAAGATGGACTTGTAGCATTGTAAGGGAATGAGGTCAGTTCACATCTAATTGTTTGGACAAGTCACACCAGAAAGCAAAAGTTAGAGGAGTTGAATCTTTTGAGGCAGGTTGCACAGGCAAGCAGCAAGTTACTCTTTCTCCAAAGTTCTCAACTGTTGTTTCTCCTACTGTGCAAAAATGCATCTTCTACTCGATTCCAATTTACATAGGAAAATGCTTAATAAACCTAATAAGGGCTGCGTTCCAGGGACACACCCAGACCACACACACACAAAACCTTGATTCTGGAAACACATGCTGTTTAGTGGAATTGGATTTTCAAGACAACAAAAATACAACTCTGACACAATATCGGATTGGAATTTTTTTCATTTAAAAAGATGTCCTTGAGTTCTCTTGTCAGTAGCTGAAACCTGGGAACAACTCAAAAGTCTATCGACAGGAAATTGATAAATTATATGCATATTATAGAGTAATATTTACCAATAAGGGGAAATAATCAACATCATGGATCAATATAATCTTTCCAACCCTGAGTGGGGAGAGCTAAGCTGTAAAGTGTCCCATAATATAAATAAATTTATACAAAATTCTAGAACAGACAAACCTAATATAAGCTTAAAAAAAAAAAAGTTCAGAAAAACCAGGTGTGATGGCTCACACCTCTTATGCCAGCACTTTGTGAGGTGGGTGGATCACATGAGCTTAGGAGTTCAAGACCAGCCTGGGCAACATGGTGAAACTACTTTGCCTTTACCGAAAATACAAAAATTAGCCCAGTGTGGTGTGGTGCACGGGAACAGAAAACCAAATACTACATATTGTCATTTATAAATGTGAGCTAAACATTGGGTTGTACATTGTTTAGTTCTCACTTCTATGGAAACAACAGACACTGAAGATTCTTAGAGGGAGTGGGGAGGGTTGGGTGCAGGGCCTGAAAAACTACCTATTGGGAATGACGTTCACTGTGTGGATGATGAGATCATTCATACTCTAAGCCTCAGCATCACATAATACATCCATGGAACAAACCTGCACGTGCATCTTCTGTGTCTAAAATAAAAATTAAAAATTTTAAAAATGAACAAAGAGCTATGAGCAGGCATTTCTCAAAAGAGGAGATGCAAATGAACAACATATATATAAAAATTTCTCACCATCTCTAGTCATCACGGGAATGCAAATGAAAACTTCCGTGAACTGTCCCCTGACACCTGTTAGAATAGCTGCTATAGAAAAGATGGATGGCCGGGCTCGGTGGCTCAAACCTGTAATCCCAGCACTTTGGGAGGCCGAGGTGGGTGGATCACGAGGTCAAGAGATCGAGACCATCCTGGTCAACATGGTGAAACCCCGTATCTACTAAAAATACAAAAAGAATTAGCTGGGCATGGTGGTGCATGCCTGTAATCCTAGCTGCTCAGGAGGCTGAGGCAGAAGAATTGCCTGAGCCCAGGAGGCGGAGGTTGCAGTGAGCCAAGATCGCGCCATTGCACTCCAGCCTGGGTAACAAGAGCGAAACTCCATCTCAAAAAAAAAAAAAAAAAAAAAAAAAAAGATGGATGATATCAAGTGCTGGTAAGGATGTGGAGAAAAGGGAACCTTTGTATACTGGCGGTGGGGATGTCAATTAGTATGGCCACCTTGGAAAACAACATGGAGTTTTCTCGAAAATTAATAATGAAAGTACCACTTTGTTCTAGTAATCCCACTTATATATATGAAGTATTTAAAATCAGTATATGAAAGAGATTATCTGCACTCCTATGTTCCTGTGAGCACTGTTCACGATAGTCAAGATATATGGAGAAAATATACAGGTGATCATCCATTCATGGATGGACGAATGCATGTTTTACATGTATATTATATATATTATATATACATTTATTAACATTTATATATATTACTATATCTGCACAATGGAATATCATTCAGTATTATACAAATATAATGATACAACCCTGTCATTTGTGACAATATTGATGGATCTCAAGGGCATGAAGGCACGTGAAAGAAGCCAAACACAGAATAACAAATATTGTATGATTTTACTTGTATTTGAAATAGAAAACAAACTCAGAAGCAGAGAGTAGACTGGAGGTTGCCAGGAGCTGCTGTGCAGGTAAATAAGTAGGTGTGATTATAGCACAGAGGTTTAGATATACCACACAAATAAGTTAAGGAGGTCGAATTTAAAGCATAGTGCTTATAGCTCTGAATACTGTGTTGCATGGTTATAATAAGAGGGTGAATTTTATGTTATTTGTTCTTACCTATAAAAATCATTATAATGGGAGGGAGAGCTTTGGGAGGTGAAGAATATGGTTGTCTTTTTTTTTAATTTTTGAAAAAAAAATAATTAAAAGAAAAGAATGAAGGAGAGGAAGAAAGAGGAAGAGGAAAAGGGAGAGAGAACAGAAGTGTTGCTTTATTGCCCAGGCTAGAATGCAGTTTAAAAATGGGTACTGAAAACCTCTTTTATACCAATAATTGTGCTTAATAATGGAGACAAGAAAAAATGAGGGAAGAAAATAACAAACAAGCAGCCAACCAGTATTTCATTTAAACCTGTAAGTAGGTGTGATGTGGTACTGATAAGAGTGTATATTTTGTGTATTTAAAGTGGAGAGTTGTATAAATGTTAATTGAGTTTACTTGTTTCAGATCTGAGTTCAAGTCCTGGATATCCTTGTTAATTTTCTGTCTCGTCGATCTGTCTAATATTGATGTCGAAGTGTCCCACTATTATTGTGTGGGAGTCTAATCTCTTTATAAGTCTTATGGATCTGGGTGCTCCTGTATTGGGTGCGTATATATTTAGGATCTTTAGCTCTTCTTGTTGCATTGATCCTTTTACCGTTATGTAATGTCCTTCTTTGCGTCTTTTGATCTTTGTTGCTTTAAAGTCTATTTTACCAGAGGTGAGAATTGCAACTCCTGCTTTTTATTTGTTTCTTTATTTTTGCTCTCCATTTGGGTGGGAAATCTTTCTCCATCCCTTTG
Source organism: Saimiri boliviensis (assembly GCF_048565385.1). Taxonomy (NCBI): domain Eukaryota; kingdom Metazoa; phylum Chordata; class Mammalia; order Primates; family Cebidae; genus Saimiri; species Saimiri boliviensis. Next base: position 106,838,747 of record NC_133461.1, on the reverse strand, counting down.
TTTCAAGTCTTTCTGTACCTCTGCATGTGAGATGGGTCTGGATGCAGCAGACCGATGGGTTTTGGCTGTGTCTTTTGATTGGGGGATTTAGTCGATTTAAGGTTACGATTAGTAATAATATGTGTGAGTTTAATACTGCCATTTGATGTTAGCTGGCTGTTTTGCCCATTAGTTGATGTCAATTCTTCATTATGTTGATGCTCTTTACTTTTTGGTATTTTTTAGAAAGGCTGATACTGGTTGTTCCTTTCTATGTGTAGTGCTTCTTTCAGAAGCTCTTGTAAAGCAGGCCTTGTGGTGATGAAATCTCTGAGTACTTGCCTGTTCACAAAAGATTTTATTTTTTCTTCACTTACGAAGCTTCGTTTGGCAAGATATGAAATTCTGGGTTGAAAGTTCTTTTCTTTAAGGATGTTGAATATTGGCCCCCACTCTCTTCTGGCTTGTAGGGTTTCTGCTGAGAGATCTGCTGTGAGTCCGACAGGCTTCCCTTTGTGGGTAACCTGACCTTTCTCTGTGGCTGCCCTTAGTATTTTCTCCTTCATTTCAACCCTGGTGAATCTGATGATTATGTGCCTTGAGGTTGGTCTTCTTGAGGAATATCTTTGTGGTGTTCTCTGTATGATCTGGAGTTGAATATTGTCCTGCCTTGCTAGGTTGGGAAAGTTTTCCTGAATAATATCCTGAAGAGTATTTTCCAGCTTGAATTCATTCTCTTTGTCACATTCAGGTACACCTATCAAATGTAAATTAGGTCTTTCACATAGTCCCATATTTCTGGAGAGACTTTGCTCATTCCTTTTTATCCTTTTTTCTCTAATCTTGTCTTCTTGTTTTATTTCATTAAATTGGTCTTTGAACTTTGATATCCTTATGTTTATAATTCTGATGGTATGTTTATGTTTATAATTTTGATGGTAGTGATGCTTTCACAATGTATCCTTATCCTCAAACTCACTGAGATATATACATTAAATCGGTATAGCTTTTTATATGTAATCATATCGCAACAAAGTGTTTTTTAAGGAGGACTTGATTAAACAATTTATAAAGGAAGGGTAGATGTTCCTTTGCCGTTCCCGCATGCCTTTTTTCTCCCTGCTGTCTAGAATTCAGAAATAATAGGTGGGAATTTCGCAGCCAGATTAAGGCTGTTTCTAAAGTATAGTACAGCAGAGAGCCGGAAGGGCCCTGCATCCTTAGTGACATTGGAAAGTATCCGTACTAGCCCTGAATGATAGAACTACAGATTAACTTTAAGTGGAAAAAAAAATCAACTTCTGCCTTGTTTAAGCAACTTTGTTCAGGCATTAATTTTATAAACATATGGAGAATATATGCTCCTTATGAACAGGAACAATGTTTATGTCAAATGGTCCATGACGGGTGTTCAACAATGTGTGATAATGGTGATGATGATGGTGATGACGGTGATGATGATGGTGATGATCGTGATGAAGACAGTGGTGAAACAAAGTGGTTTAATAGCTGTGTATAGTTATTTTGTTGAAAGATTCTGCTACTAATAGTATTCAATATTTTTGTATGCTAGTACAGGTAAGGAAATTTACATTGTCTAATAAAAATTCTTGATCAACTTATAAAACAAAAATTTTGTAGTATGGGGCTAGGAATCTGCATTGCAAAAACAACTCTTTCAGTAGATGTTATGCACAGTAATTATTGAGAATCCCCTTATCTAGATTCAGCAGATCAGGACCTACATAGGTGCTATCAAGATTTAAGGAAGAAAATTTTTCTGACTATATCCATACCTCCAGTTAGCACAGATCAGAGATTTAAAACTCAAATCCAGACCTCCTGCTTCCATGTGCAGTGGCATTTCACTGTCCTGTTTTTCTCCACTTGATGAAGGGATTAGAGAATAAATGACCACATAATTCAACTCCCTCCTCAGCTCTGGGGAGTATAGACCTGTCCTGGGAAGCAGAAAGCTCAGACAGTAGAGAAGGAGGCAGACACACATTCACTAATCTGACATACAATGCAGCAGGCACAGTACCATAACAAAGCACTGTGGGCCTTCAGACCAGGAGCAAAGGGGCTGATTAATTCTTAATAGGGCTAGCAAAGTCAGGGAAGTGTTCACTAACAAAATGTCTAGTCATTAACTAAATCAAATGGTTTCCCAACATGGCCCAACTAATTGTAACTTAATATAAATGGTTGTTTGTTCATAAACCTTCATCTTTTGCCAAAACATTTGTAGCTTATGTTCCCATTTAACAAGGTTTTCTGGTCAAAACTGTGCGCCCACATCATTCTAATGAACTGAGTGTCCAATAAAACATGGACTCGTAGTCATCACATGAAGCTGATTTTGCATGCATAGTACATCTCTGTCTGTGAATATCCCTAATGAGGTACAGAAGGACACTTAGTATCCAAACAAAGACATTCCATTTGTGCTAGAGAGCCACAGACGGAAGTTTCCATTGCCTCCTGGAAATAAAGTCAAGGTTTCTTGTTTCTTCAGCCACGAGGATTGCTGTCCTTCTCTTTACCATTCCCTTTTTTCATGAGCCAAGCTCTACCAGATAACAAGATAAATTTCGTGTAAGCCTCGGTAAAAGTAGAGTGTCTGACACCTTGTGGTGCTATAATACTCCAAGCAAGAGCAAAATCACCTATGCCCAGAGAAGAGAGTCTCATCGGACATCTAGAAGACCTATTTATTGGCTGAGAGACCTGCAGCCTCATAGCCCATTAGTTCTGCATAGCAACTCACATGAAATGAAATCAGTGGTGTTTCAAGTGCTTGAAACCCTCTTTACGCTACCTCTACATGTGAGTTAATTAGGCCAGTTTACTACCAGTTGCTAGACCTCAAAAGCAAAACATCGAATGAACTACATGAGGCACCAGGGACTAATTCGTAAAAGACAGAGATATATGCCCTTTTAAACAGATAAATAAAAATTGCTGTGTTGAGAAAAGCCAGACAGCTTTATGATAACACGGGAAAGGAAGTCAGAATCCTATCAGATAAATTTAACAAGAACATTGAAATAACTGAAAACAAAAAGAAATTCTGGAGTTGAAAAATGCAATTGACATAGTTAAAATGTATTCAAGTCTTTTACCAGCAGAATTGATCAAGCAGAATAAATTAGTCCTCTTGAAGACAGGCTATTTGAAAGTACAAAGTCAAAGGAGACAAAAGAAAAAAAAAGAAAACACTTCCCAAGCAGAAGGAGTTATTCTCTACAGGCACCACAACTGTGAATGTGCTTCAGGTCACACCTGAAGGCAGTAAATCTCAGTCTTACCCAAGGCCCGCTACCTGCACTACATGCTTACTGCCGCTCGTCATTCGGGACCCCAGGGCTCTTTAGGCAGCAAGTGATGAATCCAGGCAGGCCAGGATATAGTGGAGCGCAATTGTATGTTATTTGCTTCTTTCTCTTGCTGGTTTTAGAGCCCATTTTAAAAAATTTATTTTTGTTTAAGATAGGGTGTCACTCTGTCACCCAGGCTGCAGTACAGTGGCACGGTCTCAGCTCACTGCAGCCTTGACCTCCTGGGCTCAAGCAGCCCTCCCCTTAGCCTCCAGAGTAGTTGGACCTACAGGCATGCACCACCACACACAGCCAATTTTTTCTGTATTTTCACTCTGTTGCCTAGGCTGCTTTCAAGCTCCTAAGCTCAAGTGATCTTCCCCCCTCAGCCTCCCAAAGTGCTGGGATTACAGACATGAGCCACCACACCTACCTGAATCTTCTCTTTGTCCTTGATTTCTGGGAGTTTGAGTATTAAATATCTTGAGGTAGTCTTATTTGGGTTAAATCTGCCTGGTGTTCTATAACCTTCTTGTATTTGACTATTGATATATTTTCTAGGTTTGGGAAGGTTTCTGTTACTACTTTGAAAATAAACGTTTCATCTCATTTGTCTCTCTGCCTCCTCTTTAAGGCAAATAACTCTTAGATTTGCCCTTTTGAGGCTATTTTCTAGAGTCTGTAGGCATGCTATTTTTGGTTTGTTTTATTGACAAGAGACTTGTTTATTAATGATTTAGTCTTTCAACTAACATTTATTATGTACTTTCTATCTTTAAGGTGCTGTTATAGATACTGGGTATACATCAGCAAACCCAATGTATCAAAATTGATGCTTTCATTGAAGGATACAGTCTAGATGGAAGAAAAAGGCAATATACACCAAAAATAAAAATAGACAAATGAAGATAGAATAATAAAGATAATGTATTTTGAGGTTAAATTTTTAAATAACATGTCAGTGATAGTTTGAAGAGGATATGACATTCAAACCAATGATGAAAGGAAGCAAATGAGTCAGACATATAAAAATGTAGAGTTCTTGAAAGCAGAACCAGTGCAAAGACCCTAATGGTAGAACAGGACTGCAAAGTGTGAGGAAAAGCAGGGTGGAAAACGCACCTGAGCAGTGTGAGTGAAGAGACAGCCAGGCCCGCGGGCTGTTGTCATGACCTTGTCCTTTACCTTGGAGGAAGTGGAAGGTTTTGACATTATAGGTACTCTTTGTGACAGCAATCACTGCTTTACGTTTTCTTACATGGTCTGAGCCCATGTAACTTTGTGCCTTAAATGCCTAAGAATGTAGCGTATGAACGTGATTTCTAGACATTCCAGTATCATTGTTAACATTTTTATTCCATATAAAAGGAGGTCTATTTAGATGTTAGAATCATCTTGTGATTGAACAAGATGGGATGTGAACCCACCCAGGCCCAGGGCTGAGCAGCAGAGCAGCTGCCTCTGACATCTGCATGAATTTCACACACAACAGGGGGTGACCCAGGCTTGCTGGCCATTGTGCTTCAAAACATTTTTCCAAGGGATGGCTGTGACTACAGTTTTCAGATGTGCTCTGGCCGCCAAGGACTGGGGGTGAGGTGAGGGTGTCCTCTGTATAAAAAGTGCTGTTTCAGGTGCTTCCGAACGGACACCTTAGGGCATCTGAGCGATTCCCCGGAGGGCAGCTCGGCCTATCTCAGGCTACCGCTAGAGTCACCATGGGACATTCTCACCAGCAATCAACCAAAAAGCATCAGCGTTTCCGTGAACCTGGCTGCGATGATAAGAACCCAGTGTTTTCTAATCTAAAACTTCTATGCAGAACATTTTTATTTTCATATGATTTCTCTCGTTTTTGCTTCTCTGTCTTTTTCACTAACTTCTGAAGTGATTAGCATCAGATCTGATTGCCCAAATGCATCTGACTGAATTCATACTCCTAGTCTCAAACTTATCTTTATATTTCACCATGAAATATTTCTCTAGGTTACTTAAAATCTGTCAAAGAAATTACAAATGAGGCTGGCTGCAGTGGCTCAAACCTGTAATCTCAGCACTTTGGGAGGCCGAGGTGGGTGGATCACGAGGTCAGGAGATCTAGACCATCCTGGCCCGACATGGTGAAACCCCATCTCGAATAAAAAATAAAATACAAAAAAAATTAGCCGGATGTGGTGGTATACATCTGTAGTCCGAGGTACTCAGGAGGCTGAGGCAGAAGAATTGCTTGAAGCCGGGAAGAGGAGGTTGCAGTGAGCCGAAATTGTGCCGTTGCACTCCAGCCTGCTGCATTGGTTTTTCCATAAGGTAGCTCAGAACATGGAAACTGACTTTTCTTAGAGTGATTAAATAAGCCAAGGAGAGCAAGGATGCCCAAGATTGTTCTGAATTACGAAGTGACAACCTATCCTGTCTGCTGCACTGCAATTACTAGAAGCAGTTAAGTCCAGCCTACTCTCAGAAGGAGGTGTTACACGAGGGCATGAACATCAGGAAGGAAGGATAGCTGGGGACCACCGTGGAAGCTGACAGTAACATTCAGTGGTGTAGACTTTTATTCAGATAGCTATATTTAGGTTCACATTTTTTAATTACTATAGGGACTATTCTGTAGAGATGACAAAGGCTGCTTATGCTAGCAAAAATGTTTCAAAATCTTTAGCTATTGAATTTCAGTAGCGGAATTCCAAGTAATTTTCCTTCTTTTCTTCAGTTTGTTGAATTTTTTAATGCCAAGCTTTACTTGAAAAATAAATGTTTATTTAAAACAATAACTAATGATTTTAAAAGAGGTTGAAATATGCTTTCAACTTAATAATGTTGCTGTAAAATGAAATACCAAATTCTTTCTTCCAGATATATAGAAGTAAAATTGTTATACACAAACTGTACATAATTAGTGGATATAATTTGGCAAGTATGCACTTATATATTATTCCTATTACCACAACCAACATCCAGGTAATAGCATATCCATCACCTCTAAGAAGTTTCCTATGTCCCTTGGTCGTTGTCAGATCCCCTAAGATCTACCGTCTTAACAAATTGCTAAGTACACAATATCCCATTCTATGTTTTAGAGCCTATCTCTGCCATTGACTAATTTTATATAGCTCTAACCCTTCAGCAAGAACTCCACGTATTGCTCTTCCCGCACGCAAGAAAACACCAAACTCTTTTCAAGCACATTCTGTATAATCCGTTACATGATGCTTCTCCCGACATCCTTTTATTCGCTCCCTTTCAGTAAAGGAAACTGCTACTATAACAATGATCTATTTTGGATTTTTGTATCTTTTACATATGTTACTGCATGAAGCCATTTCACATTTTTTCTCCCATGATCTTACCATGAAGTACTCCATGCACTTCTAGTTCCTACGATATTGCCTGGCAAACAATAGATGTATAAAGTAGGATCGATGATGTTGCCCGTGCATGTAGAAAATAGTAAAGAAAGCAGCTGACAAGAAAGACATCCGGAGTCTTTGGGAACTAAATAATATTAATCTGCTTTCTCATCCATTGAGATATGCCCATATTTATGTACTTTTGTGTCCCTGGAAATGTCCTGTGGGAGACTTAGTTATTCTCTTTTCGTTAGGCTCTGCTAACCAAGAACAAATCACACACCCAGAGAACATCATAAATAGGCACAGACCCACCATGCCCAGAAAGTCCAGGCTCAACCCGCATGGATGCTGGCCCTTCAGCCATGAGATTCCATTTGCTTCTCTTTATTGTCCTTCTTTTTTCGATTCTCTCATCCCCAGGTAAGTTGGTAGCTGATTATGATAAAGTTTGGCAGATTCGAAGGCTGTGTCTCTGGCCAGACGAGATCCTAGAATGAGTCTTGTGGGTTCAGGAATCTCATATATACAGCTTTACTAGGATTATAATAGGGAAAAATAGAAAAGAGACTCATTTAGCAGTAGCACCTGTTGATCAGTTTCTATCCATGTCTTTTGACCTAGTGAATGGATATAATAATGGATGCTGCTGAAATTCAACCCTGTCAAATATAACTGCCCACATTTAATTTCCATGCCTCACCAAGGCATCTCAAAATACAAAGTAAGGATACAAGGGAATGCGACCTCAATGGGATGCCTCGGTGGGGCATGAACATTCGTATGCAGGCAATTAGATATGACAGGTCTGAACTTTACAGCTTTGTCATAGTAGATTGTTTCTTTAAACAATTGATACGTAGCTGCCTAATTATTTCTCCACATTACAAATTTCAATACATTTAGTTCTTGAGGGTCCACATATGCTGTTTCTGTTACTAACTTTTATTCATGGTGTCTTGCCTACCTGATCATTTTTAATGCTGAACTCACTGCTCATCCTTAATCTGCCATTATTCTATGGTCTAAAATGGGAATGCTATCATCCACACTTCTTCTGCGAAAATGACTCAATGCTTTATCTCAACATAGGAGCTTCTGCATTAACACACTGGAATTCCCGATGGCCCAAGAGTCAGTAGTACCCCCATTCGCATTGCTGATAATAGCAGATCTTCCCAGAATATCTTCCGGGAAACCCTCACCCGCTTCCATCAGCTAGCCAGTACAAAGCGCCCAGTGCTGAAGCTCCAGTTCACAGAGTATTTTTGTGTTTGAAAGAGGGGATATTTTAAGAACTTGCCTAACCATTTTCAAGAATAGAAATGTTTCAAAGAGATCCTCTAAAATATATTGGTTCTATAGCAGTAGTCGCTGGAGAGCAGCTGACTTGTAGTCATGGACAAAAGCCTAAATCTTTCTTTCATTCTATTCACACCAATTTTGTATCTTTTGGGCATATCTCAGATTAAGATGCATTGATAGTGTTCTATGATTTGGGGCACTACTATAGATTCTTCAAAACATATTACATCATTCCAGTGGTATTTGGGGAGGTACAGAGGATAGAAAAAACGATAGGCTCAAGTCTCCCCTGTCTTCTCTTCTTACCGCATATGGCATTGTCCAAAACATTTCGAACTATATTAACACAGCATTGACAGCAGGCTTTCTTCTTTTCCTTCTGACTTTAATAGGGCTATTTATAATGAAATTGCTATATGGGTTGTATTCAGACAAACTTTGACTTTGTAAGGGCAATATATTTCTCATTATTTTTTAAATGTTTACCAGGATGCACTGCTAATATTATTTTCAATTCTCCCCTTTCTAAGGCAGATTTAAATAACTTGATGAAGTCTATTAGTATATTATATATACTATAGTATATAGTAGTATATTATAAACACTACTCTGCTACAGGAAACAAAAAGATCACCACCAAATTGTATAGCTATGTACAAAGCAAAACAGCCCTGGGAGGGTTCGAGGGACCATTTAAGAAGCCATTGCAACACAGTGGGGAGAGAGAGAGAGAGACAGAGAGAGAGAACACAACAAAACAAAAGAATAGCCACATGGAAAAAGCAACTAGTGAAATCACACACCTGAGATGCCAGAACCATCTTTTTTGGCTAGGCTAGAAACAAAAAAAGGAGAAAGAGACGATCCGTATCAGCCACAAGGTGGAAACCGCTATGACCCTCAGTAACCCGTTCTGGCAGAGGACACTGGCATTTTTTGCCACTGGGGTAAGCAGCAGCCATTCCTGACAGAAAACCCCGAGAAAAGGACGAAGATGTACCGTCCCCTCTCACATCCGTTTTCCATGAAAACTACAATGACTGTTGTGCCAAACCAGGATGGGAACTGCTACCTCTCTTAACCTGCATGTGCCCCTGACATATGAGCAGCAGCGATGCTAAGAGCTCCCACATAAAAATGCTCATACTGAAGTCATTCTGTTTCTTAAGAGTGTTTATGGATTTACATTCTCTTTGTGGACTAAACATCTTGCTGGATCTTCTTTTCTGCAGTAAGAAGTGGTTTGGGTCCTGCTGAAGGTCATTGTCTCAATTTGGGTGGGGTTTGCAGAAGAGATATCTGCAAAGTAATAGAAGATGCAGTCGGTGCCTGCCGAAGAAGGATGAAGTGCTGTAGAGCATGGTGGATTGCAATGCCAATTCCAACACCACTTATCATGTCAGATTACCAAGAACCTCTTAAACCGAAGGTGAAATGAAACTGACCTAAAATAAAAATACATCAGAAGTGAAGTTTTTGCATCCAAGAATATTAAAATATACATATTCAGTACTTCCATCTTGATAACTATCTTCTATTTTCACTTATCAGTGCAAATGAGTAAACGTTAATTTCAAATATACCCAAGTACTATTCTCCCATGAGTCATTAACAGACCTTAACAAACCTTTAAAAGTGACGAAACTGTTACTTGTGTTTTCCAAGGTAGTGGATTGAAGGCATTTTGTTGGCCTGCCTCTCCCACTTGGAAAGACAAAACTGTGTGTAGACGTTCACACTGTGAACTTCTTTCGAGAAACATCACAGGAACTTCACAGGAAAATTGAAATAAGCCACAGACCCTTTGAAAGAAGCAGCAGGATGCAGCTTACACCATGAGCTAGCGGAACATTTTAAGTGCCTGGGGTGTTAGATGGGAGTAAACTGACTCTAAGACACACAGTTCCACTGGGAAACCTATCAAACCAGGCCATGGGGGAAGGCCTGAACCCTACCCAACGCTGGACCTGGTTTAGTGAAGAGTGGGGAGTATGTGCAGAGCGGCATTAGGATGTGCTTTGAGTCTGCCGGTCTCTGGCAGGATGGAGGGAAGCCATTCCTGATTCCACTTCAGAGAGGACCTCCCAGAAGTCTGCCCGCTAACTCAGACGGTGGTCACAGGTTGAGAGAACTTCCCAGCTGAAAGTTTTGATATAATCTTGAGTGGGGACAAACTCCCCAGGCCAGAACCGAGGGGTGAGTGGGTATTGTGCTGCAGCAGGGAGCATAGGAGCTGGGTGTCCCTGCTCTGCAGGTGGACCAGGAGGGGTGTGGCCTGAAGGCTGCCATTGCTATCTCCATAGGAAGGGCTTATGGTATCAGTTTTGCGTTCTGAATGCAGACTTCCTGAAACTTAGCTAGCTACTCCCAGCGGAACACTGTGGGTGTGAGGCCTGCCTTGCCAAGTGTGTGGGAGCTGGGTGGAACTTACTGCCAACCTGCTACTCCCGGTTCTTCATGTGGACTCTCCTTGTACAGAGGCAGAGACAGCTTCACTCTCCTCTGGAAAAGTATCCCAGTGGCCCAAGAACGGCCGTCCAATTCCCACTGGAGCCACAGCTTGTCCCACATGGAGAGAGCCAGAGCATGGCCTCACCTGCTCCAGTTCCCACCTGGTTTGCTCAACCACCCTCCCTGGTAGATTAACACAAGTAACAGAGGAAACTTTTAGGAACTCTCTGGCTCCACCCACTTCCTGAGACACTGGAGTACCTCCCATGGGTAACATAAGGCAAGTCAAAATCTCACCACTACCACCACAGCTGGCAGTCTTTCCCAACTGCCACCTCTGGCTGAAGGTCATCTGACACAGTCCATTACCGCATCTGCAGTAGAATAGCAGAGCACCCAGGAAGGAGAAAATCTGTGAGTGGCCACAAGTCTTACCATTGCCTACATCACTCTGGCTAACCAGGTGGCCCTGAGTCTATCCATGTGATGAGTTCATTACTACTACAACTGGCATTTGAGAAATTCAACACACTAGGGCTACGTTTAACCAAGGAATCTCTCAGAGTCTATGTGACTCCCCTGCCACCCCGATCTGATCAGCTGCTGATGCACACTGCTGGGAGACTTGAGGATAGATTACATCCCTGGATCCATTGCAGACATTCTCCAGCATGGCCTGCTGTGTGGCAGCCCCACTGGGTGGCTAGCTCCAGAGGAACAGCAGCATTCACAGTCATCTGGATGTCAGGGACTCCTGCTCCGAGGAAAGAGGAAGTGCATCACATCAAGGAAGCACCCTGGGGGCAAAATAATATAGAGAGTCTTGAGTCCCAGAACACTCCACTGTGGGGAGTTGTTAGTTTTTATTTTTGTTTTCCAGCAGAGGAACCTATGCATGCTTGGCTCAGCAAGGAAAGTCTGGGGCTAGACCCCAGCAGTAGGGCAGCCTTGATGCTCAAGAAGGGTCTTGGAGAATGGAGACTTACTTTCCATCTCATTCACTACGGCAGACACAGTAGTACTGTGCGCAGAGCCAGTACACAGAGGTGAGCGGCCGTACAACCTACTGAGACGCCAGCCAGGACAGCTAAAGGAGTACTGGCATTACCTGTCCCACAACCCCAGACAGCACAGCTTGCAGCTCCACAAGATACCCCTTCCGTCTGTTAGAGGAGATCAGAAGAAAAAGTAAAAAGGACCTTGTCTTGCACCTTGGAGGTCAGCTGAGCCACAGTAGGATAGGGCGCTGGTCAGGGTCATAGGGTCATGAGGTCATGAGGTTCCCGTTGCAGACACTTGCTTCTGGATGACACTTCTAGACACTTCCTGGGCCAGAAAGAAACCTGCTGCCCTGAAAGAAAGGACTCAGTACTGGCAGTGTTTCTAATCTACGGACGAAAAAGCCCATGAACCCTGAAGAACCAACAGCAGTATCCAGGTAGTATGCTGTGGGCCTTGGCTGAGACTCAGAAACATGGGACTACCAGCTGACTGCAGCTGAGAATGAGCACATTCCCAGCTGTGGGGGCTGTGAATAGAGAATCCTTCTGCTTGAGAAAAGCAGAGGGAAGTGTAAAGGTGACTCCGCTGTACACCTTAGGTAAGAACTCTGCCACGGAATAGTAGTGCATGAAGCAGGCTCTTGGGATCCTTGATTTCAGGACTAGACTCATGGATGGCGTTTCTGGACGTGTCCTGGGCCAGAGGGGAGCCAACTGCCCTGAAAAAGTGCATCCCAGGCCTGGCCACATTCAGCTGACTGAAGAGCTCTTTGGCCTTCACTGAACATCAGCAGTAGCCTGGCAGTGCTCTCCATGGAATTGTGGTGATGGTGGCCACAGGCTGAGGCTCCTCTGCCGGTAAAGGGGAAGGAAGAGTGAGAACATCTGTGTCACGTGGTTTAAGTGCCAGCTCAGCTGCAGCAGAATAGAACACCATGTCGATTTCTAAGGTTTTTGACTCCAGTCCCTGGTTCCTGGACGGCATCTTTGGACCCAAATGGAACCTGGGAAACTCATCACTCCGAACAGGAGGATACGGTTGGTAGTTTCCCAGAGTTTGTTATCTGGCCCGGCCCAGTTAAGCATCTATGGGATGGAGAGGCTGAAATTGCCTGGCCTGTAGCAACAAAACTCCAATGGAGGGTCCAGTAAAAGCTCTTCACTGTAGCAGCAGGTCCATGCTCATTCACAGCACAGTGTGGTCCGTGAATGTGCATGCCTGTGACAGTGGGAGAATACTTTGTGTGGACGCACATTGGTGGGGGTTCATATGCAGAAGCTCACACATGGTTAGATGTGGTCTTCTGGCAAAATATCTATGGTGGTGAGTGTTGTGAGCAGCCCAAGTTGGGGATCTGAGCTTGTACAGCAAAAAGGTGCAGCCAGGCAGAAACCCTGGGAGATGCTGACAGACAAGGGCGGTGCCCATAGTACACTTGCCTGATTGAATGGACAAGACAGTTCTGAAATCAATTGCATATGGTGTGTAAAAAAATGGCATTAGGGAAAATTCTGAAATCAAGTGTCCAGCTGTGAAAGCTGCATCTTTGAAGCACAATCTTAGCCCTGTAATGAGACTTATTAATCTTTGGTGGTGTTTCCGAGGAAATTATTTTGGAGAATGGCCCCTTCGTTTTGTGTATTTGCTTATGACATTTCATGCTCAATCTGGGGCTAGAAACTCCTTTTAAATTTTTCTTTTTGAGACAGAGTTTTGCTCTTGTTACCCACGCTAGAGGGCAGTGGCAAAATCTCGGCTCACTGCCACCCCTGCCTCCTGAGCTCGAGTGAATCACCGGCCTCAGCCTCCCGAGACACTGGGATTACAGGTGCTTGCCACTATGCAGAGCTAATTTTAAAATATATATATTTAGTAGAAACGAAGTTTCACCATGTTGGCCAGGCTGGTCTCGAACTCCTGACCTCAGGTGATCCACCCAACTTGGCCTCCTAACGTACAGGAATTACAGACATGAGCCACTGTCTCCGGCCTTCCATTTAAATATTAACAAAAATCATCCAAATAGCACAAAATCAACAGGTGCTTCAATTTGGAATCATCACAGATCAATTTCTCATTAGGTACAGTGATCAAAGTTTACCTACCCAAGAGTAAACATGTCCACGGTAGAACTCAGGGCTCCATAGAAACACAGAATCTTGAGTACAACCCTGCTCAAGCATCCAAATGTGCATATTCACAGTGTCTCTGTGCGACACGTGCAAACTTCAGTGCGATGAGCACAACCTGCAGACACGTTGTCCTTTGGGCTCACCTGGGAATCAGTTAGGAGCGTGAAAGGACACTGATGCCCAGGTCCCGGCTCCAGAGATTACAACCTCCAGCGTCTTGTGTGAAGCCATGGCATCTGGATTTCTCATGGTTCTGGAGATCTTTCTCCTGAAAACTGTGGCTCCTTCCTCCCCGTTCAGTCTTGGCAGCATTCATTTCTTTTTCCGGGACTCAGTCCATCAGGAATGAGATGCCTCCTCATTGAGCACACCTGACACACGACAAGACAAGTGAAAGAAACTGTGCCAAAGGTCGCACTCTTCCCATTCCACTGTCCTTCCTAAAACTGATCCTAATTTCATGAGCCCTGAGCCAGGGACTGTTTCTTTACACCTCAAAATCTTATCGCATGGCTTAAATTCTACCAGTTTCTTACTGTCTGAAAAATATTAAGAAAATCCACACAGCCAGGATCTTCATTCCTGATAAGTCAAAGGGCCTGGAGACACACCACAATTCTGTGCCTCTGATATTATGTCACAGGTCTACATTCAGCAGCATGAAATTTTACAGTAAATGTGGTAATTGCGGGTCCACAGCACAAAGAGTAACTAGAAATTGAAGCAACATCTCAGATCCTGAACAACTGATTGTTTATTGCTTCTTCAGACAGGGCCTCACTACGGTCACCCAGAACTTTCCAGTGTGTCATATTGGTTGTTTGCTTTTGTCAAGTTTTGGAAGTTTTTATTTTCTCTCTATTGAATGTTAATTCATTATCAGATATGCAGTGAAATATTATCTCCCATGCTCTGAGTTATGTTGTCTGAACTTTCATTAGTTCTGTAATACATCGAAAGTTTTCATTTTGATACCGATGGATTGGTCAAGTTTTTATTATTTTGCGTTTTTTAAAGTTGCCATCATATGTCAGAAACACTGAAATATAAACTTTAAGGAACATTTCTCTTTACTTGCAGTCATAACTTCAGTGGATGTCATCAGTTAGTCTTGGTAATTGCATGTTTTCTGGAAGGTGTTTCCTGGTCTGCTTTGTGCATTGAAAATTTCATCAATCTTCACTGCATGTTTCGACATATTAAGGCAGTAGACCCACTCGACACTTGATTATTTCAGTATCTAGCTTCCACAAGACCATTGCAAAGACTTGTCTTGTTCCCACTGCCAGGTCATTGCACCCTGATAGAGAATCAATTAGCCTTCCAAACGAAGGTTATCGAAGGAATGTCTATTTGATTACATCTTGCTTTCTTAAGGCAAAGAATATGCTGTGTTCATTATGGTAATTTGTTGAGTATAGTCAAATCAGAAACCGTACTTCTAACATCTTGTCCTTCAGTCACTGAAAAGATGACCATATCTCCCAGATGCATATGCTTACAAAAATACTGAACACACAAACACACATACAGACACATGTCCAGGCTGACACACACACACACTGGCAAAAAAAAAAAAAAAAAAAAAATACACTGTTCAATAGGTACAGAAATCTTCCCTGAAATTGTTTTCCATGAAATAAAACAAATGTGTAGCCACCATCCCTTCCTGGTTCCACACTTACTATATTTGCCCATCATCCTGATAAGTAAATCTGCTTCAGGTGCTCTATAATTCATTACCTGGGCTGTGTCCATTTAATTGCCTGAGGAATGCCAGAGGACAGGCCCTGAGGCCCATAGCTTGATTGTGTGCTGTTCATTGATTGGTGGACCCAGTACGTGATAGGTGGGTTTGGTGATCCCACCAGGCAGGAGATAAGTATACAAGGGCTGGCAGGGCAAGATAGCCCATCATTTGAAGGCTCTCTCCCAAGAGGAAGCATCTTGCTGCAGCAGGCAGGTCCCAGCAGAAACCAGGTGATCCTTGCTCCTGTCTGTTGGACTCCATCCGTCTCACTATATAATTAAGGTAAGGAATATGCCTTAATTACTTGTTGATTACTGTACTGCGGTTTCAACTTCTTGTCCTTCAGTCGCTGAAGGATAATTAAATTTCTTAAATGCACATGCTTTGCAAAGGAATTTTCAAAACACACACACATACAGACACATACACACACACACACACACATACATCCCAGACACAAACACACAAAGAACCTTATGCACAGACGCACACAAATACACACACACAATACACACATACAATAAACACACACACACACACACACACAAACACGCGGTTTCATATGTACTTAATTCTTCTGTGGCATTTATTTTCCATAAAATAAGGTCAATGAGTGGCCGCTGTCTTAACCTGATTCCACTCTTATTGTGTTTGCCCATCATCCTGACAAGTAAATCGGCTTCAGGTGTTCTATAATTCAGACTGTGGGCTGTGTGCGCTGAATTCCCTGGGGAATACAAGAGGAAATTCCCTGAGGCCCATAGCTTAATTGATGCTGCTATTTGATTGGTGGATCGGGTGCCTGATGGGCGGGTGTGATGATCCCTCTGGGTGGGAGCTAGGTATATAAGGGCTGGTGCAGCCAGGTAGCCTGTCATTCGAAGGCTCTCTCGCAAGAGGAAGTGTCTTGTCCCAGCAGCAAAACCTGGTGATCCTTACTTCTGGACTTCTGGCACCATGGAGGCCGGTTCACTCCACTTGGGAGGAGAGTCGCACTTCAATGACTTTCCAAAACTCACATCTTCTCTGCCAGATGCAGCTGTTGCCGAATTCAAGCCGAGGTCTCCACCTGAGAAGTCATCATTTCCATCTGAGCCCCATGTCGCCCTCTCTGATTCTTTGGCTCCTGAGCCAGCAAGACAGCTGGCTCCCAGGGAGAAACTTCCTCTGAGGAGCAGGAGACCTGCTGCGGTGGGGGCTGGGCTCCAGAACATGGGAAATACTTGCTATGTGAATGCTTCCCTGCAGTGCCTGACATACACACCACCCCTTGCCAAGTACATGCTATCTGGGGAGCACTCTCAAACTTGCCATCGCCAGAAGGGCTGTATGCTGTGTACTATGCAAGCTCACATGACACAGGCCCTCAACCGTCCTGGCCACGTCATCCAGCCTTCACAGGCATTGTCTGCTGGCTTCCACAGACGCAGGCAGGAAGATGCCCATGAATTTCTCATGTTCACTCTAAATGCCATGAAAAAGACGAGCCTTCCCAGCCGCGAGCAGCTAGATGATCACGCTGAGGACACCACCCTCATCCACCAAATATTTGGAGGCTACTGGAGATCTCAAATCCAGTGTCTCCACTGCCATGGCACTTCAGACACCTTTGACCCTTACCTGGACATCGCCCTGGATATCGAGGCAGCCCAGAGTGTAGAGCAAGCTTTGCAACATCTGGTGAAGCCTGAAGAACTCAATGGAGAGAATGCCTATCATTGTGGTATTTGTCTCCAGAAGGTGCCGGCCTCCAAGTCGTTAACTTTACACACCTCCCCCAAGGTCCTCATTCTTGTATTGAAGAGATTCTCCCAGGTCACAGGCCACAAACTGGCCAAGAATGTGCCATATCCTGAGTGCCTTGACATGCAGCCGTACATGTCTCAGCAGAACTCAGGACCTCTTCTCTATGTTCTTTATGCTGTGCTGGTCCACGCTGGGTGGACTTGCCACAATGGACATTACTTCTCTTATGTCAAAGCAGGAGCTGGGGATGCCCAGTGGTATAAAATGGATGATGCCAAGGTCACTGCCTGTGGCGTGACTTCTGCCCTGAATCAACAGGCGTATGTTCTCTTTTACATCCAGAAGACTGAATTGGAAAGAGACGGTGAGACGGTGTCAACAGGCAGGGAACCAAGAGCCCTTGGTGCTGAAGACACGCACAGGGGAGCAGCTCAAGGAGAGCTCAAGAGGGACCCCTGCCTCCAGGTCCCTGACTTGAAAGAGCGCGCGGAGGAAAGAGCCACTGACGAAAGCAACTTAGACAGCTGGAAATTCCTCCAAGAACAAAACAAAACCAAGCCAGAGTTCAACATCAGAAAAGTCGAATGGACACTGCCTCCCGATGCACTTGTGATTCATCAATCGAAATGCAAGAGTGGGATGAAAAACCATCATCCTGAGCAGCGAAGCTCCCTGCTGAACAACTCCTCCGGGAACCTGACAGATCATGAGTCCATCAACACTGGCACGCTCACTTGTGTGAAAGGGAGGGCCGGGAGATCCAAAGGGAAGAACAAGCACAGCTGGAGGGCTCTGCTTGTGTGCCAGTGATCTCAGGGCAGGTGCCGACCCACACGCAGGCCCACGTGCACATGGGCGCGTGCACACACGCACACACACACACACAAGCATATACAGTCAGTCCTACATCAAGGGACAAGGAGCCCAGGTTTCTGTTTATGCAAGAGAGGAAACTGGAGAGTGATGCCTGCATTTCAAGATGAGCCCACGTACGGGAAATATCGAGTGTTGGAGTCAGGACACTTCTGAACCTGTGGTGGGACTGTCTGTTTACGTTCATAGTAGATGACAGTAGTGTGAATTTCTGAATATTTCACATTGAGGTTTGCATGTGAGGAAAATGGTATTTACTATTTTGCCTTGGGGTGTGTTTCATGAGTCAATTGTTGGTAGGCACGAGAAGCTGACATTTTGCTAAGGTGAAACATCTGTGGAGCATTCTCCCAACGCTGAATAGCAGAAACAGGAACGCGTTTGGAAGAAGGATGTTCTTCCTTTTTACCCCGACCTGGTGTTTTTACATTGCTTTTTTAATGGACCTCAGGCAACCTAGAACTGGTGGCCTTGGCAGAACCCACATAATGCTGGGAACAGACAGACAGAGGGTGCCTATTGATGCTGTCAATTTCACATGAATTGAAATGGGAACTTCTCCCACTGCTATGTCAGGAGTGTGTGTGTATTAAACTAAAATGAACTGAGAAATCCCCCAAATAAATAGCATTTGCTATGTAAAACATGGCATCAGGATAGACCCTGGGTTAAGCGTCCAGCTGTGAAAGCTGCATCTTTGAAGCTCCATCTCTGTGTTGCAAGGAGACTTGTTGATCTGTGCCAGTGCTTCAGTCCAAACTATTTTGGAGAATGGCCCTTTTGTCCTGTGTTTCTGCAGATTACATTTCATGGCAAATCTGGGGTTCATAGAAATTCATCCAAATGACACAAAACCAACAAGTGCTTCGACTGGGAATCATCACAGATCAACGTCTCGTTAGGCGCAATGATCAAAGTCAATCTACCCAAGAGGAAAGCTATCCAGGGCAGAACTCAGGGCTCCATAGAGACACAGACCCTTGGATACAACCCTGCTCAAGCATCCAAATGTGCATCTTAACAGTGTCTCTGTGTGACATGTGCAAACTTCAGTGCAAAAGCCCTTGGGCTTTCCCGAGAATCAGGAGCATTCAAGGACATTGATCCCCAGGTGCCGGCTCCAGAGATAAGAACTTCCAGCGTCTTGTGTGAAGCCACAGCCTCTGGATATCTCAGGGTTCTGGAGATGATTCTCCTGAAAAAGGGGGCTCTTTCCTCCCTGTCGAGCATGCGTCTCAGCCATGCTCACTTCTTCCAACAGGACTCTGTCTGTCAGGCACGGGACGTCTCCTGATTGAGCACACCTGGAAAAGGCAAGTGAAAGAAACTGTGCCAAAGGTCGCACTCTTCTCATTCCACCATGCTCCCTACAATCATCCTCATGTCACGTGCCTGGAGCCAGGTCCTGTTTCTTTTCACCTCCAGGCCTTGTCGCATGGCCTCAATTCTGCCCTGTTTCCTACCGGTCTGAAAAATGTGGAGAAAATCCACAGAGCCCGGATCTTCATTCCTGGTCAGACAAAGGGCCTGAAGACACACCCCAATTCTATCCCTCTGACATGGAGGGCCATGTCTAATTTCATCCGCATGAAATTTTGCGTTAACTGTGGGAACGGCAGGTAGACCCCACAATAAGTCACTGGAAATTCAGGCAAGATCTCAGATCCTGAACAATTGATGAGAGAATGCATGAGAAAATTGGGTTGTTTTGCCTGTTTTGCACAAAGAACCTTATGCACAAATGCACACACACAATACACACACACAATACACACATACAATACACACACACACACACACACACACACAAACACGCGGTTTCATATGTACTTAATTCTTCTGTGGCATTTATTTTCCATAATATAAGGTCAATGAGTGGCCGCTGTCTTAACCTGATTCCACTCTTATTGTATTTGCCCATCATCCTGACAAGTAAATCGGCTTCAGGTGTTCTATAATTCAGACTGTGGGTTGTGTGCGCTGAATTCCCTGGGGAATACAAGAGGAAATTCCCTGAGGCCCATAGCTTAATTGATGCTGCTATTTGATTGGTGGATCGGGTGCCTGATGGGCGGGTGTGATGATCCCTCTGGGTGGGAGCTAGGTATATAAGGGCTGGTGCAGCCAGGTAGCCTGTCATTCGAAGGCTCTCTCGCAAGCGGAAGTGTCTTGTCCCAGCAGCAAAACCTGGTGATCCTTACTTCTGGACTTCTGGCACCATGGAGGCCGATTCACTCCACTTGGGAGGAGAGTCGCACTTCAATGACTTTCCAAAACTCACATCTTCTCTGCCAGATGCAACTGTTGCCGAATTCAAGCCGAGGTCTCCACCTGAGAAGTCATCATTTCCATCTGAGCCCCATGTCGCCCTCTCTGATTCTTTGGCTCCTGAGCCAGCAAGACAGCTGGCTCCCAGGGAGAAACTTCCTCTGAGGAGCAGGAGACCTGCTGCGGTGGGGGCTGGGCTCCAGAACATGGGAAATACTTGCTATGTGAATGCTTCCCTGCAGTGCCTGACATACACACCACCCCTTGCCAAGTACATGCTATCTGGGGAGCACTCTCAAACTTGCCATCGCCAGAAGGGCTGTATGCTGTGTACTATGCAAGCTCACATGACACAGGCCCTCAACCGTCCTGGCCACGTCATCCAGCCTTCACAGGCATTGTCTGCTGGCTTCCACAGACGCAGGCAGGAAGATGCCCATGAATTTCTCATGTTCACTCTAAATGCCATGAAAAAGACGAGCCTTCCCAGCCGCGAGCAGCTAGATGATCACGCTGAGGACACCACCCTCATCCACCAAATATTTGGAGGCTACTGGAGATCTCAAATCCAGTGTCTCCACTGCCATGGCACTTCAGACACCTTTGACCCTTACCTGGACATCGCCCTGGATATCGAGGCAGCCCAGAGTGTAGAGCAAGCTTTGCAACATCTGGTGAAGCCTGAAGAACTCAATGGAGAGAATGCCTATCATTGTGGTATTTGTCTCCAGAAGGTGCCGGCCTCCAAGTCGTTAACTTTACACACCTCCCCCAAGGTCCTCATTCTTGTATTGAAGAGATTCTCCCAGGTCACAGGCCACAAACTGGCCAAGAATGTGCCATATCCTGAGTGCCTTGACATGCAGCCGTACATGTCTCAGCAGAACTCAGGACCTCTTCTCTATGTTCTTTATGCTGTGCTGGTCCACGCTGGGTGGACTTGCCACAATGGACATTACTTCTCTTATGTCAAAGCAGGAGCTGGGGATGCCCAGTGGTATAAAATGGATGATGCCAAGGTCACTGCCTGTGGCGTGACTTCTGCCCTGAATCAACAGGCGTATGTTCTCTTTTACATCCAGAAGACTGAATTGGAAAGAGACGGTGAGACGGTGTCAACAGGCAGGGAACCAAGAGCCCTTGGTGCTGAAGACACGCACAGGGGAGCAGCTCAAGGAGAGCTCAAGAGGGACCCCTGCCTCCAGGTCCCTGACTTGAAAGAGCGCGCGGAGGAAAGAGCCACTGACGAAAGCAACTTAGACAGCTGGAAATTCCTCCAAGAACAAAACAAAACCAAGCCAGAGTTCAACATCAGAAAAGTCGAATGGACACTGCCTCCCGATGCACTTGTGATTCATCAATCGAAATGCAAGAGTGGGATGAAAAACCATCATCCTGAGCAGCGAAGCTCCCTGCTGAACAACTCCTCCGGGAACCTGACAGATCATGAGTCCATCAACACTGGCACGCTCACTTGTGTGAAAGGGAGGGCCGGGAGATCCAAAGGGAAGAACAAGCACAGCTGGAGGGCTCTGCTTGTGTGCCAGTGATCTCAGGGCAGGTGCCGACCCACACGCAGGCCCACGTGCACATGGGCGCGTGCACACACGCACACACACACACACAAGCATATACAGTCAGTCCTACATCAAGGGACAAGGAGCCCAGGTTTCTGTTTATGCAAGAGAGGAAACTGGAGAGTGATGCCTGCATTTCAAGATGAGCCCACGTACGGGAAATATCGAGTGTTGGAGTCAGGACACTTCTGAACCTGTGGTGGGACTGTCTGTTTACGTTCATAGTAGATGACAGTAGTGTGAATTTCTGAATATTTCACATTGAGGTTTGCATGTGAGGAAAATGGTATTTACTATTTTGCCTTGGGGTGTGTTTCATGAGTCAATTGTTGGTAGGCACGAGAAGCTGACATTTTGCTAAGGTGAAACATCTGTGGAGCATTCTCCCAACGCTGAATAGCAGAAACAGGAACGCGTTTGGAAGAAGGATGTTCTTCCTTTTTACCCCGACCTGGTGTTTTTACATTGCTTTTTTAATGGACCTCAGGCAACCTAGAACTGGTGGCCTTGGCAGAACCCACATAATGCTGGGAACAGACAGACAGAGGGTGCCTATTGATGCTGTCAATTTCACATGAATTGAAATGGGAACTTCTCCCACTGCTATGTCAGGAGTGTGTGTGTATTAAACTAAAATGAACTGAGAAATCCCCCAAATAAATAGCATTTGCTATGTAAAACATGGCATCAGGATAGACCCTGGGTTAAGCGTCCAGCTGTGAAAGCTGCATCTTTGAAGCTCCATCTCTGTGTTGCAAGGAGACTTGTTGATCTGTGCCAGTGCTTCAGTCCAAACTATTTTGGAGAATGGCCCTTTTGTCCTGTGTTTCTGCAGATTACATTTCATGGCAAATCTGGGGTTCATAGAAATTCATCCAAATGACACAAAACCAACAAGTGCTTCGACTGGGAATCATCACAGATCAACGTCTCGTTAGGCGCAATGATCAAAGTCAATCTACCCAAGAGGAAAGCTATCCAGGGCAGAACTCAGGGCTCCATAGAGACACAGACCCTTGGATACAACCCTGCTCAAGCATCCAAATGTGCATCTTAACAGTGTCTCTGTGTGACATGTGCAAACTTCAGTGCAAAAGCCCTTGGGCTTTCCCGAGAATCAGGAGCATTCAAGGACATTGATCCCCAGGTGCCGGCTCCAGAGATAAGAACTTCCAGCGTCTTGTGTGAAGCCACAGCCTCTGGATATCTCAGGGTTCTGGAGATGATTCTCCTGAAAAAGGGGGCTCTTTCCTCCCTGTCGAGCATGCGTCTCAGCCATGCTCACTTCTTCCAACAGGACTCTGTCTGTCAGGCACGGGACGTCTCCTGATTGAGCACACCTGGAAAAGGCAAGTGAAAGAAACTGTGCCAAAGGTCGCACTCTTCTCATTCCACCATGCTCCCTACAATCATCCTCATGTCACGTGCCTGGAGCCAGGTCCTGTTTCTTTTCACCTCCAGGCCTTGTCGCATGGCCTCAATTCTGCCCTGTTTCCTACCGGTCTGAAAAATGTGGAGAAAATCCACAGAGCCCGGATCTTCATTCCTGGTCAGACAAAGGGCCTGAAGACACACCCCAATTCTATCCCTCTGACATGGAGGGCCATGTCTAATTTCATCCGCATGAAATTTTGCGTTAACTGTGGGAACGGCAGGTAGACCCCACAATAAGTCACTGGAAATTCAGGCAAGATCTCAGATCCTGAACAATTGATGAGAGAATGCATGAGAAAATTGGGTTGTTTTGCCTGTTTTGCACAAAGAACCTTATGCACAAATGCACACACACAATACACACACACAATACACACATACAATACACACACACACACACACACACACACAAACACGCGGTTTCATATGTACTTAATTCTTCTGTGGCATTTATTTTCCATAATATAAGGTCAATGAGTGGCCGCTGTCTTAACCTGATTCCACTCTTATTGTATTTGCCCATCATCCTGACAAGTAAATCGGCTTCAGGTGTTCTATAATTCAGACTGTGGGTTGTGTGCGCTGAATTCCCTGGGGAATACAAGAGGAAATTCCCTGAGGCCCATAGCTTAATTGATGCTGCTATTTGATTGGTGGATCGGGTGCCTGATGGGCGGGTGTGATGATCCCTCTGGGTGGGAGCTAGGTATATAAGGGCTGGTGCAGCCAGGTAGCCTGTCATTCGAAGGCTCTCTCGCAAGCGGAAGTGTCTTGTCCCAGCAGCAAAACCTGGTGATCCTTACTTCTGGACTTCTGGCACCATGGAGGCCGATTCACTCCACTTGGGAGGAGAGTCGCACTTCAATGACTTTCCAAAACTCACATCTTCTCTGCCAGATGCAACTGTTGCCGAATTCAAGCCGAGGTCTCCACCTGAGAAGTCATCATTTCCATCTGAGCCCCATGTCGCCCTCTCTGATTCTTTGGCTCCTGAGCCAGCAAGACAGCTGGCTCCCAGGGAGAAACTTCCTCTGAGGAGCAGGAGACCTGCTGCGGTGGGGGCTGGGCTCCAGAACATGGGAAATACTTGCTATGTGAATGCTTCCCTGCAGTGCCTGACATACACACCACCCCTTGCCAAGTACATGCTATCTGGGGAGCACTCTCAAACTTGCCATCGCCAGAAGGGCTGTATGCTGTGTACTATGCAAGCTCACATGACACAGGCCCTCAACCGTCCTGGCCACGTCATCCAGCCTTCACAGGCATTGTCTGCTGGCTTCCACAGACGCAGGCAGGAAGATGCCCATGAATTTCTCATGTTCACTCTAAATGCCATGAAAAAGACGAGCCTTCCCAGCCGCGAGCAGCTAGATGATCACGCTGAGGACACCACCCTCATCCACCAAATATTTGGAGGCTACTGGAGATCTCAAATCCAGTGTCTCCACTGCCATGGCACTTCAGACACCTTTGACCCTTACCTGGACATCGCCCTGGATATCGAGGCAGCCCAGAGTGTAGAGCAAGCTTTGCAACATCTGGTGAAGCCTGAAGAACTCAATGGAGAGAATGCCTATCATTGTGGTCTCTGTCTCCAGAAGGTGCCGGCCTCCAAGTCGTTAACTTTACACACTTCCCCCAAGGTCCTCATTCTTGTCTTGAAGAGATTCTCCCAGGTCACAGGCCACAAACTGGCCAAGAATGTGCCATATCCTGAGTGCCTTGACATGCAGCCATACATGTCTCAGCAGAACTCAGGACCTCTTCTCTATGTTCTTTATGCTGTGCTGGTCCACGCTGGGTGGAGTTGCCACAATGGACATTACTTCTCTTATGTCAAAGCAGGAGCTGGGGATGCCCAGTGGTATCAAATGGATGATGCCGAGGTCACGGCCTGTGGCGTGACGTCAGCCCTGAATCAACAGGCGTACGTTCTCTTTTACATCCAGAAGACTGAATTGGAAAGAGACGGTGAGACGGTGTCAACAGGCAGGGAACCAAGAGCCCTTGGTGCTGAAGACACGCACAGGGGAGCAGCTCAAGGAGAGCTCAAGAGGGACCCCTGCCTCCAGGTCCCTGACTTGAAAGAGCGCGCGGAGGAAACAGCCCCTGACGAAAGCACCTTAGACAGCTGGAAATTCCTCCAAGAACAAAACAAAACCAAGCCAGAGTTCAACATCAGAAAAGTCGAATGGACACTGCCTCCCGATGTACTTGTGATTCATCAATCGAAATGCAAGAGTGGGATGAAAAACCATCATCCTGAGCAGCGAAGCTCCCTGCTGAACAACTCCTCCGGGAACCTGACAGATCATGAGTCCATCAACACTGGCACGCTCGCTTGTGTGAAAGGGAGGGCCAGGAGATCCAAAGGGAAGAACAAGCACAGCAGGAGGGCTCTGCTTGTGTGCCAGTGATCTCAGGGCAGGTGCCGACCCACACGCAGGCCCACATGCACATGAGACAGGGTTCACCATGTTGGCCAGGCTGGTTGAACTCCTGACCTCAGGAGATCCACCTGCCTCGGCCTCCCAAAGTGCTGGGATTATAGGCATGAGCCACCGCACACAGCCCAAATTTCTTTTTCTATCCAAGGTGGGCCTGGCTTGGGTCCTCCTCTCAGGCCCCATAGGTCCCTTGAGAGACCCTGGAGAGCAGCTTCCCTTCCTGCCTGGAATCCCATGTAGCCAGCTTTGGCTGTGTTGTTGACACTGGGTTCATGCTCATGACCATTAGAACCCTGAGTGTTTCCCGTTAAGGGTTTCTCTGTAACACGGGCTCTGGGAAGGAACGCCGTATCTGAGCTCTCCCAGCACTTAGCGGCTCCCATACCACCGTCCCCTCCCTAGAATCCCTACTGAGCTCTGAATTCACAACCTGTCTCATTTTTGATCTTTGATTTCTGCCTCAAAGGCTCGTGCACTGACAGCACTTTCTTTCCACCCTCAGGTCAAGTGCAAAGACTGCGGGGCGTTTGGCCACAAGGCCACAAGTACGAGGTGCCCCATGAAGCGCTGGAACGGAGCCTTGGTCCCCCAGACCTCTGGCAAAGAGGAAGGGAAGGAAAACCTCAAGCCATGGAAGCCCCGGGTTGAGGGGAACCCGGGGCTCTGGAGCAAGGAGAAGGCAGGGAATGAAGAGAGACCAAGGTGAGCAGTGGGAGGGGTTTTCACAGCTCTTTGGGTACTGCCACCTAAGAGCTGGGTGTTCTCCCAGGTGCCACACTCAGGAGCTCCCTTCACCCTGGGAGACAGATTCAGGGGTGGGGGGCAGGGGTGTTTCATGGAGGTTGCCCAGGACAGGGGGAAAGCAATGGAATGTAGAGGAACGTCCTTAGCTGGGAAGCCTAGAGGGCCGCCTGGAGGAAGGGAAGCCTGGCCCATGAGGGAAGGTGCCCAAACAGGAAACGGGACTGGGCTCAGATAGGGTTCTCCCCGTCCCCTGGGAAAACTAGGGGGCAGCACCTGAGCTTTTTCTGTTCTGCAGGCCGCAGGACCAGCAGAGGAAGGCTCTCCTCCAGATAATTTCCGGGAAACCTCAATCCAAGCGGCTGCCCGGTGGAAAAGAATCGGGGGAACCCTGTGACTATCTGACGGTGAGTGTCACCCTG
Organism: Saimiri boliviensis; assembly: GCF_048565385.1. NCBI lineage: Eukaryota > Metazoa > Chordata > Mammalia > Primates > Cebidae > Saimiri > Saimiri boliviensis. The sequence continues at coordinate 106,811,947 of NC_133461.1, read as the reverse complement.
GGCCCCTGCTCTTTCTCTCCTACAGGTTACCCTGGGGGATTTCCGTTCAGGCCCGCAGCTGTGGGAGGGAACTGGGGGCATTCTCAGCCTCAGGGTCTCAACGACCCTTTCAGGTTAATTGATTCCAGGTGAAGGCATCTGAAGATGCCATATTTCCTGGTGCTTTCTCTCTGTCGGACTATTGCAAGCCTGCCAACAACACTTTCCTAGCGGCAGGAGGACATTAGGTCACTCCAGTGAATCCCCAAGACACAGTCACTTCAGCGATGATATTCTGTAGATCACTACACCTAGTTCCAAGGCACATTTTTCAAGTGTCTTGTCCTGGCCAGCACTCACTTGAGGATCAGTCCCTGCTTCCAATGACTGCCTGTCGAGACTGTCTGGAGAATGTCTGGGTGCAAGCACCTTGTGTTTGGCTGTGCTGGATTTTTTGTCGGCTGGATGTGGAGGAACATCTAATGTGTGTGGTTTCCTTTCTTTCAGGGGGCAGGCAGGCCAATGCCAGTCCACACCACCAAGAGGAGGCCAGTCGTGGACGCTGCTCTCACCGACGGCTCAGCTCCCAAAATTGCTGACAGGGGCTCCACCTGGGCTTCACTGTCTCCCCTCAGGAAAGCCAGTGTGAGCTCCTCCTCAAGTCGTGGACCCATGGAACCACAGACAGGGGCCGTGGCCCACATCCCTCAGGCTGCATTCCGGGGCCGTGGCCCGCAGCCTCTCCTCTTGGTGAAGCCCACAAACAGCCGCCCTAAGGGTGGCTGCCGTGAGGTTCCCCAGGCTGCCTCCAGCACCCAGGGCCTGAACCCTGTCATCGACCCCCAGGCACAAGCCAAACGTCCTGCTGTGACCTCACAGCCCTGCCCAGCAGCCGCCACACACAGCTCGGGCCTAGACTCCAATCTCAGCTTCAGGCCAGGAGCCAAGAGGCCTGCCCAGGCTCCGATTCAGGCTTGCCTGAGTATCCCCAAGAAAGCCAGACTCGGTCCCATCCAGATCGCCGAAAACGGCATCCAGGGAGGGGAGCCGGGCGCCCTGGAGACTCTACAGCCTCCGCCAGCTCTAACCGAACTTAGACCAAATAGGTCACCCCAGATGAGCAGGAGGACACCCGCCCAGGTGCCCAGCCTCGACCTGCAGCCTCCTCACAGCAGACCCTGCCTGCCTACCGTCCGGGCCTGCACCGTGTCCCACCAGCCAGCGGCCGGCCAGGATGGATACCAGCCTCTCAGAATGCTCTTCAGGAGACTGGGAGACGGAGGGTGGAGCTCCACGTTCCTCACGGCTCCGTCACCCGACTCTGCGAAGAGGCCGGGAGCCTTCCCGACTCAGAGCCCTCATGTCCCAGAGAAGTCTGAGGGGCCCTGTGTTTGTGTCCCACGGAGTGTCCTCTGTGAGGACCTTCAGGTGTCCTCTTCCTCCGAGGAGGAGCTGGTCTGACCTGGAGCGAGACTGCAGGTGGCAGAGATCCCTGGCCTCCAGCTCCCGTGACTCGGAGGGGACTGTTGGACTGAGGAGCACAGAGCGGGGAGCAGACTTTGTGTGGTGACTCCGAAGCTCCCCAGCATCTGAGGCGCTCCTGCGCATGTCGGAGCCCAGCTCAGGCAGGGACCAGCTGCAGAGACTCTGCCTACTTGAATTCTGGTGAGGAAAACTGTATTTGCAATGGGTCTCCTGAAACCCACCCTGAAAAGCTTCTGTGCCAGGGATTCGTTGTGTAAGAGACTGGAAACAGACGAATTACTCTGTGTCTGCTCCCTACATGACTAAATATGGGAAAAGTTAGGGAACCCTGACAGGTGCCCCTCTTCAGCCACGCCCTGCCCTGAGACTGGTGTTTTGGACCCTGGGATGGGTTCTGCGGAAAGCATTGTTGGGGTTTTCCTCAGCCTTGAACATTGTGCTAGGGAATGCCTTTGTAAATATGTGTGATTAATTTGTTTGGAAGTTAATAAAATTATTGGAAAACATCACATCGTGTCTTTCGACTCTAATTGCGTGTTTGTTCTTTGCCGATTTTCCTAGGGCTTGAACATTTCTGGACTTTGTTAGCAATCCATAGCAGTGACCAGAGTGTTTCTCCCTTTGGTTTCCTAAATATCCACAGGTGTTGGAAAATCTCCACCCCACTCTGCCAACACACATACCCAGTCAAATTCCACCAAGGGAATCACACACATTGCAGACGTGGTGAGCACTGCCTGCCCCAAGGAGTCCCTGGTTGCCTCACCGGGATGCCAAGTGTGCGGTGAAGATTGTGATGGTTCCCATGAAGCTGCATCTGGGTGTGCACAAGAACACTAGGCACAGTTTCATTTGCCAAGTAGACCCCAGTAAAGCTGAAGTACATTCCGAGGTCAAAGATTCATCCCCTCTTCTTTTCGGATGCCTGAGCCCAGAGCCTTTTAGTCACTTCCCACATGATCCTAAGAGTAGGTGAGGTTGAGAATCACTGAAAGAGTCAGGCAAAGACATCCGTCATGCACAGGCTGACTCCATCCTCGGACCTGGGAACAACCCTGACCAGAATTCCACATCTAGGAGGTGTCTGAACTGAGAGAGATGTTCTGAGAAAGACCAACAAATGGCTCCCCATCCGTTGCTATTCAGGGTCATTATCTTGATTATCTACATAATCTAAAAAGTGTCAGTATCCAAAATCAACAGGATAAACTCTCTGCTCCCCTGAGAGCAAACAGGATCATGACCAAAATGGCCAAAGAGCATGGAAGGAAACAATATGATCAGAAAGCTCACGGAACCAGCTCAAGGTGGTTGGGTGGGGGGCTGGTGATGGGTGTGGGGAGTTGGTAAGCAGGTGTTGCAACCTGAATCATGAACAATTAATGAAAGGCAAATTAAAGGGGAAATCAAGCTTCAACAGCTGCTGTGCATCCCATGGGAAATGGCCCAGTTCAACTGTGTCTATTTCCCCACCTTCTAAAAAACACCATGTAAAATGAGACAGAGCTACATGTGCAAATGGAATCTTCCTGAGAGGAGACACAGAATCTTCAAAGCTTGCTGGTGTACATCAGGGTTTTAGAATGTTTGTCAGTAGGGAACATCATCTTGGAGTGGGCTTTGTAGACAGACATTGCCGGGTCACGTAATTGAATTAAGTTGATTAGGTCAGGGTACATTTCCGGAAGGGTGTCTCCAGAGGCAGTATAAAAGGCAGCCTGCAGAGCCTGGCTCCCTCTCGGCCGCTTCCTCTGGCTTCCTGGAGGCTGCATCGCTTCCAGCCGGGCTGCTCCGATATCTGCCCACCTGAGCGCCAGCCGAGGAACTATAGCAGACCTGCCATTTCAGGTTAGTTTCACTAAAAAATTGTTTGTCTCACATCATCCCTGAGGGGTTGGGAGGAAAATAGACAAAGAAGAGTGAAAGGAACAGGTCACATTGGGGTAATGACTACATGATAGGGTAAGATGTGTGTTCTTGTTACTAGTATTTCCTGGAACAGAAACTCAGAACATATTTCCATCTTCTTTCCATTTCTGGAAAGATGATCGAGATGGAAATGGGAACATAAATGTTCTCCATCATGTCAAATTGCTGAGTTAATGGAAAGAGAATTTTGGAACGAGGGTGGTTTGCCTTTTAGTCATGTAAGAAATTGTTACGGGCTAGGTTCACCCTTTGTTTCCATAATTCGTATGGCTCCTATAAAATACCAGAAAAATAAAGACAGGGACTGGGGCTGGAGCTCAGCCAAAAAGATACAACAGGAAAGACCATAACCAGCTGGGGTGATGGAGAGAAACATGATTTCTTTTTATGAATTTCTATTTGGCTGCCAAATCAAATGTCCAGAGGAGCGAATCAAGTGGTGATAGGAAGCATCTGTTATTCCTGATTTAAAATAGACCTGCCAAAGGGGCCCGTAGACCATGCCCTAAACTTTGGATTGTTGTGAGCGTCAAGGGAGACAGAATGAATGTCTTTCCTAGTAGGCTGAATCATGATAGACTTAAGTCCAGTCTCCAGAATCAGTGGTTGGGGGTTGAAATCTCACTCGCCATACAGAGGCCACGGGACCCGTGGCAGGCAAGGTTTCCTCTTGGACCAGGCAATCCTGGCAGAGGAACTTATGGTCATCTGAGGATGCACATCACATTGTGACCCACAGATTGGACCAACTGCTGGGCGGGTCTCCGCATGACCACACCAGCAAGGAATTAGGTGAGGGCTTGTGGGTGTGTGAATGTCCAGTGTGCTTAACCATGGATTTGTGTTGTTTGTGTGTGATTCAGGTGACCCGACGGTCGACCCTGAAAAAGGTGGACATCAAACCGCCAGGAAGTGAAGATGATGGCACACCGTGACCCCAAGAGAGGGGCAAACAGACTCATGAGAGCCCAGACCCTCAAGAAGCAGCAGAGGGCCCCAGCTGGGCCAAGGGTTCCCCCACCCGATGAGGAAAATCCCAGGGTAAGTCTAGCCCTGGATCTTTTGAGCATCCGGGGATCTCGTGGTCCTCAGGGACTGGGTGGAATTGAAAACAGTTCTGTCACCACCACCAAGATTACTTTCTCTTTTCTTTCTTTCCTTTTCTTCTCTTTTCTTTTTTTTCCTTTTCTTTTCTTTTCTTTTCTTTTTTTCAATGAGACAGGGTTCACCATGTTGGCCAGGCTGGTTGAACTCCTGACCTCAGGAGATCCACCTGCCTCGGCCTCCCAAAGTGCTGGGATTATAGGCATGAGCCACCACACCCGGCCCAAATTTCTTTTTCTATCCAAGGTGGGCCTGGCTTGGGTCCTCCTCTCAGGCCCCATAGGTCCCTTGAGAGACCCTGGAGAGCAGCTTCCCTTCCTGCCTGGAATCCCATGTAGCCAGCTTTGGCTGTGTTGTTGACACTGGGTTCATGCTCATGACCATTAGAACCCTGAGTGTTTCCCGTTAAGGGTTTCTCTGTAACACGGGCTCTGGGAAGGAACGCCGTATCTGAGCTCTCCCAGCACTTAGCGACTCCCATACCACCGTCCCCTCCCTAGAATCCCTACTGAGCTCTGAATTCACAACCTGTCTCATTTTTGATCTTTGATTTCTGCCTCAAAGGCTCGTGCACTGACAGCACTTTCTTTCCACCCTCAGGTCAAGTGCAAAGACTGCGGGGCGTTTGGCCACAAGGCCACAAGTACGAGGTGCCCCATGAAGCGCTGGAACGGAGCCTTGGTCCCCCAGACCTCTGGCAAAGAGGAAGGGAAGGAAAACCTGAAGCCGTGGAAGCCCCGGGTTGAGGGGAACCCGGGGCTCTGGAGCAAGGAGAAGGCAGAGAATGAAGAGAGACCAAGGTGAGCAGTGGGAGGGGTTTTCACAGCTCTTTGGGTACTGCCACCTAAGAGCTGGGTGTTCTCCCAGGTGCCACACCCAGGAGCTCCCTTCACCCTGGGAGACAGATTCAGGGGTGGGGGGCAGGGGTGTTTCATGGAGGTTGCCCAGGACAGGGGGAAAGCAATGGAATGTAAAGGAACGTCCTTAGCTGGGAAGCCTAGAGGGCCGCCTGGAGAAAGGGAAGCCTGGCCCATGAGGGAAGGTGCCCAAACAGGAAACGGGACTGGGCTCAGATAGGGTTCTCCCCGTCCCCTGGGAAAACTAGGGGGCAGCACCTGAGCTTTTTCTGTTCTGCAGGCCGCAGGACCAGCAGAGGAAGGCTCTCCTCCAGATAATTTCCGGGAAACCTCAATCCAAGCGGCTGCCCGGTGGAAAAGAATCGGGGGAACCCTGTGACTATCTGACGGTGAGTGTCACCCTGGCCCCTGGTCTTTCTCTCCTACAGGTTACCCTGGGGGATTTCCGTTCAGGCCCGCAGCTGTGGGAGGGAACTGGGGGCATTCTCAGCCTCAGGGTCTCAACGACCCTTTCAGGTTAATTGATTCCAGGTGAAGGCATCTGAAGATGCCATATTTCCTGGTGCTTTCTCTCTGTCGGACTATTGCAAGCCTGCCAACAACACTTTCCTAGCGGCAGGAGGACATTAGGTCACTCCAGTGAATCCCCAAGACACAGTCACTTCAGCGATGATATTCTGTAGATCACTACACCTAGTTCCAAGGCACATTTTTCAAGTGTCTAGTCCTGGCCAGCACTCACTTGAGGTTCAGTCCCTGCTTCCAATGACTGCCTGTCGAGACTGTCTGGAGAGTGTCTGGGTGCAAGCACCTTGTGTTTGGCTGTACTGGATTTTTTGTCGGCTGGATGCGGAGGAACATCTAACGTGTGTGGTTTCCTTTCTTTCAGGGGGCAGGCAGGCCAATGCCAGTCCACACCACCAAGAGGAGGCCAGTCGTGGACGCTGCTCTCACCGACGGCGCAGCTCCCAAAATTGCTGACAGGGGCTCCACCTGGGCTTCACTGTCTCCCCTCAAGAAAGCCAGTGTGAGCTCCTCCTTAAGTCGTGGACCCACGGAACCACAGACAGGGGCCGTGGCCCACATCCCTCAGGCTGCATTCCGGGGCCGGGGCCCGCAGCCTCTCCTCTTGGTGAAGCCCACAAACAGCCGCCCTGAGGGTGGCTGCCGTGAGGTTCCCCAGGCTGCCTCCAGCACCCACGGTCTGAACCCTGTCATCGACCCCCAGGCACAAGCCAAACGTCCTGCTGTGACCTCACAGCCCTGCCCACCAGCCGCCACACACAGCTTGGGCCTAGACTCCAATCTCAGCTTCAGGCCAGGAGCCAAGAGGCCTGCCCAGGCTCCGATTCAGGCTTGCCTGAGTGTCCCCAAGAAAGCCAGACTCGGTCCTGTCCAGATCCCCGAAAACAGCATCCAGGGAGGGGAGCCGGGCGCCCTGGAGACTCTACAGCCTCCGCCAGCTCTAACCGAACTTAGACCAAATAGGTCACCCCAGATGAGCAGGAGGACACCCGCCCAGGTGCCCAGCCTCGACCTGCAGCCTCCTCACAGCAGACCCTGCCTGCCTACCGTCCGGGCCTGCACCGTGTCCCACCAGCCAGCGGCCGGCCAGGATGGATACCAGCCTCTCAGAATGCTCTTCAGGAGACTGGGAGACGGAGGGTGGAGCTCCACGTTCCTCACGGCTCCGTCACCCGACTCTGCGAAGAGGCCGGGAGCCTTCCCGACTCAGAGCCCTCATGTCCCAGAGAAGTCTGAGGGGCCCTGTGTTTGTGTCCCACGGAGTGTCCTCTGTGAGGACCTTCAGGTGTCCTCTTCCTCCGAGGAGGAGCTGGTCTGACCTGGAGCGAGACTGCAGGTGGCAGAGATCCCTGGCCTCCAGCTCCCGTGACTCGGAGGGGACTGTTGGACTGAGGAGCACAGAGCGGGGAGCAGACTTTGTGTGGTGACTCCGAAGCTCCCCAGCATCTGAGGCGCTCCTGTGCATGTCGGAGCCCAGCTCAGGCAGGGACCAGCTGCAGAGACTCTGCCTACTTGAATTCTGGTGAGGAAAACTGTATTTGGAATGGGTCTCCTGAAACCCACCCTGAAAAGCTTCTGTGCCAGGGATTCGTTGTGTAAGAGACTGGAAACAGACGAATTACTCTGTGTCTGCTCCCTACGTGACTAAATATGGGAAAAGTTAGGGAACCCTGACAGGTGCCCCTCTTCAGCCACGCCCTGCCCTGAGATTGGTGTTTTGGACCCTGGGATGGGTTCTGCGGAAAGCATTGTTGGGGTTTTCCTCAGCCTTGAACATTGTGCTAGGGAATGCCTTTGTAAATATGTGTGATTAATTTGTTTGGAAGTTAATAAAATTATTGGAAAACATCACATCGTGTCTTTCGACTCTAATTGCGTGTTTGTTCTTTGCCCATTTTCCTAGGGCTTGAACATTTCTGGACTCTGTTAGCAATCCATAGCAGAGACCAGAGTGTTTCTCCCTTTGGTTTCCTAAATATCCACAGGTGTTGGAAAATCTCCACCCCACTCTGCCAACACACATACCCAGTCAAATTCCACCAAGGGAATCACACACATTGCAGACGTGGTGAGCACTGCCTGCCCCAAGGAGTCCCTGGGTGCCTCACCGGGATGCCAAGTGTGCGGTGAAGATTGTGATGGTTCCCATGAAGCTGCATCTGGGTGTGCACAAGAACACTAGGCACAGTTTCATTTCCCAAATAGACCCCAGTAAAGCTGAAGTACATTCCGAGGTCAAAGATTCATCCCCTCTTCTTTTCGGATGCCTGAGCCCAGAGCCTTTTAGTCACTTCCCACATGATCCTAAGAGTAGGTGAGGTTGACAATCACTGAAAGAGTCAGGCAAAGACATCCGTCATGCACAGGCTGACTCCATCCTCGGACCTGGGAACAACCCTGACCAGAATTCCACATCTAGGAGGTCTCTGAACTGAGAGAGATGTTCTGAGAAAGACCAACAAATGGCTCCCCATCCGTTGCTATTCAGGGTCATTATCTTGATTATCTACATAATCTAAAAAGTGTCAGTATCCAAAATCAACAGGATAAACTCTCTGCTCCCCTGAGAGCAAACAGGATCATGACCAAAATGGCCAAAGAGCATGGAAGGAAACAATATGATCAGAAAGCTCACGGAAGCAGCTCAAGGTGGTTGGGTGGGGGGCTGGTGATGGGCGTGGGGAGTTGGTAAGCAGGTGTTGCAACCTGAATCATGAACAATTAATGAAAGGCAAATTAAAGGGGAAATCAAGCTTCAACAGCTGCAGTGCATCCCATGGGAAATGGCCCAGTTCAACTGTGTCTATTTCCCCACCTTCTAAAAAACACCATGTAAAATGAGACAGAGCTACATGTGCAAATGGAATCTTCCTGAGAGGAGACACAGAATCTTCAAAGCTTGCTGGTGTACATAAGGGTTTTAGAATGTTTGTCAGTAGGGAACATCATCTTGGAGTGGGCTTTGTAGACAGACATTGCCGGGTCACGTAATTGAATTAAGTTGATTAGGTCAGGGTACATTTCCGGAAGGGTGTCTCCAGAGGCAGTATAAAAGGCAGCCTGCAGAGCCTGGCTCCCTCTCGGCCACTTCCTCTGGCGTCCTGGAGGCTGCATCGCTTCCAGCCGGGCTGCTCTGATATCTGCCCACCTGAGCGCCAGCCGAGGAACTATAGCAGACCTGCCATTTCAGGTTAGTTTCACTAAAAAATGGTTTGTCTCACATCATCCCTGAGGGGTTGGGAGGAAAATAGACAAAGAAGAGTGAAAGGAACAGGTCACATTGGGGTAATGACTACATGATAGGGTAAGATGTGTGTTCTTGTTACTAGTATTTCCTGGAACAGAAACTCAGAACGTATTTCCATCTTCTTTCCATTTCTGGAAAGATGATCGAGATGGAAATGGGAACATAAATGTTCTCCATCATGTCAAATTGCTGAGTTAATGGAAAGAGAATTTTGGAACGAGGGTGGTTTGCCTTTTAGTCATGTAAGAAATTGTTACGGGCTAGGTTCACCCTTTGTTTCCATAATTCGTATGGCTCCTATAAAATACCAGAAAAATAAAGACAGGGACTGGGGCTGGAGCTCAGCCAAAAAGATACAACAGGAAAGACCATAACCAGCTGGGGTGATGGAGAGAAACATGATTTCTTTTTATGAATTTCTATTTGGCTGCCAAATCAAATGTCCAGAGGAGCGAATCAAGTGGTGATAGGAAGCATCTGTTATTCCTGATTTAAAATAGACCTGCCAAAGGGGCCCGTAGACCATGCCCTAAACTTTGGATTGTTGTGAGCGTCAAGGGAGACAGAATGAATGTCTTTCCTAGTAGGCTGAATCATGATAGACTTAAGTCCAGTCTCCAGAATCAGTGGTTGGGGGTTGAAATCTCACTCGCCATACAGAGGCCACGGGACCCGTGGCAGGCAAGGTTTCCTCTTGGACCAGGCAATCCTGGCAGAGGAACTTATGGTCATCTGAGGATGCACATCACATTGTGACCCACAGATTGGACCAACTGCTGGGCGGGTCTCCGCATGACCACACCAGCAAGGAATTAGGTGAGGGCTTGTGGGTGTGTGAATGTCCAGTGTGCTTAACCATGGATTTGTGTTGTTTGTGTGTGATTCAGGTGACCCGACGGTCGACCCTGAAAAAGGTGGACATCAAACCGCCAGGAAGTGAAGATGATGGCACACCGTGACCCCAAGAGAGGGGCAAACAGACTCATGAGAGCCCAGACCCTCAAGAAGCAGCAGAGGGCCCCAGCTGGGCCAAGGGTTCCCCCACCCGATGAGGAAAATCCCAGGGTAAGTCTAGCCCTGGATCTTTTGAGCATCCGGGGATCTCGTGGTCCTCAGGGACTGGGTGGAATTGAAAACAGTTCTGTCACCACCACCAAGATTACTTTCTCTTTTCTTTCTTTCCTTTTCTTCTCTTTTCTTTTTTTTCCTTTTCTTTTCTTTTCTTTTCTTTTTTTCAATGAGACAGGGTTCACCATGTTGGCCAGGCTGGTTGAACTCCTGACCTCAGGAGATCCACCTGCCTCGGCCTCCCAAAGTGCTGGGATTATAGGCATGAGCCACCACACCCGGCCCAAATTTCTTTTTCTATCCAAGGTGGGCCTGGCTTGGGTCCTCCTCTCAGGCCCCATAGGTCCCTTGAGAGACCCTGGAGAGCAGCTTCCCTTCCTGCCTGGAATCCCATGTAGCCAGCTTTGGCTGTGTTGTTGACACTGGGTTCATGCTCATGACCATTAGAACCCTGAGTGTTTCCCGTTAAGGGTTTCTCTGTAACACGGGCTCTGGGAAGGAACGCCGTATCTGAGCTCTCCCAGCACTTAGCGACTCCCATACCACCGTCCCCTCCCTAGAATCCCTACTGAGCTCTGAATTCACAACCTGTCTCATTTTTGATCTTTGATTTCTGCCTCAAAGGCTCGTGCACTGACAGCACTTTCTTTCCACCCTCAGGTCAAGTGCAAAGACTGCGGGGCGTTTGGCCACAAGGCCACAAGTACGAGGTGCCCCATGAAGCGCTGGAACGGAGCCTTGGTCCCCCAGACCTCTGGCAAAGAGGAAGGGAAGGAAAACCTGAAGCCGTGGAAGCCCCGGGTTGAGGGGAACCCGGGGCTCTGGAGCAAGGAGAAGGCAGAGAATGAAGAGAGACCAAGGTGAGCAGTGGGAGGGGTTTTCACAGCTCTTTGGGTACTGCCACCTAAGAGCTGGGTGTTCTCCCAGGTGCCACACCCAGGAGCTCCCTTCACCCTGGGAGACAGATTCAGGGGTGGGGGGCAGGGGTGTTTCATGGAGGTTGCCCAGGACAAGGGGAAAGCAATGGAATGTAGAGGAACGTCCTTAGCTGGGAAGCCTAGAGGGCCGCCTGGAGGAAGGGAAGCCTGGCACATGAGGGAAGGTGCCCAAACAGGAAACGGGACTGGGCTCAGATAGGGTTCTCCCCGTCCCCTGGGAAAACTAGGGGGCAGCACCTGAGCTTTTTCTGTTCTGCAGGCCGCAGGACCAGCAGAGGAAGGCTCTCCTCCAGATAATTTCCGGGAAACCTCAATCCAAGCGGCTGCCCGGTGGAAAAGAATCGGGGGAACCCTGTGACTATCTGACGGTGAGTGTCACCCTGGGCCCCTGCTCTTTCTCTCCTACAGGTTACCCTGGGGGATTTCCGTTCAGGCCCGCAGCTGTGGGAGGGAACTGGGGGCATTCTCAGCCTCAGGGTCTCAACGACCCTTTCAGGTTAATTGATTCCAGGTGAAGGCATCTGAAGATGCCATATTTCCTGGTGCTTTCTCTCTGTCGGACTATTGCAAGCCTGCCAACAACACTTTCCTAGCGGCAGGAGGACATTAGGTCACTCCAGTGAATCCCCAAGACACAGTCACTTCAGCGATGATATTCTGTAGATCACTACACCTAGTTCCAAGGCACATTTTTCAAGTGTCTTGTCCTGGCCAGCACTCACTTGAGGTTCAGTCCCTGCTTCCAATGACTGCCTGTCGAGACTGTCTGGAGAGTGTCTGGGTGCAAGCACCTTGTGTTTGGCTGTACTGGATTTTTTGTCGGCTGGATGCGGAGGAACATCTAACGTGTGTGGTTTCCTTTCTTTCAGGGGGCAGGCAGGCCAATGCCAGTCCACACCACCAAGAGGAGGCCAGTCGTGGACGCTGCTCTCACCGACGGCGCAGCTCCCAAAATTGCTGACAGGGGCTCCACCTGGGCTTCACTGTCTCCCCTCAAGAAAGCCAGTGTGAGCTCCTCCTTAAGTCGTGGACCCACGGAACCACAGACAGGGGCCGTGGCCCACATCCCTCAGGCTGCATTCCGGGGCCGGGGCCCGCAGCCTCTCCTCTTGGTGAAGCCCACAAACAGCCGCCCTGAGGGTGGCTGCCGTGAGGTTCCCCAGGCTGCCTCCAGCACCCACGGTCTGAACCCTGTCATCGACCCCCAGGCACAAGCCAAACGTCCTGCTGTGACCTCACAGCCCTGCCCACCAGCCGCCACACACAGCTTGGGCCTAGACTCCAATCTCAGCTTCAGGCCAGGAGCCAAGAGGCCTGCCCAGGCTCCGATTCAGGCTTGCCTGAGTGTCCCCAAGAAAGCCAGACTCGGTCCTGTCCAGATCCCCGAAAACAGCATCCAGGGAGGGGAGCCGGGCGCCCTGGAGACTCTACAGCCTCCGCCAGCTCTAACCGAACTTAGACCAAATAGGTCACCCCAGATGAGCAGGAGGACACCCGCCCAGGTGCCCAGCCTCGACCTGCAGCCTCCTCACAGCAGACCCTGCCTGCCTACCGTCCGGGCCTGCACCGTGTCCCACCAGCCAGCGGCCGGCCAGGATGGATACCAGCCTCTCAGAATGCTCTTCAGGAGACTGGGAGACGGAGGGTGGAGCTCCACGTTCCTCACGGCTCCGTCACCCGACTCTGCGAAGAGGCCGGGAGCCTTCCCGACTCAGAGCCCTCATGTCCCAGAGAAGTCTGAGGGGCCCTGTGTTTGTGTCCCACGGAGTGTCCTCTGTGAGGACCTTCAGGTGTCCTCTTCCTCCGAGGAGGAGCTGGTCTGACCTGGAGCGAGACTGCAGGTGGCAGAGATCCCTGGCCTCCAGCTCCCGTGACTCGGAGGGGACTGTTGGACTGAGGAGCACAGAGCGGGGAGCAGACTTTGTGTGGTGACTCCGAAGCTCCCCAGCATCTGAGGCGCTCCTGTGCATGTCGGAGCCCAGCTCAGGCAGGGACCAGCTGCAGAGACTCTGCCTACTTGAATTCTGGTGAGGAAAACTGTATTTGGAATGGGTCTCCTGAAACCCACCCTGAAAAGCTTCTGTGCCAGGGATTCGTTGTGTAAGAGACTGGAAACAGACGAATTACTCTGTGTCTGCTCCCTACGTGACTAAATATGGGAAAAGTTAGGGAACCCTGACAGGTGCCCCTCTTCAGCCACGCCCTGCCCTGAGATTGGTGTTTTGGACCCTGGGATGGGTTCTGCGGAAAGCATTGTTGGGGTTTTCCTCAGCCTTGAACATTGTGCTAGGGAATGCCTTTGTAAATATGTGTGATTAATTTGTTTGGAAGTTAATAAAATTATTGGAAAACATCACATCGTGTCTTTCGACTCTAATTGCGTGTTTGTTCTTTGCCCATTTTCCTAGGGCTTGAACATTTCTGGACTCTGTTAGCAATCCATAGCAGAGACCAGAGTGTTTCTCCCTTTGGTTTCCTAAATATCCACAGGTGTTGGAAAATCTCCACCCCACTCTGCCAACACACATACCCAGTCAAATTCCACCAAGGGAATCACACACATTGCAGACGTGGTGAGCACTGCCTGCCCCAAGGAGTCCCTGGGTGCCTCACCGGGATGCCAAGTGTGCGGTGAAGATTGTGATGGTTCCCATGAAGCTGCATCTGGGTGTGCACAAGAACACTAGGCACAGTTTCATTTCCCAAATAGACCCCAGTAAAGCTGAAGTACATTCCGAGGTCAAAGATTCATCCCCTCTTCTTTTCGGATGCCTGAGCCCAGAGCCTTTTAGTCACTTCCCACATGATCCTAAGAGTAGGTGAGGTTGACAATCACTGAAAGAGTCAGGCAAAGACATCCGTCATGCACAGGCTGACTCCATCCTCGGACCTGGGAACAACCCTGACCAGAATTCCACATCTAGGAGGTCTCTGAACTGAGAGAGATGTTCTGAGAAAGACCAACAAATGGCTCCCCATCCGTTGCTATTCAGGGTCATTATCTTGATTATCTACATAATCTAAAAAGTGTCAGTATCCAAAATCAACAGGATAAACTCTCTGCTCCCCTGAGAGCAAACAGGATCATGACCAAAATGGCCAAAGAGCATGGAAGGAAACAATATGATCAGAAAGCTCACGGAAGCAGCTCAAGGTGGTTGGGTGGGGGGCTGGTGATGGGCGTGGGGAGTTGGTAAGCAGGTGTTGCAACCTGAATCATGAACAATTAATGAAAGGCAAATTAAAGGGGAAATCAAGCTTCAACAGCTGCAGTGCATCCCATGGGAAATGGCCCAGTTCAACTGTGTCTATTTCCCCACCTTCTAAAAAACACCATGTAAAATGAGACAGAGCTACATGTGCAAATGGAATCTTCCTGAGAGGAGACACAGAATCTTCAAAGCTTGCTGGTGTACATAAGGGTTTTAGAATGTTTGTCAGTAGGGAACATCATCTTGGAGTGGGCTTTGTAGACAGACATTGCCGGGTCACGTAATTGAATTAAGTTGATTAGGTCAGGGTACATTTCCGGAAGGGTGTCTCCAGAGGCAGTATAAAAGGCAGCCTGCAGAGCCTGGCTCCCTCTCGGCCACTTCCTCTGGCGTCCTGGAGGCTGCATCGCTTCCAGCCGGGCTGCTCTGATATCTGCCCACCTGAGCGCCAGCCGAGGAACTATAGCAGACCTGCCATTTCAGGTTAGTTTCACTAAAAAATGGTTTGTCTCACATCATCCCTGAGGGGTTGGGAGGAAAATAGACAAAGAAGAGTGAAAGGAACAGGTCACATTGGGGTAATGACTACATGATAGGGTAAGATGTGTGTTCTTGTTACTAGTATTTCCTGGAACAGAAACTCAGAACGTATTTCCATCTTCTTTCCATTTCTGGAAAGATGATCGAGATGGAAATGGGAACGTAAATGTTCTCCATCATGTCAAATTGCTGAGTTAATGGAAAGAGAATTTTGGAACGAGGGTGGTTTGCCTTTTAGTCATGTAAGAAATTGTTACGGGCTAGGTTCACCCTTTGTTTCCATAATTCGTATGGCTCCTATAAAATACCAGAAAAATAAAGACAGGGACTGGGGCTGGAGCTCAGCCAAAAAGATACAACAGGAAAGACCATAACCAGCTGGGGTGATGGAGAGAAACATGATTTCTTTTTATGAATTTCTATTTGGCTGCCAAATCAAATGTCCAGAGGAGCGAATCAAGTGGTGATAGGAAGCATCTGTTATTCCTGATTTAAAATAGACCTGCCAAAGGGGCCCGTAGACCATGCCCTAAACTTTGGATTGTTGTGAGCGTCAAGGGAGACAGAATGAATGTCTTTCCTAGTAGGCTGAATCATGATAGACTTAAGTCCAGTCTCCAGAATCAGTGGTTGGGGGTTGAAATCTCACTCGCCATACAGAGGCCACGGGACCCGTGGCAGGCAAGGTTTCCTCTTGGACCAGGCAATCCTGGCAGAGGAACTTATGGTCATCTGAGGATGCACATCACATTGTGACCCACAGATTGGACCAACTGCTGGGCGGGTCTCCGCATGACCACACCAGCAAGGAATTAGGTGAGGGCTTGTGGGTGTGTGAATGTCCAGTGTGCTTAACCATGGATTTGTGTTGTTTGTGTGTGATTCAGGTGACCCGACGGTCGACCCTGAAAAAGGTGGACATCAAACCGCCAGGAAGTGAAGATGATGGCACACCGTGACCCCAAGAGAGGGGCAAACAGACTCATGAGAGCCCAGACCCTCAAGAAGCAGCAGAGGGCCCCAGCTGGGCCAAGGGTTCCCCCACCCGATGAGGAAAATCCCAGGGTAAGTCTAGCCCTGGATCTTTTGAGCATCCGGGGATCTCGTGGTCCTCAGGGACTGGGTGGAATTGAAAACAGTTCTGTCACCACCACCAAGATTACTTTCTCTTTTCTTTCTTTCCTTTTCTTCTCTTTTCTTTTTTTTCCTTTTCTTTTCTTTTCTTTTCTTTTCTTTTCTTTTTTTCAATGAGACAGGGTTCACCATGTTGGCCAGGCTGGTTGAACTCCTGACCTCAGGAGATCCACCTGCCTCGGCCTCCCAAAGTGCTGGGATTATAGGCATGAGCCACCACACCCGGCCCAAATTTCTTTTTCTATCCAAGGTGGGCCTGGCTTGGGTCCTCCTCTCAGGCCCCATAGGTCCCTTGAGAGACCCTGGAGAGCAGCTTCCCTTCCTGCCTGGAATCCCATGTAGCCAGCTTTGGCTGTGTTGTTGACACTGGGTTCATGCTCATGACCATTAGAACCCTGAGTGTTTCCCGTTAAGGGTTTCTCTGTAACACGGGCTCTGGGAAGGAACGCCGTATCTGAGCTCTCCCAGCACTTAGCGACTCCCATACCACCGTCCCCTCCCTAGAATCCCTACTGAGCTCTGAATTCACAACCTGTCTCATTTTTGATCTTTGATTTCTGCCTCAAAGGCTCGTGCACTGACAGCACTTTCTTTCCACCCTCAGGTCAAGTGCAAAGACTGCGGGGCGTTTGGCCACAAGGCCACAAGTACGAGGTGCCCCATGAAGCGCTGGAACGGAGCCTTGGTCCCCCAGACCTCTGGCAAAGAGGAAGGGAAGGAAAACCTGAAGCCGTGGAAGCCCCGGGTTGAGGGGAACCCGGGGCTCTGGAGCAAGGAGAAGGCAGAGAATGAAGAGAGACCAAGGTGAGCAGTGGGAGGGGTTTTCACAGCTCTTTGGGTACTGCCACCTAAGAGCTGGGTGTTCTCCTAGGTGCCACACCCAGGAGCTCCCTTCACCCTGGGAGACAGATTCAGGGGTGGGGGGCAGGGGTGTTTCATGGAGGTTGCCCAGGACAGGGGGAAAGCAATGGAATGTAGAGGAACGTCCTTAGCTGGGAAGCCTAGAGGGCCGCCTGGAGGAAGGGAAGCCTGGCCCATGAGGGAAGGTGCCCAAACAGGAAACGGGACTGGGCTCAGATAGGGTTCTCCCCGTCCCCTGGGAAAACTAGGGGGCAGCACCTGAGCTTTTTCTGTTCTGCAGGCCGCAGGACCAGCAGAGGAAGGCTCTCCTCCAGATAATTTCCGGGAAACCTCAATCCAAGCGGCTGCCCGGTGGAAAAGAATCGGGGGAACCCTGTGACTATCTGACGGTGAGTGTCACCCTGGGCCCCTGCTCTTTCTCTCCTACAGGTTACCCTGGGGGATTTCCGTTCAGGCCCGCAGCTGTGGGAGGGAACTGGGGGCATTCTCAGCCTCAGGGTCTCAACGACCCTTTCAGGTTAATTGATTCCAGGTGAAGGCATCTGAAGATGCCATATTTCCTGGTGCTTTCTCTCTGTCGGACTATTGCAAGCCTGCCAACAACACTTTCCTAGCGGCAGGAGGACATTAGGTCACTCCAGTGAATCCCCAAGACACAGTCACTTCAGCGATGATATTCTGTAGATCACTACACCTAGTTCCACGGCACATTTTTCAAGTGTCTTGTCCTGGCCAGCACTCACTTGAGGATCAGTCCCTGCTTCCAATGACTGCCTGTCGAGACTGTCTGGAGAGTGTCTGGGTGCAAGCACCTTGTGTTTGGCTGTGCTGGATTTTTTGTCGGCTGGATGCGGAGGAACATCTAACGTGTGTGGTTTCCTTTCTTTCAGGGGGCAAGCAGGCCAATGCCAGTCCACACCACCAAGAGGAGGCCAGTCGTGGACGCTGCTCTCACCGACGGCTCAGCTCCCAAAATTGCTGACAGGGGCTCCACCTGGGCTTCACTGTCTCCCCTCAGGAAATCCAGTGTGAGCTCCTCCTCAAGTCGTGGACCCACGGAACCACAGACAGGGGCCGTGGCCCACATCCCTCAGGCTGCATCCCGGGGCCATGGCCCGCAGCCTCTCCTCTTGGTGAAGCCCACAAACAGCCGCCCTGAGGGTGGCTCCCGTGAGGTTCCCCAGGCTGCCTCCAGCACCCACGGCCTGAACCCTGTCATCGACCCCCAGGCACAAGCCAAACGTCCTGCTGTGACCTCACAGCCCTGCCCAGCAGCCGCCACACACAGCTTGGGCCTAGACTCCAATCTCAGCTTCAGGCCAGGAGCCAAGAGGCCTGCCCAGGCTCCGATTCAGGCTTGCCTGAGTGTCCCCAAGAAAGCCAGACTCGGTCCCATCCAGATCGCCGAAAACAGCATCCAGGGAGGGGAGCCGGGCGCCCTGGAGACTCTACAGCCTCCGCCAGCTCTAACCGAACTTAGACCAAATAGGTCACCCCAGATGAGCAGGAGGACACCCGCCCAGGTGCCCAGCCTCGACCTGCAGCCTCCTCACAGCAGACCCTGCCTGCCTACCGTCCGGGCCTGCACCGTGTCCCACCAGCCAGCGGCCGGCCAGGATGGATACCAGCCTCTCAGAATGCTCTTCAGGAGACTGGGAGACGGAGGGTGGAGCTCCACGTTCCTCACGGCTCCGTCACCCGACTCTGCGAAGAGGCCGGGAGCCTTCCCGACTCAGAGCCCTCATGTCCCAGAGAAGTCTGAGGGGCCCTGTGTTTGTGTCCCACGGAGTGTCCTCTGTGAGGACCTTCAGGTGTCCTCTTCCTCCGAGGAGGAGCTGGTCTGACCTGGAGCGAGACTGCAGGTGGCAGAGATCCCTGGCCTCCAGCTCCCGTGACTCGGAGGGGACTGTTGGACTGAGGAGCACAGAGCGGGGAGCAGACTTTGTGTGGTGACTCCGAAGCTCCCCAGCATCTGAGGCGCTCCTGTGCATGTCGGAGCCCAGCTCAGGCAGGGACCAGCTGCAGAGACTCTGCCTACTTGAATTCTGGTGAGGAAAACTGTATTTGGAATGGGTCTCCTGAAACCCACCCTGAAAAGCTTCTGTGCCAGGGATTCGTTGTGTAAGAGACTGGAAACAGACGAATTACTCTGTGTCTGCTCCCTACGTGACTAAATATGGGAAAAGTTAGGGAACCCTGACAGGTGCCCCTCTTCAGCCACGCCCTGCCCTGAGATTGGTGTTTTGGACCCTGGGATGGGTTCTGCGGAAAGCATTGTTGGGGTTTTCCTCAGCCTTGAACATTGTGCTAGGGAATGCCTTTGTAAATATGTGTGATTAATTTGTTTGGAAGTTAATAAAATTATTGGAAACGATGACAGACTCTCTTTTACTCTCATTTCGTGGTGTTTTTTTTTTTTTAACAACTGGTAATCAATTTATTAAAATATTTGACTTAAGCATGTGTAATGGTGACTTCCAGCCCAACTCCTGGCTCAGTAGTGATGGAAGTCATCTGCTTCACAATCTCAGAAGGACTGTGCAAGCCAATGAGTAGCTTTTGGATTTTCATCTGGAAATGATCCCATGTCTTAGAACCTTCCCCACAAGGAGTTTTTCTTGTCATCATTCTAAAAGTCTTGGCAGACATTCGAACTGCTCCTTTCGCTTTGAGATTCTTTTCCTTTGCTCCTCTGATCCAGTCAGCACACACTTTCTCCATGGGTTTTCCGTTGCAGCTCATTAGAGTGATTCGAATTCAGGTGTTTTACTGGTATCCTTAAAAGCCATGGCTGCTGCGTGGTTTCCTGGCGGTCTTGTTCCTCGGCCAGAGGCAACAGCGGTGGGTCAGGAGCAGGAGCGTTTGGATCCCTGACCCCCAACAAGTACCCCCGCGTCTGCGTCAAATTTTCCGGGAGCTTACCCAGTTCTTGACTTCGTTAGCAATCCAAACCTTTGACAAGACTGTTTCTCCGAGACGGAGTTGACTTAGAGGGCGGCGGGACTTGGCAGGACCTTTGACTTCCTACAATTCCACAGGAACCGGAAAATCTCCGCCCCACTCTACCGACACCCGCACCGAGTCCAATTCCGCCAAGTGAATCTCACACACGTTGCAGACCTGGTGAGTAACGCTTGCACCCGCAAGCCCGAAATTGGCTCATAGTGATGCTAAGTGTGCATTGATAGTTGTGATGGTCCCCATGAAGCCGCTTTCAGGTGTACACACGAGAACTAGGCACAGTTTCATTTGCCAAATAGACCCCAGCAAAGCCGCGCTGGGAACAACTCTGACCAGGATTCCACATTAGGAGGCCTCTCAACTGAGAGGGATTTTCTGAGAAAGACCAAGAGGCTGCTCCCTTTTCCTTGCTTCGGAGCGTTGTTATCTTGATTACCTAGATCACCTGGAAAGTATCAGTATCCAGAATCAATAAGATAAACTCTCTGCTCCCCTGACAGCAAAAGGAACCATGACCAAAATGACCAAAGAGCGTGGAAGGAAACGATGTAATCAGAAAACTCAGAGGACAGCTAGGGGTGGGGGGTGGGGGTGGAGCCCCAGGGGGGTGGGGATGTAAGCAGGTGTTCCAGCCTGAATCATGAATAATGAAGGAATACAAATCAAATCTGAAGTCACATAGAAACATCTGTGGAATCTCAGGCAGGACTAAGATCCCATTCACAGGCTCCTGCTCGTCCACTTAATGGCAGCAAGTGTGGCTCCTGGGTTTCTTAATAGAATTAGGCATAATTTTGGTGACTGTGTTTTGCCAGTCCTCTTTCTGTGGCATCCAGTTCACCTGTAAACTTTTTGGGATCAGGCGGGAAGTCATGCAGTTTCTCAGCGCCTCGCTTCATCCTGGGTGCTCTCAGGCATGCACGAGCAGATACCTGCCTTGGTGGAGTCTTGGCTCATTCAGGAGGTTCCTTAGGGTCAGGAGGCACTAACAGGTCCAGCAGGAAAGCATGTGTCTGCACATGTGTGGTGGGATCCTCTGTTCACCTTGAGAATGCAGGTTCTTCTTGAACTAATAACTTCTTTACCATGGCATAAGTAGCCACAAAATAACAATTCATATTAACTCCATTGATAAAAATAACTGAATATCAATAATCAAGGTAATAATGATATTATTATATTGATAGTAAAATCAAACAAAGGCATTAGAGATTAAAGATTCCCGACCAGGCGCGGTGGCTCAAGCCTGTAATCCTAGCACTTTGGGAGGCCGAGGAGGGTGGATCACGAGGTCAAGAGATCGAGACCATCCTGGTCAACATGGTGAAACCCCGTCTTTACTAAAAAAAATACTGAAAATTAGCAGGGCATGGTGGCGTGTGCCTGTAATCCCAGCTACTCAGGAGGCTGAGGCAGGGGAATTGCCTGAACCCAGGGGGCGGAGGTTGCGGTGAGCCGAGATCGCGCCATGGCACTCCAGCCTGGGTAACGAGTAAAACTCCGTCTAAAAAAAAAAAAAAGATTCCCCTCTGTGAAGGGTGATGTACAGAGAGGAACACGTGCGTTGTTTGTACTCAGAGTCCAATGAAACATGTTCCTCAAAGGTAAAGATGAGCAGGACGAGGAAAACACACAGTTCATGAATGAGCACATGGGCTTCCTTGGAACTCAGGTGGGAACCCTGCGGGTAAAGTGCCCACCAGCCAGCCCCCACCCACCTTCATGAGGTAGGACAGCAGGATAACAGGGAAGGGGTCGGTGCAAGGGCTGCAAGCCTCATGTCACACCTAATTCAAAGAAGCTCCACTTATGACAGGTGTTTATCTGCCAACACCGTGTCACCTCTACTGCCTGGCTGCGTGTCTGCCCTCTGCTCTTCTTAGCTCACAGGAGGTCCAGATGTTACTGTCCACCTGTCTGGGTACAGAGCTATTGGAGGCCATTACCCTGCTGCTTCCTCTTTGGAAAGGGGCGACACTCGTGGTCCATGCCATTCTCTGTCTCTTTGGAAAACTTTGTCAGCACATGTAAGGTTTTCTTCAGCTGCAGAAAGCCACCTTCTTCAAAGTCTCACCCTCCGCAAGTGGCAATCACACAATGATTAATGGTGGCAAGGGGTGCCTAGGCTTCACCATGTGCTTCAATTGGGAGAAACAGGGGAGGCCTTCCTTGCTCTGCAGCTCTGTCTGCGGCCGCCTGACAATGTCGGGCTGCAATCCTGTTAGGCTTGTCCCTTTGCACATTAGGCTTCCCTCCAGTCCTTTGCACAGAGGTGGATCCCGACATCACTTCCTAATAAACATCCTGCACACTAAGCTTCATCTATATCCAGCTCCCTGGGAACCAATCCTGTGACAAAAGTGAAAGGTTTCTAGGGAAAATAGCATTTCCTTATCAGACAGGAATCAAATTCTGCTGAGCTAGAAAATAAGGTAAAGTCTGATGCCGTCTCATGATTTTTTCTGTTAGAACATTACCACTGCCAGCAAGAATTATGCATATTAACTCATGGGGACAAAAGTCCTGTTGGAGTGGGAAGAGGCTGTTGTGAGTTGAGGAGAAATGCTAACAAATGGACTTTACCCTCAACTTGGATTCAAAAGGAGAGGAGATGAAAACAGCTGGAAATTAAAGGTCTCCAAAGATGTTTGGGTTTTTCTGGTTTTTCAAAAATCCAAATTTTAGGTTAGGAGACACTATATGTTTAAATGCTGAAAGGATGTAGCATACTGAGGGACATAATTACAGATAAAGAGTCCATTTTATGAATAATACAATTTATGGTATGGCAGACCAAGGGACACAACACAAAATTGGAGTTAAAGAAATGAACAGGCATTCTTGATCATTCCTCAGCTGTTATAGCAGAGATGCCTGAACAATGGATGTCCATTTAGAACATTTATGTTTTTGAGACGGAGTCTCGCTCTGTTGCTTGGCTGGAATGCAGTGTTGCAATCCCGGCTCACTGCAACCTCTGCCTCCCTGGTTCAAATGACTCTCCTGTCTCAGCCTCCTGAGTAGCTAGAACTAGAGGCACACGCCACCATGCCCAGCCATTTTTGTATTTTTAGTAGAGATGGGGGTTTCACTATGTTGACCAGGATGGTCTCCATCTCCTGACCTCATGATCCTCCTACCTCGGCCTCCCAAAGTTCTGGGATTACAGGCCTAAGCCACCATGCCCGGCCCATGTAGGGATGCTTTTAAACTTAACGGCTGAAAGTATCCACCTCCAAACTTATGCATTATATTTACAAAAGAATACAAACCATGTGATGAATTTTAAAGGGAAGACAATCCGTGGGAATGCAACAGCCATGGTAACGTTTTGAACTTCTTTTTATTAAACATGTAAAAACTAAGTGAGGTTCAAGACCTAACAGAATTGCCAGGAATTGTTTGGGAATTGACCAAGATGAGCTCAGACACTGTGCAATCCTTATGGTGCCCTCTGGTGGAGTTTGCTCCTGAAACCAATGATTTTCAGCCAGAAGTAACTGTCTCTGTAGTCATAAGAATTCAACCCAAATGTACCATTCAATTTTAAATGAGATGACAATAAGATTATGTGCTATATAGTTAAATTTTATTTCCTTCAGACAGAGTCTTTCTCTGTTCCCCAGGCTGGCGGTCAATGGGGCACTCTTGGCTCACTGCAATCTCTGCCTCCTGGGTTCAAGTTATTTTCCCACCTCACTCTCCTAAGTAGCTGGGATTACAGGTGTGCACCGCCCAGGATAGCTAATTTTTATATTAGCAAAATTATTTCTGGAGTGGAGAGTTAGACACCTTTGTTCTCCCATACCCAAAACGTGTTCTCCAAATGATCTGTCAGTAGAAATGACTGATATCTGTATTTGCTAACCAGTCTTTTTCTTTCTTTAAATTCAGAACTAGAGTGCTATTAAGAAGGTTCTATCCATTTTCATCACAAGTGATGCGCTAGGCACTATCCTAAGTGCTGCAGATACACATTCAGACCCACAATAGTTCTGCCTTGTCGACTGCATTCTAATAATGAACCAAAAGAAAAGTATAGATTTGTTTTTTGTTTTTTTTTTGAGATGGAGTTTAATTCTGCCACCCAGGCTGGAGTACAGAGGCAGGATCTCTGCTCACTACAACCTCTGCCTCCTGAGTTCAAGCAATTCTCCTGTCTCAGCCTCCCAAGCAGCTGGGATTACAAGCATGTGCCACCATACTGGGAAAATTTTTGTATTTTTTGTATAGACAACTTTCACCCTGTTGGCCAGGCTGGTCTTGAACTCCTGGCCTCAAGTGATCCATCCACCTTAGCCTTCCGAACTGCTGGGATTACAGGCATGAGCCACAGCACCCCAGCCAAGAGAATAGTTTTAAATAGAAAGTATGAAACCAAAAGAAGTGTGTGCCCATCAGTTTTATACTGTATTAGGCCAGGTGCAGAAGATGGACTTGTAGCATTGTAAGGGAATGAGGTCAGTTCACATCTAATTGTTTGGACAAGTCACACCAGAAAGCCAAAGTTAGAGGAGTTGAATCTTTTGAGGCAGGTTGCACAGGCAAGCAGCAAGTTACTCTTTCTCCAAAGTTCTCAACTGTTGTTTCTCCTACTGTGCAAAAATGCATCTTCTACTCGATTCCAATTTACATAGGAAAATGCTGAATAAACCTAATAAGGGCTGCGTTCCAGGGACACACCCAGACCACACACACACAAAACCTTGATTCTGGAAACACATGCTGTTTAGTGGAATTGGATTTTCCAGACAACAGAAATACAACTCTGACACAATATCGGATTGGAATTTTTTTCATTTAAAAAGATGTCCTTGAGTTCTCTTGTCAGTAGCTGAAACCTGGGAACAACTCAAAAGTCTATCGACAGGAAATTGATAAATTATATGCATATTATAGAGTAATATTTACCAATAAGGGGAAATAATCAACATCATGGATCAATATAATCTTTCCAACCCTGAGTGGGGAGAGCTAAGCTGTAAAGTGTCCCATAATATAAATAAATTTATACAAAATTCTAGAACAGACAAACCTAATATAAGCTTAAAAAAAAAAAAGTTCAGAAAAACCAGGTGTGATGGCTCACACCTCTTATGCCAGCACTTTGTGAGGTGGGTGGATCACATGAGCTTAGGAGTTCAAGACCAGCCTGGGCAACATGGTGAAACTACTTTGCCTTTACCGAAAATACAAAAATTAGCCCAGTGTGGTGTGGTGCACGGGAACAGAAAACCAAATACTACATATTGTCATTTATAAATGTGAGCTAAACATTGGGTTGTACATTGTTTAGTTCTCACTTCTATGGAAACAACAGACACTGAAGATTCTTAGAGGGAGTGGGGAGGGTTGGGTGCAGGGCCTGAAAAACTACCTATTGGGAATGACGTTCACTGTGTGGATGATGAGATCATTCATACTCTAAGCCTCAGCATCACATAATACATCCATGGAACAAACCTGCACGTGCATCTTCTGTGTCTAAAATAAAAATTAAAAATTTTAAAAATGAACAAAGAGCTATGAGCAGGCATTTCTCAAAAGAGGAGATGCAAATGAACAACATATATATAAAAATTTCTCACCATCTCTAGTCATCACGGGAATGCAAATGAAAACTTCCGTGAACTGTCCCCTGACACCTGTTAGAATAGCTGCTATAGAAAAGATGGATGGCCGGGCTCGGTGGCTCAAACCTGTAATCCCAGCACTTTGGGAGGCCGAGGTGGGTGGATCACGAGGTCAAGAGATCGAGACCATCCTGGTCAACATGGTGAAACCCCGTATCTACTAAAAATACAAAAAGAATTAGCTGGGCATGGTGGTGCATGCCTGTAATCCTAGCTGCTCAGGAGGCTGAGGCAGAAGAATTGCCTGAGCCCAGGAGGCGGAGGTTGCAGTGAGCCAAGATCGCGCCATTGCACTCCAGCCTGGGTAACAAGAGCGAAACTCCATCTCAAAAAAAAAAAAAAAAAAAAAAAAAAAAAAGATGGATGATATCAAGTGCTGGTAAGGATGTGGAGAAAAGGGAACCTTTGTATACTGGCGGTGGGGATGTCAATTAGTATGGCCACCTTGGAAAACAACATGGAGTTTTCTCGAAAATTAATAATGAAAGTACCACTTTGTTCTAGTAATCCCACTTATATATATGAAGTATTTAAAATCAGTATATGAAAGAGATTATCTGCACTCCTATGTTCCTGTGAGCACTGTTCACGATAGTCAAGATATATGGAGAAAATATACAGGTGATCATCCATTCATGGATGGACGAATGCATGTTTTACATGTATATTATATATATTATATATACATTTATTAACATTTATATATATTACTATATCTGCACAATGGAATATCATTCAGTATTATACAAATATAATGATACAACCCTGTCATTTGTGACAATATTGATGGATCTCAAGGGCATGAAGGCACGTGAAAGAAGCCAAACACAGAATAACAAATATTGTATGATTTTACTTGTATTTGAAATAGAAAACAAACTCAGAAGCAGAGAGTAGACTGGAGGTTGCCAGGAGCTGCTGTGCAGGTAAATAAGTAGGTGTGATTATAGCACAGAGGTTTAGATATACCACACAAATAAGTTAAGGAGGTCGAATTTAAAGCATAGTGCTTATAGCTCTGAATACTGTGTTGCATGGTTATAATAAGAGGGTGAATTTTATGTTATTTGTTCTTACCTATAAAAATCATTATAATGGGAGGGAGAGCTTTGGGAGGTGAAGAATATGGTTGTCTTTTTTTTTAATTTTTGAAAAAAAAATAATTAAAAGAAAAGAATGAAGGAGAGGAAGAAAGAGGAAGAGGAAAAGGGAGAGAGAACAGAAGTGTTGCTTTATTGCCCAGGCTAGAATGCAGTTTAAAAATGGGTACTGAAAACCTCTTTTATACCAATAATTGTGCTTAATAATGGAGACAAGAAAAAATGAGGGAAGAAAATAACAAACAAGCAGCCAACCAGTATTTCATTTAAACCTGTAAGTAGGTGTGATGTGGTACTGATAAGAGTGTATATTTTGTGTATTTAAAGTGGAGAGTTGTATAAATGTTAATTGAGTTTACTTGTTTCAGATCTGAGTTCAAGTCCTGGATATCCTTGTTAATTTTCTGTCTCGTCGATCTGTCTAATATTGATGTCGAAGTGTCCCACTATTATTGTGTGGGAGTCTAATCTCTTTATAAGTCTTATGGATCTGGGTGCTCCTGTATTGGGTGCGTATATATTTAGGATCTTTAGCTCTTCTTGTTGCATTGATCCTTTTACCGTTATGTAATGTCCTTCTTTGCGTCTTTTGATCTTTGTTGCTTTAAAGTCTATTTTACCAGAGGTGAGAATTGCAACTCCTGCTTTTTATTTGTTTCTTTATTTTTGCTCTCCATTTGGGTGGGAAATCTTTCTCCATCCCTTTGTTTCAAGTCTTTCTGTACCTCTGCATGTGAGATGGGTCTGGATGCAGCAGACCGATGGGTTTTGGCTGTGTCTTTTGATTGGGGGATTTAGTCGATTTAAGGTTACGATTAGTAATAATATGTGTGAGTTTAATACTGCCATTTGATGTTAGCTGGCTGTTTTGCCCATTAGTTGATGTCAATTCTTCATTATGTTGATGCTCTTTACTTTTTGGTATTTTTTAGAAAGGCTGATACTGGTTGTTCCTTTCTATGTGTAGTGCTTCTTTCAGAAGCTCTTGTAAAGCAGGCCTTGTGGTGATGAAATCTCTGAGTACTTGCCTGTTCACAAAAGATTTTATTTTTTCTTCACTTACGAAGCTTCGTTTGGCAAGATATGAAATTCTGGGTTGAAAGTTCTTTTCTTTAAGGATGTTGAATATTGGCCCCCACTCTCTTCTGGCTTGTAGGGTTTCTGCTGAGAGATCTGCTGTGAGTCCGACAGGCTTCCCTTTGTGGGTAACCTGACCTTTCTCTGTGGCTGCCCTTAGTATTTTCTCCTTCATTTCAACCCTGGTGAATCTGATGATTATGTGCCTTGAGGTTGGTCTTCTTGAGGAATATCTTTGTGGTGTTCTCTGTATGATCTGGAGTTGAATATTGTCCTGCCTTGCTAGGTTGGGAAAGTTTTCCTGAATAATATCCTGAAGAGTATTTTCCAGCTTGAATTCATTCTCTTTGTCACATTCAGGTACACCTATCAAATGTAAATTAGGTCTTTCACATAGTCCCATATTTCTGGAGAGACTTTGCTCATTCCTTTTTATCCTTTTTTCTCTAATCTTGTCTTCTTGTTTTATTTCATTAAATTGGTCTTTGAACTTTGATATCCTTATGTTTATAATTCTGATGGTATGTTTATGTTTATAATTTTGATGGTAGTGATGCTTTCACAATGTATCCTTATCCTCAAACTCACTGAGATATATACATTAAATCGGTATAGCTTTTTATATGTAATCATATCGCAACAAAGTGTTTTTTAAGGAGGACTTGATTAAACAATTTATAAAGGAAGGGTAGATGTTCCTTTGCCGTTCCCGCATGCCTTTTTTCTCCCTGCTGTCTAGAATTCAGAAATAATAGGTGGGAATTTCGCAGCCAGATTAAGGCTGTTTCTAAAGTATAGTACAGCAGAGAGCCGGAAGGGCCCTGCATCCTTAGTGACATTGGAAAGTATCCGTACTAGCCCTGAATGATAGAACTACAGATTAACTTTAAGTGGAAAAAAAAATCAACTTCTGCCTTGTTTAAGCAACTTTGTTCAGGCATTAATTTTATAAACATATGGAGAATATATGCTCCTTATGAACAGGAACAATGTTTATGTCAAATGGTCCATGACGGGTGTTCAACAATGTGTGATAATGGTGATGATGATGGTGATGACGGTGATGATGATGGTGATGATCGTGATGAAGACAGTGGTGAAACAAAGTGGTTTAATAGCTGTGTATAGTTATTTTGTTGAAAGATTCTGCTACTAATAGTATTCAATATTTTTGTATGCTAGTACAGGTAAGGAAATTTACATTGTCTAATAAAAATTCTTGATCAACTTATAAAACAAAAATTTTGTAGTATGGGGCTAGGAATCTGCATTGCAAAAACAACTCTTTCAGTAGATGTTATGCACAGTAATTATTGAGAATCCCCTTATCTAGATTCAGCAGATCAGGACCTACATAGGTGCTATCAAGATTTAAGGAAGAAAATTTTTCTGACTATATCCATACCTCCAGTTAGCACAGATCAGAGATTTAAAACTCAAATCCAGACCTCCTGCTTCCATGTGCAGTGGCATTTCACTGTCCTGTTTTTCTCCACTTGATGAAGGGATTAGAGAATAAATGACCACATAATTCAACTCCCTCCTCAGCTCTGGGGAGTATAGACCTGTCCTGGGAAGCAGAAAGCTCAGACAGTAGAGAAGGAGGCAGACACACATTCACTAATCTGACATACAATGCAGCAGGCACAGTACCATAACAAAGCACTGTGGGCCTTCAGACCAGGAGCAAAGGGGCTGATTAATTCTTAATAGGGCTAGCAAAGTCAGGGAAGTGTTCACTAACAAAATGTCTAGTCATTAACTAAATCAAATGGTTTCCCAACATGGCCCAACTAATTGTAACTTAATATAAATGGTTGTTTGTTCATAAACCTTCATCTTTTGCCAAAACATTTGTAGCTTATGTTCCCATTTAACAAGGTTTTCTGGTCAAAACTGTGCGCCCACATCATTCTAATGAACTGAGTGTCCAATAAAACATGGACTCGTAGTCATCACATGAAGCTGATTTTGCATGCATAGTACATCTCTGTCTGTGAATATCCCTAATGAGGTACAGAAGGACACTTAGTATCCAAACAAAGACATTCCATTTGTGCTAGAGAGCCACAGACGGAAGTTTCCATTGCCTCCTGGAAATAAAGTCAAGGTTTCTTGTTTCTTCAGCCACGAGGATTGCTGTCCTTCTCTTTACCATTCCCTTTTTTCATGAGCCAAGCTCTACCAGATAACAAGATAAATTTCGTGTAAGCCTCGGTAAAAGTAGAGTGTCTGACACCTTGTGGTGCTATAATACTCCAAGCAAGAGCAAAATCACCTATGCCCAGAGAAGAGAGTCTCATCGGACATCTAGAAGACCTATTTATTGGCTGAGAGACCTGCAGCCTCATAGCCCATTAGTTCTGCATAGCAACTCACATGAAATGAAATCAGTGGTGTTTCAAGTGCTTGAAACCCTCTTTACGCTACCTCTACATGTGAGTTAATTAGGCCAGTTTACTACCAGTTGCTAGACCTCAAAAGCAAAACATCGAATGAACTACATGAGGCACCAGGGACTAATTCGTAAAAGACAGAGATATATGCCCTTTTAAACAGATAAATAAAAATTGCTGTGTTGAGAAAAGCCAGACAGCTTTATGATAACACGGGAAAGGAAGTCAGAATCCTATCAGATAAATTTAACAAGAACATTGAAATAACTGAAAACAAAAAGAAATTCTGGAGTTGAAAAATGCAATTGACATAGTTAAAATGTATTCAAGTCTTTTACCAGCAGAATTGATCAAGCAGAATAAATTAGTCCTCTTGAAGACAGGCTATTTGAAAGTACAAAGTCAAAGGAGACAAAAGAAAAAAAAAGAAAACACTTCCCAAGCAGAAGGAGTTATTCTCTACAGGCACCACAACTGTGAATGTGCTTCAGGTCACACCTGAAGGCAGTAAATCTCAGTCTTACCCAAGGCCCGCTACCTGCACTACATGCTTACTGCCGCTCGTCATTCGGGACCCCAGGGCTCTTTAGGCAGCAAGTGATGAATCCAGGCAGGCCAGGATATAGTGGAGCGCAATTGTATGTTATTTGCTTCTTTCTCTTGCTGGTTTTAGAGCCCATTTTAAAAAATTTATTTTTGTTTAAGATAGGGTGTCACTCTGTCACCCAGGCTGCAGTACAGTGGCACGGTCTCAGCTCACTGCAGCCTTGACCTCCTGGGCTCAAGCAGCCCTCCCCTTAGCCTCCAGAGTAGTTGGACCTACAGGCATGCACCACCACACACAGCCAATTTTTTCTGTATTTTCACTCTGTTGCCTAGGCTGCTTTCAAGCTCCTAAGCTCAAGTGATCTTCCCTCCTCAGCCTCCCAAAGTGCTGGGATTACAGACATGAGCCACCACACCTACCTGAAACTTCTCTTTGTCCTTGATTTCTGGGAGTTTGAGTATTAAATATCTTGAGGTAGTCTTATTTGGGTTAAATCTGCCTGGTGTTCTATAACCTTCTTGTATTTGACTATTGATATATTTTCTAGGTTTGGGAAGGTTTCTGTTACTACTTTGAAAATAAACGTTTCATCCCATTTGTCTCTCTGCCTCCTCTTTAAGGCAAATAACTCTTAGATTTGCCCTTTTGAGGCTATTTTCTAGAGTCTGTAGGCATGCTATTTTTGGTTTGTTTTATTGACAAGAGACTTGTTTATTAATGATTTAGTCTTTCAACTAACATTTATTATGTACTTTCTATCTTTAAGGTGCTGTTATAGATACTGGGTATACATCAGCAAACCCAATGTATCAAAATTGATGCTTTCATTGAAGGATACAGTCTAGATGGAAGAAAAAGGCAATATACACCAAAAATAAAAATAGACAAATGAAGATAGAATAATAAAGATAATGTATTTTGAGGTTAAATTTTTAAATAACATGTCAGTGATAGTTTGAAGAGGATATGACATTCAAACCAATGATGAAAGGAAGCAAATGAGTCAGACATATAAAAATGTAGAGTTCTTGAAAGCAGAACCAGTGCAAAGACCCTAATGGTAGAACAGGACTGCAAAGTGTGAGGAAAAGCAGGGTGGAAAACGCACCTGAGCAGTGTGAGTGAAGAGACAGCCAGGCCCGCGGGCTGTTGTCATGACCTTGTCCTTTACCTTGGAGGAAGTGGAAGGTTTTGACATTATAGGTACTCTTTGTGACAGCAATCACTGCTTTACGTTTTCTTACATGGTCTGAGCCCATGTAACTTTGTGCCTTAAATGCCTAAGAATGTAGCGTATGAACGTGATTTCTAGACATTCCAGTATCATTGTTAACATTTTTATTCCATATAAAAGGAGGTCTATTTAGATGTTAGAATCATCTTGTGATTGAACAAGATGGGATGTGAACCCACCCAGGCCCAGGGCTGAGCAGCAGAGCAGCTGCCTCTGACATCTGCATGAATTTCACACACAACAGGGGGTGACCCAGGCTTGCTGGCCATTGTGCTTCAAAACATTTTTCCAAGGGATGGCTGTGACTACAGTTTTCAGATGTGCTCTGGCCGCCAAGGACTGGGGGTGAGGTGAGGGTGTCCTCTGTATAAAAAGTGCTGTTTCAGGTGCTTCCGAACGGACACCTTAGGGCATCTGAGCGATTCCCCGGAGGGCAGCTCGGCCTATCTCAGGCTACCGCTAGAGTCACCATGGGACATTCTCACCAGCAATCAACCAAAAAGCATCAGCGTTTCCGTGAACCTGGCTGCGATGATAAGAACCCAGTGTTTTCTAATCTAAAACTTCTATGCAGAACATTTTTATTTTCATATGATTTCTCTCGTTTTTGCTTCTCTGTCTTTTTCACTAACTTCTGAAGTGATTAGCATCAGATCTGATTGCCCAAATGCATCTGACTGAATTCATACTCCTAGTCTCAAACTTATCTTTATATTTCACCATGAAATATTTCTCTAGGTTACTTAAAATCTGTCAAAGAAATTACAAATGAGGCTGGCTGCAGTGGCTCAAACCTGTAATCTCAGCACTTTGGGAGGCCGAGGTGGGTGGATCACGAGGTCAGGAGATCTAGACCATCCTGGCCCGACATGGTGAAACCCCATCTCGAATAAAAAATAAAATACAAAAAAAATTAGCCGGATGTGGTGGTATACATCTGTAGTCCGAGGTACTCAGGAGGCTGAGGCAGAAGAATTGCTTGAAGCCGGGAAGAGGAGGTTGCAGTGAGCCGAAATTGTGCCGTTGCACTCCAGCCTGCTGCATTGGTTTTTCCATAAGGTAGCTCAGAACATGGAAACTGACTTTTCTTAGAGTGATTAAATAAGCCAAGGAGAGCAAGGATGCCCAAGATTGTTCTGAATTACGAAGTGACAACCTATCCTGTCTGCTGCACTGCAATTACTAGAAGCAGTTAAGTCCAGCCTACTCTCAGAAGGAGGTGTTACACGAGGGCATGAACATCAGGAAGGAAGGATAGCTGGGGACCACCGTGGAAGCTGACAGTAACATTCAGTGGTGTAGACTTTTATTCAGATAGCTATATTTAGGTTCACATTTTTTAATTACTATAGGGACTATTCTGTAGAGATGACAAAGGCTGCTTATGCTAGCAAAAATGTTTCAAAATCTTTAGCTATTGAATTTCAGTAGCGGAATTCCAAGTAATTTTCCTTCTTTTCTTCAGTTTGTTGAATTTTTTAATGCCAAGCTTTACTTGAAAAATAAATGTTTATTTAAAACAATAACTAATGATTTTAAAAGAGGTTGAAATATGCTTTCAACTTAATAATGTTGCTGTAAAATGAAATACCAAATTCTTTCTTCCAGATATATAGAAGTAAAATTGTTATACACAAACTGTACATAATTAGTGGATACAATTTGGCAAGTATGCACTTATATATTATTCCTATTACCACAACCAACATCCAGGTAATAGCATATCCATCACCTCTGAGAAGTTTCCTATGTCCCTTGGTCGTTGTCAGATCCCCTAAGATCTACCGTCTTAACAAATTGCTAAGTACACAATATCCCATTCTATGTTTTAGAGCCTATCTCTGCCATTGACTAATTTTATATAGCTCTAACCCTTCAGCAAGAGCTCCACGTATTGCTCTTCCCGCACGCAAGAAAACACCAAACTCTTTTCAAGCACATTCTGTATAATCCGTTACATGATGCTTCTCCCGACATCCTTTTATTCGCTCCCTTTCAGTAAAGGAAACTGCTACTATAACAATGATCTATTTTGGATTTTTGTATCTTTTACATATGTTACTGCATGAAGCCATTTCACATTTTTTCTCCCATGATCTTACCATGAAGTACTCCATGCACTTCTAGTTCCTACGATATTGCCTGGCAAACAATAGATGTATAAAGTAGGATCGATGATGTTGCCCGTGCATGTAGAAAATAGTAAAGAAAGCAGCTGACAAGGAAGACGTCCGGAGTCTTTGGGAACTAAATAATATTAATCTGCTTTCTCATCCATTGAGATATGCCCACATTTATGTACTTTTGTGTCCCTGGAAATGTCCTGTGGGAGACTTAGTTATTCTCTTTTCGTTAGGCTCTGCTAACCAAGAACAAATCACACACCCAGAGAACATCATAAATAGGCACAGACCCACCAGGCCCAGAAAGTCCAGGCTCAACCCGCATGGATGCTGGCCCTTCAGCCATGAGATTCCATTTGCTTCTCTTTATTGTCCTTCTTTTTTCGATTCTCTCATCCCCAGGTAAGTTGGTAGCTGATTATGATAAAGTTTGGCAGATTCGAAGGCTGTGTCTCTGGCCAGACGAGATCCTAGAATGAGTCCTGTGGGTTCAGGAATCTCATATATACAGCTTTACTAGGATTATAATAGGGAAAAATAGAAAAGAGACTCATTTAGCAGTAGCACCTGTTGATCAGTTTCTATCCATGTCTTTTGACCTAGTGAATGGATATAATAATGGATGCTGCTGAAATTCAACCCTGTCAAATATAACTGCCCACATTTAATTTCCATGCCTCACCAAGGCATCTCAAAATACAAAGTAAGGATACAAGGGAATGCGACCTCAATGGGATGCCTTGGTGGGGCACGAACATTCGTATGCAGGCAATTAGATATGACAGGTCTGAACTTTACAGCTTTGTCATAGTAGATTGTTTCTTTAAACAATTGATACATAGCTGCCTAATTATTTCTCCACATTACAAATTTCAATACATTTAGTTCTTGAGGGTCCACATATGCTGTTTCTGTTACTAACTTTTATTCATGGTGTCTTGCCTACCTGATCATTTTTAATGCTGAACTCACTGCTCATCCTTAATCTGCCATTATTCTATGGTCTAAAATGGGAATGCTATCATCCACACTTCTTCTGCGAAAATGACTCAATGCTTTATCTCAACATAGGAGCTTCTGCATTAACACACTGGAATTCCCGATGGCCCAAGAGTCAGTAGTACCCCCATTCGCATTGCTGATAATAGCAGATCTTCCCAGAATATCTTCCGGGAAACCCTCACCCGCTTCCATCAGCTAGCCAGTACAAAGCGCCCAGTGCTGAAGCTCCAGTTCACAGAGTATTTTTGTGTTTGAAAGAGGGGATATTTTAAGAACTTGCCTAACCATTTTCAAGAATAGAAATGTTTCAAAGAGATCCTCTAAAATATATTGGTTCTATAGCAGTAGTCGCTGGAGAGCAGCTGACTTGTAGTCATGGACAAAAGCCTAAATCTTTCTTTCATTCTATTCACACCAATTTTGTATCTTTTGGGCATATCTCAGATTAAGATGCATTGATAGTGTTCTATGATTTGGGGCACTACTATAGATTCTTCAAAACATATTACATCATTCCAGTGGTATTTGGGGAGGTACAGAGGATAGAAAAAACGATAGGCTCAAGTCTCCCCTGACTTCTCTTCTTACCGCATATGGCATTGTCCAAAACATTTCGAACTATATTAACACAGCATTGACAGCAGGCTTTCTTCTTTTCCTTCTGACTTTAATAGGGCTATTTATAATGAAATTGCTATATGGGTTGTATTCAGACAAACTTTGACTTTGTAAGGGCAATATATTTCTCATTATTTTTTAAATGTTTACCAGGATGCACTGCTAATATTATTTTCAATTCTCCCCTTTCTAAGGCAGATTTAAATAACTTGATGAAGTCTATTAGTATATTATATATACTATAGTATATAGTAGTATATTATAAACACTACTCTGCTACAGGAAACAAAAAGATCACCACCAAATTGTATAGCTATGTACAAAGCAAAACAGCCCTGGGAGGGTTCGAGGGACCATTTAAGAAGCCATTGCAACACAGTGGGGAGAGAGAGAGAGAGACAGAGAGAGAGAACACAACAAAACAAAAGAATAGCCACATGGAAAAAGCAACTAGTGAAATCACACACCTGAGATGCCAGAACCATCTTTTTTGGCTAGGCTAGAAACAAAAAAAGGAGAAAGAGACGATCCGTATCAGCCACAAGGTGGAAACCGCTATGACCCTCAGTAACCCGTTCTGGCAGAGGACACTGGCATTTTTTGCCACTGGGGTAAGCAGCAGCCATTCCTGACAGAAAACCCCGAGAAAAGGACGAAGATGTACCGTCCCCTCTCACATCCGTTTTCCATGAAAACTACAATGACCGTTGTGCCAAACCAGGATGGGAACTGCTACCTCTCTTAACCTGCATGTGCCCCTGACATATGAGCAGCAGCGATGCTAAGAGCTCCCACATAAAAATGCTCATACTGAAGTCATTCTGTTTCTTAAGAGTGTTTATGGATTTACATTCTCTTTGTGGACTAACTATCTTGCTGGATCTTCTTTTCTGCAGTAAGAAGTGGTTTGGGTCCTGCTGAAGGTCATTGTCTCAATTTGGGTGGGGTTTGCAGAAGAGATATCTGCAAAGTAATAGAAGATGCAGTCGGTGCCTGCCGAAGAAGGATGAAGTGCTGTAGAGCATGGTGGATTGCAATGCCAATTCCAACACCACTTATCATGTCAGATTACCAAGAACCTCTTAAACCGAAGGTGAAATGAAACTGACCTAAAATAAAAATACATCAGAAGTGAAGTTTTTGCATCCAAGAATAATAAAATATACATATTCAGTACTTCCATCTTGATAACTATCTTCTATTTTCACTTATCAGTGCAAATGAGTAAACGTTAATTTCAAATATACCCAAGTACTATTCTCCCATGAGTCATTAACAGACCTTAACAAACCTTTAAAAGTGACGAAACTGTTACTTGTGTTTTCCAAGGTAGTGGATTGAAGGCATTTTGTTGGCCTGCCTCTCCCACTTGGAAAGACAAAACTGTGTGTAGACGTTCACACTGTGAACTTCTTTCGAGAAACATCACAGGAACTTCACAGGAAAATTGAAATAAGCCACAGACCCTTTGAAAGAAGCAGCAGGATGCAGCTTACACCATGAGCTAGCGGAACATTTTAAGTGCCTGGGGTGTTAGATGGGAGTAAACTGACTCTAAGACACACAGTTCCACTGGGAAACCTATCAAACCAGGCCATGGGGGAAGGCCTGAACCCTACCCAACGCTGGACCTGGTTTAGTGAAGAGTGGGGAGTATGTGCAGAGCGGCATTAGGATGTGCTTTGAGTCTGCCGGTCTCTGGCAGGATGGAGGGAAGCCATTCCTGATTCCACTTCAGAGAGGGCCTCCCAGAAGTCTGCCCGCTAACTCAGACGGTGGTCACAGGTTGAGAGAACTTCCCAGCTGAAAGTTTTGATATAATCTTGAGTGGGGACAAACTCCCCAGGCCAGAACCGAGGGGTGAGTGGGTATTGTGCTGCAGCAGGGAGCATAGGAGCTGGGTGTCCCTGCTCTGCAGGTGGACCAGGAGGGGTGTGGCCTGAAGGCTGCCATTGCTATCTCCATAGGAAGGGCTTATGGTATCAGTTTTGCGTTCTGAATGCAGACTTCCTGAAACTTAGCTAGCTACTCCCAGCGGAACACTGTGGGTGTGAGGCCTGCCTTGCCAAGTGTGTGGGAGCTGGGTGGAACTTACTGCCAACCTGCTACTCCCGGTTCTTCATGTGGACTCTCCTTGTACAGAGGCAGAGACAGCTTCACTCTCCTCTGGAAAAGTATCCCAGTGGCCCAAGAAAGGCCTTCCAATTCCCACTGGAGCCACAGCTTGTCCCACATGGAGAGAGCCAGAGCATGGCCTCACCTGCTCCAGTTCCCACCTGGTTTGCTCAACCACCCTCCCTGGTAGATTAACACAAGTAACAGAGGAAACTTTTAGGAACTCTCTGGCTCCACCCACTTCCTGAGACACTGGAGTACCTCCCATGGGTAACATAAGGCAAGTCAAAATCTCACCACTACCACCACAGCTGGCAGTCTTTCCCAACTGCCACCTCTGGCTGAAGGTCATCTGACACAGTCCATTACCGCATCTGCAGTAGAATAGCAGAGCACCCAGGAAGGAGAAAATCTGTGAGTGGCCACAAGTCTTACCATTGCCTACATCACTCTGGCTAACCAGGTGGCCCTGAGTCTATCCATGTGATGAGTTCATTACTACTACAACTGGCATTTGAGAAATTCAACACACTAGGGCTACGTTTAACCAAGGAATCTCTCAGAGTCTATGTGACTCCCCTGCCACCCCGATCTGATCAGCTGCTGATGCACACTGCTGGGAGACTTGAGGATAGATTACATCCCTGGATCCATTGCAGACATTCTCCAGCATGGCCTGCTGTGTGGCAGCCCCACTGGGTGGCTAGCTCCAGAGGAACAGCAGCATTCACAGTCATCTGGATGTCAGGGACTCCTGCTCCGAGGAAAGAGGAAGTGCATCACATCAAGGAAGCACCCTGGGGGCAAAATAATATAGAGAGTCTTGAGTCCCAGAACACTCCACTGTGGGGAGTTGTTAGTTTTTATTTTTGTTTTCCAGCAGAGGAACCTATGCATGCTTGGCTCAGCAAGGAAAGTCTGGGGCTAGACCCCAGCAGTAGGGCAGCCTTGATGCTCAAGAAGGGTCTTGGAGAATGGAGACTTACTTTCCATCTCATTCACTACGGCAGACACAGTAGTACTGTGCGCAGAGCCAGTACACAGAGGTGAGCGGCCGTACAACCTACTGAGACGCCAGCCAGGACAGCTAAAGGAGTACTGGCATTACCTGTCCCACAACCCCAGACAGCACAGCTTGCAGCTCCACAAGATACCCCTTCCGTCTGTTAGAGGAGATCAGAAGAAAAAGTAAAAAGGACCTTGTCTTGCACCTTGGAGGTCAGCTGAGCCACAGTAGGATAGGGCGCTGGTCAGGGTCATAGGGTCATGAGGTCATGAGGTTCCCGTTGCAGACACTTGCTTCTGGATGACACTTCTAGACACTTCCTGGGCCAGAAAGAAACCTGCTGCCCTGAAAGAAAGGACTCAGTACTGGCAGTGTTTCTAATCTACGGACGAAAAAG
Source organism: Saimiri boliviensis (assembly GCF_048565385.1). Lineage (NCBI taxonomy): Eukaryota > Metazoa > Chordata > Mammalia > Primates > Cebidae > Saimiri > Saimiri boliviensis. The sequence continues at coordinate 106,772,859 of NC_133461.1, read as the reverse complement.
CCCATGAACCCTGAAGAACCAACAGCAGTATCCAGGTAGTATGCTGTGGGCCTTGGCTGAGACTCAGAAACATGGGACTACCAGCTGACTGCAGCTGAGAATGAGCACATTCCCAGCTGTGGGGGCTGTGAATAGAGAATCCTTCTGCTTGAGAAAAGCAGAGGGAAGTGTAAAGGTGACTCCGCTGTACACCTTAGGTAAGAACTCTGCCACGGAATAGTAGTGCATGAAGCAGGCTCTTGGGATCCTTGATTTCAGGACTAGACTCATGGATGGCGTTTCTGGACGTGTCCTGGGCCAGAGGGGAGCCAACTGCCCTGAAAAAGTGCATCCCAGGCCTGGCCACATTCAGCTGACTGAAGAGCTCTTTGGCCTTCACTGAACATCAGCAGTAGCCTGGCAGTGCTCTCCATGGAATTGTGGTGATGGTGGCCACAGGCTGAGGCTCCTCTGCCGGTAAAGGGGAAGGAAGAGTGAGAACATCTGTGTCACGTGGTTTAAGTGCCAGCTCAGCTGCAGCAGAATAGAACACCATGTCGATTTCTAAGGTTTTTGACTCCAGTCCCTGGTTCCTGGACGGCATCTTTGGACCCAAATGGAACCTGGGAAACTCATCACTCCGAACAGGAGGATACGGTTGGTAGTTTCCCAGAGTTTGTTATCTGGCCCGGCCCAGTTAAGCATCTATGGGATGGAGAGGCTGAAATTGCCTGGCCTGTAGCAACAAAACTCCAATGGAGGGTCCAGTAAAAGCTCTTCACTGTAGCAGCAGGTCCATGCTCATTCACAGCACAGTGTGGTCCGTGAATGTGCATGCCTGTGACAGTGGGAGAATACTTTGTGTGGACGCACATTGGTGGGGGTTCATATGCAGAAGCTCACACATGGTTAGATGTGGTCTTCTGGCAAAATATCTATGGTGGTGAGTGTTGTGAGCAGCCCAAGTTGGGGATCTGAGCTTGTACAGCAAAAAGGTGCAGCCAGGCAGAAACCCTGGGAGATGCTGACAGACAAGGGCGGTGCCCATAGTACACTTGCCTGATTGAATGGACAAGACAGTTCTGAAATCAATTGCATATGGTGTGTAAAAAAATGGCATTAGGGAAAATTCTGAAATCAAGTGTCCAGCTGTGAAAGCTGCATCTTTGAAGCACAATCTTAGCCCTGTAATGAGACTTATTAATCTTTGGTGGTGTTTCCGAGGAAATTATTTTGGAGAATGGCCCCTTCGTTTTGTGTATTTGCTTATGACATTTCATGCTCAATCTGGGGCTAGAAACTCCTTTTAAATTTTTCGTTTTGAGACAGAGTTTTGCTCTTGTTACCCACGCTAGAGGGCAGTGGCAAAATCTCGGCTCACTGCCACCCCTGCCTCCTGAGCTCGAGTGAATCACCGGCCTCAGCCTCCCGAGACACTGGGATTACAGGTGCTTGCCACTATGCAGAGCTAATTTTAAAATATATATATTTAGTAGAAACGAAGTTTCACCATGTTGGCCAGGCTGGTCTCGAACTCCTGACCTCAGGTGATCCACCCAACTTGGCCTCCTAACGTACAGGAATTACAGACATGAGCCACTGTCTCCGGCCTTCCATTTAAATATTAACAAAAATCATCCAAATAGCACAAAATCAACAGGTGCTTCAATTTGGAATCATCACAGATCAATTTCTCATTAGGTACAGTGATCAAAGTTTACCTACCCAAGAGTAAACATGTCCACGGTAGAACTCAGGGCTCCATAGAAACACAGAATCTTGAGTACAACCCTGCTCAAGCATCCAAATGTGCATATTCACAGTGTCTCTGTGCGACACGTGCAAACTTCAGTGCGATGAGCACAACCTGCAGACACGTTGTCCTTTGGGCTCACCTGGGAATCAGTTAGGAGCGTGAAAGGACACTGATGCCCAGGTCCCGGCTCCAGAGATTACAACCTCCAGCGTCTTGTGTGAAGCCATGGCATCTGGATTTCTCATGGTTCTGGAGATCTTTCTCCTGAAAACTGTGGCTCCTTCCTCCCCGTTCAGTCTTGGCAGCATTCATTTCTTTTTCCGGGACTCAGTCCATCAGGAATGAGATGCCTCCTCATTGAGCACACCTGACACACGACAAGACAAGTGAAAGAAACTGTGCCAAAGGTCGCACTCTTCCCATTCCACTGTCCTTCCTAAAACTGATCCTAATTTCATGAGCCCTGAGCCAGGGACTGTTTCTTTACACCTCAAAATCTTATCGCATGGCTTAAATTCTACCAGTTTCTTACTGTCTGAAAAATCTTAAGAAAATCCACACAGCCAGGATCTTCATTCCTGATAAGTCAAAGGGCCTGGAGACACACCACAATTCTGTGCCTCTGATATTATGTCACAGGTCTACATTCAGCAGCATGAAATTTTACAGTAAATGTGGTAATTGCGGGTCCACAGCACAAAGAGTAACTAGAAATTGAAGCAACATCTCAGATCCTGAACAACTGATTGTTTATTGCTTCTTCAGACAGGGCCTCACTACGGTCACCCAGAACTTTCCAGTGTGTCATATTGGTTGTTTGCTTTTGTCAAGTTTTGGAAGTTTTTATTTTCTCTCTATTGAATGTTAATTCATTATCAGATATGCAGTGAAATATTATCTCCCATGCTCTGAGTTATGTTGTCTGAACTTTCATTAGTTCTGTAATACATCGAAAGTTTTCATTTTGATACCGATGGATTGGTCAAGTTTTTATTATTTTGCGTTTTTTAAAGTTGCCATCATATGTCAGAAACACTGAAATATAAACTTTAAGGAACATTTCTCTTTACTTGCAGTCATAACTTCAGTGGATGTCATCAGTTAGTCTTGGTAATTGCATGTTTTCTGGAAGGTGTTTCCTGGTCTGCTTTGTGCATTGAAAATTTCATCAATCTTCACTGCATGTTTCGACATATTAAGGCAGTAGACCCACTCGACACTTGATTATTTCAGTATCTAGCTTCCACAAGACCATTGCAAAGACTTGTCTTGTTCCCACTGCCAGGTCATTGCACCCTGATAGAGAATCAATTAGCCTTCCAAACGAAGGTTATCGAAGGAATGTCTATTTGATTACATCTTGCTTTCTTAAGGCAAAGAATATGCTGTGTTCATTATGGTAATTTGTTGAGTATAGTCAAATCAGAAACCGTACTTCTAACATCTTGTCCTTCAGTCACTGAAAAGATGACCATATCTCCCAGATGCATATGCTTACAAAAATACTGAACACACAAACACACATACAGACACATGTCCAGGCTGACACACACACACACTGGCAAAAAAAAAAAAAAAAAAAAAATACACTGTTCAATAGGTACAGAAATCTTCCCTGAAATTGTTTTCCATGAAATAAAACAAATGTGTAGCCACCATCCCTTCCTGGTTCCACACTTACTATATTTGCCCATCATCCTGATAAGTAAATCTGCTTCAGGTGCTCTATAATTCATTACCTGGGCTGTGTCCATTTAATTGCCTGAGGAATGCCAGAGGACAGGCCCTGAGGCCCATAGCTTGATTGTGTGCTGTTCATTGATTGGTGGACCCAGTACGTGATAGGTGGGTTTGGTGATCCCACCAGGCAGGAGATAAGTATACAAGGGCTGGCAGGGCAAGATAGCCCATCATTTGAAGGCTCTCTCCCAAGAGGAAGCATCTTGCTGCAGCAGGCAGGTCCCAGCAGAAACCAGGTGATCCTTGCTCCTGTCTGTTGGACTCCATCCGTCTCACTATATAATTAAGGTAAGGAATATGCCTTAATTACTTGTTGATTACTGTACTGCGGTTTCAACTTCTTGTCCTTCAGTCGCTGAAGGATAATTAAATTTCTTAAATGCACATGCTTTGCAAAGGAATTTTCAAAACACACACACATACAGACACATACACACACACACACACACATACATCCCAGACACAAACACACAAAGAACCTTATGCACAGACGCACACAAATACACACACACAATACACACATACAATAAACACACACACACACACACACACAAACACGCGGTTTCATATGTACTTAATTCTTCTGTGGCATTTATTTTCCATAAAATAAGGTCAATGAGTGGCCGCTGTCTTAACCTGATTCCACTCTTATTGTGTTTGCCCATCATCCTGACAAGTAAATCGGCTTCAGGTGTTCTATAATTCAGACTGTGGGCTGTGTGCGCTGAATTCCCTAGGGAATACAAGAGGAAATTCCCTGAGGCCCATAGCTTAATTGATGCTGCTATTTGATTGGTGGATCGGGTGCCTGATGGGCGGGTGTGATGATCCCTCTGGGTGGGAGCTAGGTATATAAGGGCTGGTGCAGCCAGGTAGCCTGTCATTCGAAGGCTCTCTCGCAAGAGGAAGTGTCTTGTCCCAGCAGCAAAACCTGGTGATCCTTACTTCTGGACTTCTGGCACCATGGAGGCCGGTTCACTCCACTTGGGAGGAGAGTCGCACTTCAATGACTTTCCAAAACTCACATCTTCTCTGCCAGATGCAGCTGTTGCCGAATTCAAGCCGAGGTCTCAACCTGAGAAGTCATCATTGCCATCTGAGCCCCATGTCGCCCTCTCTGATTCTTTGGCTCCTGAGCCAGCAAGACAGCTGGCTCCCAGGGAGAAACTTCCTCTGAGGAGCAGGAGACCTGCTGCGGTGGGGGCTGGGCTCCAGAACATGGGAAATACTTGCTATGTGAATGCTTCCCTGCAGTGCCTGACATACACACCACCCCTTGCCAAGTACATGCTATCTGGGGAGCACTCTCAAACTTGCCATCGCCAGAAGGGCTGTATGCTGTGTACTATGCAAGCTCACATGACACAGGCCCTCAACCGTCCTGGCCACGTCATCCAGCCTTCACAGGCATTGTCTGCTGGCTTCCACAGACGCAGGCAGGAAGATGCCCATGAATTTCTCATGTTCACTCTAAATGCCATGAAAAAGACGAGCCTTCCCAGCCGCGAGCAGCTAGATGATCACGCTGAGGACACCACCCTCATCCACCAAATATTTGGAGGCTACTGGAGATCTCAAATCCAGTGTCTCCACTGCCATGGCACTTCAGACACCTTTGACCCTTACCTGGACATCGCCCTGGATATCGAGGCAGCCCAGAGTGTAGAGCAAGCTTTGCAACATCTGGTGAAGCCTGAAGAACTCAATGGAGAGAATGCCTATCATTGTGGTCTCTGTCTCCAGAAGGTGCCGGCCTCCAAGTCGTTAACTTTACACACTTCCCCCAAGGTCCTCATTCTTGTCTTGAAGAGATTCTCCCAGGTCACAGGCCACAAACTGGCCAAGAATGTGCCATATCCTGAGTGCCTTGACATGCAGCCATACATGTCTCAGCAGAACTCAGGACCTCTTCTCTATGTTCTTTATGCTGTGCTGGTCCACGCTGGGTGGACTTGCCACAATGGACATTACTTCTCTTATGTCAAAGCAGGAGCTGGGGATGCCCAGTGGTATAAAATGGATGATGCCGAGGTCACGGCCTGTGGCGTGACGTCTGCCCTGAATCAACAGGCGTACGTTCTCTTTTACATCCAGAAGACTGAATTGGAAAGAGACGGTGAGACGGTGTCAACAGGCAGGGAACCAAGAGCCCTTGGTGCTGAAGACACGCACAGGGGAGCAGCTCAAGGAGAGCTCAAGAGGGACCCCTGCCTCCAGGTCCCTGACTTGAAAGAGCGCGCGGAGGAAAGAGCCACTGACGAAAGCACCTTAGACAGCTGGAAATTCCTCCAAGAACAAAACAAAACCAAGCCAGAGTTCAACATCAGAAAAGTCGAATGGACACTGCCTCCCGATGTACTTGTGATTCATCAATCGAAATGCAAGAGTGGGATGAAAAACCATCATCCTGAGCAGCGAAGCTCCCTGCTGAACAACTCCTCCGGGAACCTGACAGATCACGAGTCCATCAACACTGGCACGTTCGCTTGTGTGAAAGGGAGGGCCGGGAGATCCAAAGGGAAGAACAAGCACAGCTGGAGGGCTCTGCTTGTGTGCCAGTGATCTCAGGGCAGGTGCCGACCCACACGCAGGCCCACGTGCACATGGGCGCGTGCACACACGCACACACACACACACAAGCATATACAGTCAGTCCTACATCAAGGGACAAGGAGCCCAGGTTTCTGTTTATGCAAGAGAGGAAACTGGAGAGTGATGCCTGCATTTCAAGATGAGCCCACGTACGGGAAATATCGAGTGTTGGAGTCAGGACACTTCTGAACCTGTGGTGGGACTGTCTGTTTACGTTCATAGTAGATGACAGTAGTGTGAATTTCTGAATATTTCACATTGAGGTGTGCATGTGAGGAAAATGGTATTTACTATTTTGTCTTGGGGTGTGTTTCATGAGTCAATTGTTAGGCACGAGAAGCTGACATTTTGCTAAGGTGAAACATCTGTGGAGCATTCTCCCAACGCTGAATAGCAGAAACAGGAACGCATTTGGAAGAAGGATGTTCTTCCTTTTTACCCCGACCTGGTGTTTTTACATTGCTTTTTTAATGGACCTCAGGCAACCTAGAACTGGTGGCACCGAAGCTCCCTGCTGAACAACTCCTCTGGGAACCTGACAGATCACGAGTCCATAAACACTGGCACGCTCGCTTGTGTGAAAGGGAGGGCCGGGAGATCCAAAGGGAAGAACAAGCACAGCAGGAGGGCTCTGCTTGTGTGCCAGTGATCTCAGGGCAGGTGCCGACCCACACGCAGGCCCACATGCACATGAGACAGGGTTCACCATGTTGGCCAGGCTGGTTGAACTCCTGACCTCAGGAGATCCACCTGCCTCGGCCTCCCAAAGTGCTGGGATTATAGGCATGAGCCACCGCACACAGCCCAAATTTCTTTTTCTATCCAAGGTGGGCCTGGCTTGGGTCCTCCTCTCAGGCCCCATAGGTCCCTTGAGAGACCCTGGAGAGCAGCTTCCCTTCCTGCCTGGAATCCCATGTAGCCAGCTTTGGCTGTGTTGTTGACACTGGGTTCATGCTCATGACCATTAGAACCCTGAGTGTTTCCCGTTAAGGGTTTCTCTGTAACACGGGCTCTGGGAAGGAACGCCGTATCTGAGCTCTCCCAGCACTTAGCGGCTCCCATACCACCGTCCCCTCCCTAGAATCCCTACTGAGCTCTGAATTCACAACCTGTCTCATTTTTGATCTTTGATTTCTGCCTCAAAGGCTCGTGCACTGACAGCACTTTCTTTCCACCCTCAGGTCAAGTGCAAAGACTGCGGGGCGTTTGGCCACAAGGCCACAAGTACGAGGTGCCCCATGAAGCGCTGGAACGGAGTCTTGGTCCCCCAGACCTCTGGCAAAGAGGAAGGGAAGGAAAACCTCAAGCCATGGAAGCCCCGGGTTGAGGGGAACCCGGGGCTCTGGAGCAAGGAGAAGGCAGGGAATGAAGAGAGACCAAGGTGAGCAGTGGGAGGGGTTTTCACAGCTCTTTGGGTACTGCCACCTAAGAGCTGGGTGTTCTCCCAGGTGCCACACTCAGGAGCTCCCTTCACCCTGGGAGACAGATTCAGGGGTGGGGGGCAGGGGTGTTTCATGGAGGTTGCCCAGGACAGGGGGAAAGCAATGGAATGTAGAGGAACGTCCTTAGCTGGGAAGCCTAGAGGGCCGCCTGGAGGAAGGGAAGCCTGGCCCATGAGGGAAGGTGCCCAAACAGGAAACGGGACTGGGCTCAGATAGGGTTCTCCCCGTCCCCTGGGAAAACTAGGGGGCAGCACCTGAGCTTTTTCTGTTCTGCAGGCCGCAGGACCAGCAGAGGAAGGCTCTCCTCCAGATAATTTCCGGGAAACCTCAATCCAAGCGGCTGCCCGGTGGAAAAGAATCGGGGGAACCCTGTGACTATCTGACGGTGAGTGTCACCCTGGGCCCCTGCTCTTTCTCTCCTACAGGTTACCCTGGGGGATTTCCGTTCAGGCCCGCAGCTGTGGGAGGGAACTGGGGGCATTCTCAGCCTCAGGGTCTCAACGACCCTTTCAGGTTAATTGATTCCAGGTGAAGGCATCTGAAGATGCCATATTTCCTGGTGCTTTCTCTCTGTCGGACTATTGCAAGCCTGCCAACAACACTTTCCTAGCGGCAGGAGGACATTAGGTCACTCCAGTGAATCCCCAAGACACAGTCACTTCAGCGATGATATTCTGTAGATCACTACACCTAGTTCCAAGGCACAATTTTCAAGTGTCTTGTCCTGGCCAGCACTCACTTGAGGATCATTCCCTGCTTCCAATGACTGCCTGTCGAGACTGTCTGGAGAATGTCTGGGTGCAAGCACCTTGTGTTTGGCTGTGCTGGATTTTTTGTCGGCTGGATGTGGAGGAACATCTAATGTGTGTGGTTTCCTTTCTTTCAGGGGGCAGGCAGGCCAATGCCAGTCCACACCACCAAGAGGAGGCCAGTCGTGGACGCTGCTCTCACCGACGGCTCAGCTCCCAAAATTGCTGACAGGGGCTCCACCTGGGCTTCACTGTCTCCCCTCAGGAAAGCCAGTGTGAGCTCCTCCTCAAGTCGTGGACCCACGGAACCACAGACAGGGGCCGTGGCCCACATCCCTCAGGCTGCATTCCGGGGCCGTGGCCCGCAGCCTCTCCTCTTGGTGAAGCCCACAAACAGCCGCCCTGAGGGTGGCTGCCGTGAGGTTCCCCAGGCTGCCTCCAGCACCCAGGGCCTGAACCCTGTCATCGACCCCCAGGCACAAGCCAAACGTCCTGCTGTGACCTCACAGCCCTGCCCAGCAGCCGCCACACACAGCTTGGGCCTAGACTCCAATCTCAGCTTCAGGCCAGGAGCCAAGAGGCCTGCCCAGGCTCCGATTCAGGCTTGCCTGAGTATCCCCAAGAAAGCCAGACTCGGTCCCATCCAGATCGCCGAAAACGGCATCCAGGGAGGGGAGCCGGGCGCCCTGGAGACTCTACAGCCTCCGCCAGCTCTAACCGAACTTAGACCAAATAGGTCACCCCAGATGAGCAGGAGGACACCCGCCCAGGTGCCCAGCCTCGACCTGCAGCCTCCTCACAGCAGACCCTGCCTGCCTACCGTCCGGGCCTGCACCGTGTCCCACCAGCCAGCGGCCGGCCAGGATGGATACCAGCCTCTCAGAATGCTCTTCAGGAGACTGGGAGACGGAGGGTGGAGCTCCACGTTCCTCACGGCTCCATCACCCGACTCTGCGAAGAGGCCGGGAGCCTTCCCGACTCAGAGCCCTCATGTCCCAGAGAAGTCTGAGGGGCCCTGTGTTTGTGTCCCACGGAGTGTCCTCTGTGAGGACCTTCAGGTGTCCTCTTCCTCCGAGGAGGAGCTGGTCTGACCTGGAGCGAGACTGCAGGTGGCAGAGATCCCTGGCCTCCAGCTCCCGTGACTCGGAGGGGACTGTTGGACTGAGGAGCACAGAGCGGGGAGCAGACTTTGTGTGCTGACTCCGAAGCTCCCCAGCATCTGAGGCGCTCCTGCGCATGTCGGAGCCCAGCTCAGGCAGGGACCAGCTGCAGAGACTCTGCCTACTTGAATTCTGGTGAGGAAAACTGTATTTGCAATGGGTCTCCTGAAACCCACCCTGAAAAGCTTCTGTGCCAGGGATTCGTTGTGTAAGAGACTGGAAACAGACGAATTACTCTGTGTCTGCTCCCTACATGACTAAATATGGGAAAAGTTAGGGAACCCTGACAGGTGCCCCTCTTCAGCCACGCCCTGCCCTGAGACTGGTGTTTTGGACCCTGGGATGGGTTCTGCGGAAAGCATTGTTGGGGTTTTCCTCAGCCTTGAACATTGTGCTAGGGAATGCCTTTGTAAATATGTGTGATTAATTTGTTTGGAAGTTAATAAAATTATTGGAAAACATCACATCGTGTCTTTCGACTCTAATTGCGTGTTTGTTCTTTGCCGATTTTCCTAGGGCTTGAACATTTCTGTACTTTGTTAGCAATCCATAGCAGTGACCAGAGTGTTTCTCCCTTTGGTTTCCTAAATATCCACAGGTGTTGGAAAATCTCCACCCCACTCTGCCAACACACATACCCAGTCAAATTCCACCAAGGGAATCACACACATTGCAGACGTGGTGAGCACTGCCTGCCCCAAGGAGTCCCTGGTTGCCTCACCGGGATGCCAAGTGTGCGGTGAAGATTGTGATGGTTCCCATGAAGCTGCATCTGGGTGTGCACAAGAACACTAGGCACAGTTTCATTTGCCAAGTAGACCCCAGTAAAGCTGAAGTACATTCCGAGGTCAAAGATTCATCCCCTCTTCTTTTCGGATGCCTGAGCCCAGAGCCTTTTAGTCACTTCCCACATGATCCTAAGAGTAGGTGAGGTTGAGAATCACTGAAAGAGTCAGGCAAAGACATCCGTCATGCACAGGCTGACTCCATCCTCGGACCTGGGAACAACCCTGACCAGAATTCCACATCTAGGAGGTGTCTGAACTGAGAGAGATGTTCTGAGAAAGACCAACAAATGGCTCCCCATCCGTTGCTATTCAGGGTCATTATCTTGATTATCTACATAATCTAAAAAGTGTCAGTATCCAAAATCAACAGGATAAACTCTCTGCTCCCCTGAGAGCAAACAGGATCATGACCAAAATGGCCAAAGAGCATGGAAGGAAACAATATGATCAGAAAGCTCACGGAACCAGCTCAAGGTGGTTGGGTGGGGGGCTGGTGATGGGTGTGGGGAGTTGGTAAGCAGGTGTTGCAACCTGAATCATGAACAATTAATGAAAGGCAAATTAAAGGGGAAATCAAGCTTCAACAGCTGCTGTGCATCCCATGGGAAATGGCCCAGTTCAACTGTGTCTATTTCCCCACCTTCTAAAAAACACCATGTAAAATGAGACAGAGCTACATGTGCAAATGGAATCTTCCTGAGAGGAGACACAGAATCTTCAAAGCTTGCTGGTGTACATCAGGGTTTTAGAATGTTTGTCAGTAGGGAACATCATCTTGGAGTGGGCTTTGTAGACAGACATTGCCGGGTCACGTAATTGAATTAAGTTGATTAGGTCAGGGTACATTTCCGGAAGGGTGTCTCCAGAGGCAGTATAAAAGGCAGCCTGCAGAGCCTGGCTCCCTCTCGGCCGCTTCCTCTGGCTTCCTGGAGGCTGCATCGCTTCCAGCCGGGCTGCTCCGATATCTGCCCACCTGAGCGCCAGCCGAGGAACTATAGCAGACCTGCCATTTCAGGTTAGTTTCACTAAAAAATTGTTTGTCTCACATCATCCCTGAGGGGTTGGGAGGAAAATAGACAAAGAAGAGTGAAAGGAACAGGTCACATTGGGGTAATGACTACATGATAGGGTAAGATGTGTGTTCTTGTTACTAGTATTTCCTGGAACAGAAACTCAGAACGTATTTCCATCTTCTTTCCATTTCTGGAAAGATGATCGAGATGGAAATGGGAACATAAATGTTCTCCATCACGTCAAATTGCTGAGTTAATGGAAAGAGAATTTTGGAACGAGGGTGGTTTGCCTTTTAGTCATGTAAGAAATTGTTACGGGCTAGGTTCACCCTTTGTTTCCATAATTCGTATGGCTCCTATAAAATACCAGAAAAATAAAGACAGGGACTGGGGCTGGAGCTCAGCCAAAAAGATACAACAGGAAAGACCATAACCAGCTGGGGTGATGGAGAGAAACATGATTTCTTTTTATGAATTTCTATTTGGCTGCCAAATCAAATGTCCAGAGGAGCGAATCAAGTGGTGATAGGAAGCATCTGTTATTCCTGATTTAAAATAGACCTGCCAAAGGGGCCCGTAGACCATGCCCTAAACTTTGGATTGTTGTGAGCGTCAAGGGAGACAGAATGAATGTCTTTCCTAGTAGGCTGAATCATGATAGACTTAAGTCCAGTCTCCAGAATCAGTGGTTGGGAGTTGAAATCTCACTCGTCATACAGAGGCCACGGGACCCGTGGCAGGCAAGGTTTCCTCTTGGACCAGGCAATCCTGGCAGAGGAACTTATGGTCATCTGAGGATGCACATCACATTGTGACCCACAGATTGGACCAACTGCTGGGCGGGTCTCCTCATGACCACACCAGCAAGGAATTAGGTGAGGGCTTGTGGGTGTGTGAATGTCCAGTGTGCTTAACCATGGATTTGTGTTGTTTGTGTGTGATTCAGGTGACCCGACGGTCGACCCTGAAAAAGGTGGACATCAAACCGCCAGGAAGTGAAGATGATGGCACACCGTGACCCCAAGAGAGGGGCAAACAGACTCATGAGAGCCCAGACCCTCAAGAAGCAGCAGAGGGCCCCAGCTGGGCCAAGGGTTCCCCCACCCGATGAGGAAAATCCCAGGGTAAGTCTAGCCCTGGATCTTTTGAGCATCCGGGGATCTCGTGGTCCTCAGGGACTGGGTGGAATTCAAAACAGTTCTGTCACCACCACCAAGATTTCTTTCTCTTTTCTTTCTTACCTTTTCTTCTCTTTTCTTTTTTTTCCTTTCCTTTTCTTTTCTTTTCTTTTCTTTTCTTTTCTTTTCTTTTCTTTAATGAGACAGGGTTCACCATGTTGGCCAGGCTGGTTGAACTCCTGACCTCAGGAGATCCACCTGTCTCGGCCTCCCAAAGTGCTGGGATTATAGGCATGAGCCACCGCACACAGCCCAAATTTCTTTTTCTATCCAAGGTAGGCCTGGCTTGGGTCCTCCTCTCAGGCCCGATAGGTCCCTTGAGAGACCCTGGAGAGCAGCTTCCCTTCCTGCCTGGAATCCCATGTAGCCAGCTTTGGCTGTGTTGTTGACACTGGGTTCATGCTCATGACCATTAGAACCCGGGGTGTTTCCCGTTAAGGGTTTCTCTGTAACACGGGCTCTGGGAAGGAACGCCGTATCTGAGCTCTCCCAGCACTTAGCGGCCCCCATACCACCGTCCCCTCCCTAGAATCCCTATTGAGCTCTGAATTCACAACCTGTCTCATTTTTGATCTTTGATTTCTGCCTCAAAGGCTCGTGCACTGACAGCACTTTCTTTCCACCCTCAGGTCAAGTGCAAAGACTGCGGGGCGTTTGGCCACAAGGCCACAAGTACGAGGTGCCCCATGAAGCGCTGGAACGGAGCCTTGGTCCCCCAGACCTCTGGCAAAGTGGAAGGGAAGGAAAACCTCAAGCCATGGAAGCCCCGGGTTGAGGGGAACCCGGGGCTCTGGAGCAAGGAGAAGGCAGAGAATGAAGAGAGACCAAGGTGAGCAGTGGGAGGGGTTTTCACAGCTCTTTGGGTACTGCCACCTAAGAGCTGGGTGTTCTCCCAGGTGCCACACCCAGGAGCTCCCTTCACCCTGGGAGACAGATTCAGGGGTGGGGGGCAGGGGTGTTTCATGGAGGTTGCCCACGACAGGGGGAAAGCAATGGAATGTAAAGGAACGTCCTTAGCTGGGAAACCTAGAGGGCCGCCTGGACGATGGGAAGCCTGGCCCATGAGGGAAGGTGCCCAAACAGGAAACGGGACTGGGCTCAGATAGGGTTCTCCCCGTCCCCTGGGAAAACTAGGGGGCAGCACCTGAACTTTTTCTGTTCTGCAGGCCGCAGGACCAGCAGAGGAAGGCTCTCCTCCAGATAATTTCCGGGAAACCTCAATCCAAGCGGCTGCCCGGTGGAAAAGAATCGGGGGAATCCTGTGACTATCTGACGGTGAGTGTCACCCTGGGCCCCTGCTCTTTCTCTCCTACAGGTTACCCTGGGGGATTTCCGTTCAGGCCCGCAGCTGTGGGAGGGAACTGGGGGCATTCTCAGCCTCAGGGTCTCAACGACCCTTTCAGGTTAATTGATTCCAGGTGAAGGCATCTGAAGATGCCATATTTCCTGGTGCTTTCTCTCTGTCGGACTATTGCAAGCCTGCCAACAACACTTTCCTAGCGGCAGGAGGACATTAGGTCACTCCAGTGAATCCCCAAGACACAGTCACTTCAGCGATGATATTCTGTAGATCACTACACCTAGTTCCACGGCACATTTTTCAAGTGTCTTGTCCTGGCCAGCACTCACTTGAGGATCAGTCCCTGCTTCCAATGACTGCCTGTCGAGACTGTCTGGAGAGTGTCTGGGTGCAAGCACCTTGTGTTTGGCTGTGCTGGATTTTTTGTCGGCTGGATGCGGAGGAACATCTAACGTGTGTGGTTTCCTTTCTTTCAGGGGGCAAGCAGGCCAATGCCAGTCCACACCACCAAGAGGAGGCCAGTCGTGGACGCTGCTCTCACCGACGGCTCAGCTCCCAAAATTGCTGACAGGGGCTCCACCTGGGCTTCACTGTCTCCCCTCAGGAAATCCAGTGTGAGCTCCTCCTCAAGTCGTGGACCCACGGAACCACAGACAGGGGCCGTGGCCCACATCCCTCAGGCTGCATCCCGGGGCCATGGCCCGCAGCCTCTCCTCTTGGTGAAGCCCACAAACAGCCGCCCTGAGGGTGGCTCCCGTGAGGTTCCCCAGGCTGCCTCCAGCACCCACGGCCTGAACCCTGTCATCGACCCCCAGGCACAAGCCAAACGTCCTGCTGTGACCTCACAGCCCTGCCCACCAGCCGCCACACACAGCTTGGGCCTAGACTCCAATCTCAGCTTCAGGCCAGGAGCCAAGAGGCCTGCCCAGGCTCCGATTCAGGCTTGCCTGAGTGTCCCCAAGAAAGCCAGACTCGGTCCCATCCAGATCGCCGAAAACAGCATCCAGGGAGGGGAGCCGGGCGCCCTGGAGACTCTACAGCCTCCGCCAGCTCTAACCGAACTTAGACCAAATAGGTCACCCCAGATGAGCAGGAGGACACCCGCCCAGGTGCCCAGCCTCGACCTGCAGCCTCCTCACAGCAGACCCTGCCTGCCTACCGTCCGGGCCTGCACCGTGTCCCACCAGCCAGCGGCCGGCCAGGATGGATACCAGCCTCTCAGAATGCTCTTCAGGAGACTGGGAGACGGAGGGTGGAGCTCCACGTTCCTCACGGCTCCGTCACCCGACTCTGCGAAGAGGCCGGGAGCCTTCCCGACTCAGAGCCCTCATGTCCCAGAGAAGTCTGAGGGGCCCTGTGTTTGTGTCCCACGGAGTGTCCTCTGTGAGGACCTTCAGGTGTCCTCTTCCTCCGAGGAGGAGCTGGTCTGACCTGGAGCGAGACTGCAGGTGGCAGAGATCCCTGGCCTCCAGCTCCCGTGACTCGGAGGGGACTGTTGGACTGAGGAGCACAGAGCGGGGAGCAGACTTTGTGTGGTGACTCCGAAGCTCCCCAGCATCTGAGGCGCTCCTGCGCATGTCGGAGCCCAGCTCAGGCAGGGACCAGCTGCAGAGACTCTGCCTACTTGAATTCTGGTGAGGAAAACTGTATTTGGAATGGGTCTCCTGAAACCCACCCTGAAAAGCTTCTGTGCCAGGGATTCGTTGTGTAAGAGACTGGAAACAGACGAATTACTCTGTGTCTGCTCCCTACGTGACTAAATATGGGAAAAGTTAGGGAACCCTGACAGGTGCCCCTCTTCAGCCACGCCCTGCCCTGAGATTGGTGTTTTGGACCCTGGGATGGGTTCTGCGGAAAGCATTGTTGGGGTTTTCCTCAGCCTTGAACATTGTGCTAGGGAATGCCTTTGTAAATATGTGTGATTAATTTGTTTGGAAGTTAATAAAATTATTGGAAACAATGACAGACTCTCTTTTACTCTCATTTCGTGGTGTTTTTTTTTTCACAACTGGTAATCAATTTATTAAAATATTTGACTTAAGCATGTGTAATGGTGACTTCCAGCCCAACTCCTGGCTCAGTAGTGATGGAAGTCATCTGCTTCACAATCTCAGAAGGACTGTGCAAGCCAATGAGTAGCTTTTGGATTTTCATCTGGAAATGATCCCATGTCTTAGAACCTTCCCCACAAGGAGTTTGTCTTGTCATCATTCTAAAAGTCTTGGCAGACATTCGAACTGCTCCTTTCGCTTTGAGATTCTTTTCCTTTGCTCCTCTGATCAAGTCAGCACACACTTTCTCCATGGGTTTTCCGTTGCAGCTCATTAGAGTGATTCGAATTCAGGTGTTTTACTGGTATCCTTAAAAGCCATGGCTGCTGCGTGGTTTCCTGGCGGTCTTGTTCCTCGGCGAGAGGCAACAGCGGTGGGTCAGGAGCAGGAGCGTTTGGATCCCCGACCCCCAACAAGTACCCCCGCGTCTGCGTCAAATTTTCCGGGAGCTTTCCCAGTTCTTGACTTCGTTAGCAATCCAAACCTTTGACAAGACTGTTTCTCCGAGACAGAGCTGACCTAGAGGACGGCGGGCCTTGGCAGGACCTTTGACTTCCTACAATTCCACAGGAACCGGAAAATCTCCGCCCCACGCTACCGACACCCGCACCGAGTCCAATTCCGCCAAGTGAATCTCACACACGTTGCAGACCTGGTGAGTAACGCTTGCACCCGCAAGCCCGAAATTGGCTCATAGTGATGCTAAGTGTGCATTGATAGTTGTGATGGTCCCCATGAAGCCGCTTTCCGGTGTACACACGAGAACTAGGCACAGTTTCATTTGCCAAATAGACCCCAGCAAAGCCGCGCTGGGAACAACTCTGACCAGGATTCCACATTAGGAGGCCTCTCAACTGAGAGGGATTTTCTGAGAAAGACCAAGAGGCTGCTCCCTTTTCCTTGCTTCGGAGCGTTGTTATCTTGATTACCTAGATCACCTGGAAAGTATCCGTATCCAGAATCAATAAGATAAACTCTCTGCTCCCCTGACAGCAAAAGGAACCATGACCAAAATGACCAAAGAGCGTGGAAGGAAACGATGTAATCAGAAAACTCAGAGGACAGCTCGGGGTGGGGGGTGGGGGTGGAGCCCCAGGGGGGTGGGGATGTAAGCAGGTGTTCCAGCCTGAATCATGAATAATGAAGGAATACAAATCAAATCTGAAGTCACATAGAAACATCTGTGGAATCTCAGGCAGGACTAAGATCCCATTCACAGGCTCCTGCTCGTCCACTTAATGGCAGCAAGTGTGGCTCCTGGGTTTCTTAATAGAATTAGGCATAATTTTGGTGACTGTGTTTTGCCAGTCCTCTTTCTATGGCATCCAGTTCACCTGTAAACTTTTTGGGATCAGGCGGGAAGTCATGCAGTTTCTCAGCGCCTCGCTTCATCCTGGGTGCTCTCAGGCATGCACGAGCAGATACCTGCCTTGGTGGAGTCTTGGCTCATTCAGGAGGTTCCTTAGGGTCAGGAGGCACTAACAGGTCCAGCAGGAAGGCATGTGTCTGCACATGTGTGGTGGGATCCTCTGTTCACCTTGAGAATGCAGGTTCTTCCTGAACTAATAACTTCTTTATCATGGCATAAGTAGCCACAAAAGAACAATTCATATTAACTCCATTGATAAAAATAACTGAATATCAATAATCAAGGTAATAATGATATTATTATATTGATAGTAAAATCAAACAAAGGCATTAGAGATTAAAGATTCCCGGCCGGGCGCGGTGGCTCAAGCCTGTAATCCCAGCACTTTGGGCGGCCGAGGCGGCTGGATCACGAGGTCAAGAGATCGAGACCATCCAGGTCAACATGGTGAAACCCCGTCTTTACTAAAAAAAAAATACTAAAAATTAGCTGGGCATGGTGGCGTGTGCCTGTAATCCCAGCTACTCAGGAGGCTGAGGCAGGAGAATTGCCTGAACCCAGGAGGCAGAGGTTGCGGTGAGCCGAGATCGCGCCATTGCACTCCAGCCTGGGTAACGAGTAAAACTCCGTCTAAAAAAAAAAAAAAAAAGGAAAAAAAAAAAAGATTCCCCTCTGTGAAGGGTGATGTACAGAGAGGAACACGTGAGTTGTTTGTACTCAGAGTCCAATGAAACATGTTCCTCAAAGGCAAAGATGAGCAGGACCAGGAAAACACACAGTTCATAAATGAGCACATGGGCTGCCTTGGAACTCAGGTGGGAACCCTGCGGGTAAAGTGCCCACCAGCCAGCCCTCACCCACCTTCATGAGGTAGGACAGCAGGATAACAGGGAAGGGGTCGGTGCAAGGGCTGCAAGCCTCATGTCACACCTAATTCAAAGAAGCTCCACTTATGACAGGTGTTTATCTGCCAACACCGTGTCACCTCTACTGCCTGGCTGCGTGTCTGCCCTCTGCTCTTCTTAGCTCACAGGAGGTCCAGATGTTACTGTCCACCTGTCTGGGTACAGAGCTATTGGAGGCCATTACCCTGCTGCTTCCTCTTTGGAAAGGGGCGACACTCGTGGTCCATGCCATTCTCTGTCTCTTTGGAAAACTTTGTCAGCACATGTAAGGTTTTCTTCAGCTGCAGAAAGCCACCTTCTTCAAAGTCTCACCCTCCGCAAGTGGCAATCACACAATGATTAATGGTGGCAAGGGGTGCCTAGGCTTCACCATGTGCTTCAATTGGGAGAAACAGGGGAGGCCTTCCTTGCTCTGCAGCTCTGTCTGCGGCCGCCTGACAATGTCGGGCTGCAATCCTTTTGCACATAAGGCTTCCCTCCAGTCCTTTGCACAGAGGTGGATCCCGACATCACTTCCTAATAAACATCCTGCACACTAAGCTTCATCTATATCCAGCTCCCTGGGAACCAAACCTGTGACAAAAGTGAAAGGTTTCTAGGGAAAATAGCATTTCCTTATCAGACAGGAATCAAATTCTGCTGAGCTAGAAAATAAGGTAAAGTCTGATGCCGTCTCATGATTTTTTCTGTTAGAACATTACCACTGCCAGCAAGAATTATGCATATTAACTCATGGGGACAAAAGTCCTGTTGGAGTGGGAAGAGGCTGTTGTGAGTTGAGGAGAAATGCTAACAAATGGACTTTACCCTCAACTTGGATTCAAAAGGAGAGGAGATGAAAACAGCTGGAAATTAAAGGTCTCCAAAGATGTTTGGGTTTTTCTGGTTTTTCAAAAATCCAAATTTTAGGTTAGGAGACACTATATGTTTAAATGCTGAAAGGATGTAGCATACTGAGGGACATAATTACAGATAAAGAGTCCATTTTATGAATAATACAATTTATGGTATGGCAGACCAAGGGACACAACACAAAATTGGAGTTAAAGAAATGAACAGGCATTCTTGATCATTCCTCAGCTGTTATAGCAGAGATGCCTGAACAATGGATGTCCATTTAGAACATTTATGTTTTTGAGACGGAGTCTCGCTCTGTTGCTTGGCTGGAATGCAGTGTTGCAATCCCGGCTCACTGTAACCTCCGCCTCCCTGGTTCAAATGACTCTCCTGTCTCAGCCTCCTGAGTAGCTAGAACTAGAGGCACACGCCACCATGCCCAGCCATTTTTGTATTTTTAGTAGAGATGGGGGTTTCACTATGTTGACCAGGATGGTCTCCATCTCCTGACCTCATGATCCTCCTACCTCGGCCTCCCAAAGTTCTGGGATTACAGGCCTAAGCCACCATGCCCGGCCCATGTAGGGATGCTTTTAAACTTAACGGCTGAAAGTATCCACCTCCAAACTTATGCATTATATTTACAAAAGAATACAAACCATGTGATGAATTTTAAAGGGAAGACAATCCGTGGGAATGCAACAGCCATGGTAACGTTTTGAACTTCTTTTTATTAAACATGTAAAAACTAAGTGAGGTTCAAGACCTAACAGAATTGCCAGGAATTGTTTGGGAATTGACCAAGATGAGCTCAGACACTGTGCAATCCTTATGGTGCCCTCTGGTGGAGTTTGCTCCTGAAACCAATGATTTTCAGCCAGAAGTAACTGTCTCTGTAGTCATAAGAATTCAACCCAAATGTACCATTCAATTTTAAATGAGATGGCAATAAGATTATGTGCTATATAGTTAAATTTTATTTCCTTCAGACAGAGTCTTTCTCTGTTCCCCAGGCTGGCGGTCAATGGGGCACTCTTGGCTCACTGCAATCTCTGCCTCCTGGGTTCAAGTTATTTTCCCACCTCACTCTCCTAAGTAGCTGGGATTACAGGTGTGCACCGCCCTGGATAGCTAATTTTTATATTAGCAAAATTATTTCTGGAGTGGAGAGTTAGACACCTTTGTTCTCCCATACCCAAAACGTGTTCTCCAAATGATCTGTCAGTAGAAATGACTGATACCTGTATTTGCTAACCAGTCTTTTTCTTTCTTTAAATTCAGAACTAGAGTGCTATTAAGAAGGTTCTATCCATTTTCATCACAAGTGATGCGCTAGGCACTATCCTAAGTGCTGCAGATACACATTCAGACCCACAATAGTTCTGCCTTGTCGACTGCATTCTAATAATGAACCAAAAGAAAAGTATAGATTTGTTATTTTTTTTTTTTTGAGATGGAGTTTAATTCTGCCACCCAGGCTGGAGTACAGAGGCAGGATCTCTGCTCACTACAACCTCTGCCTCCTGAGTTCAAGCAATTCTCCTGTCTCAGCCTCCCAAGCAGCTGGGATTACAAGCATGTGCCACCATACTGGGAAAATTTTTGTACTTTTTGTATAGACAACTTTCACCCTGTTGGCCAGGCTGGTCTTGAACTCCTGGCCTCAAGTGATCCATCCACCTTAGCCTTCCGAACTGCTGGGATTACAGGCCTGAGCCACAGCACCCCAGCCAAGAGAATAGTTTTAAATAGAAAGTATGAAACCAAAAGAAGTGTGTGCCCATCAGTTTTATACTGTATTAGGCCAGGTGCAGAAGATGGACTTGTAGCATTGTAAGGGAATGAGGTCAGTTCACATCTAATTGTTTGGACAAGTCACACCAGAAAGCCAAAGTTAGAGGAGTTGAATCTTTTGAGGCAGGTTGCACAGGCAAGCAGCAAGTTACTCTTTCTCCAAAGTTCTCAACTGTTGTTTCTCCTACTGTGCAAAAATGCATCTTCTACTCGATTCCAATTTACATAGGAAAATGCTTAATAAACCTAATAAGGGCCGTGTTCCAGGGACACACCCAGACCACACACACACAAAACCTTGATTCTGGAAACACATGCTGTTTAGTGGAATTGGATTTTCAAGACAACAAAAATACAACTATGACACAATATCGGATTGGAATTTTTTTCATTTAAAAAGATGTCCTTGAGTTCTCTTGTCAGTAGCTGAAACCTGGGAACAACTCAAAAGTCTATCGACAGGAAATTGATAAATTATATGCATATTATAGAGTAATATTTACCAATAAAGGGAAATAATCAACATCATGGATCAATATAATCTTTCCAACCCTGAGTGGGGAGAGCTAAGCTGTAAAGTGTCCCATAATATAAATAAATTTATACAAAATTCTAGAACAGACAAACCTAATATAAGGTTAAAAAAAAAAAAGTTCAGAAAAACCAGGTGTGATGGCTCACACCTCTTAAGCCAGCACTTTGTGAGGTGGGTGGATCACATGAGCTTAGGAGTTCAAGACCAGCCTGGGCAACATGGTGAAATTACTTTGCCTTTACCGAAAATACAAAAATTAGCCCAGTGTGGTGTGGTGCACGGGAACAGAAAACCAAATACTACATATTGTCATTTATAAATGTGAGCTAAACATTGGGTTGTACATTGTTTAGTTCTCACTTCTATGGAAACAATAGACACTGGAGATTCTTAGAGGGAGTGGGGAGGGTTGGGTGCAGGGCCTGAAAAACTACCTATTGGGTGTGACGTTCACTATGTGGGTGATGAGATCATTCATACTCTAAGCCTCAGCATCACACAATACATCCATGAAACAAACCTGCACTTGCATCTTCTGTGTCTAAAATAAAAATTAAAAATTTTAAAAATGAACAAAGAGCTATGAGCAGGCATTTCTCAAAAGAGGAGATGCAAATGAACAACATATATATAAAAATTTCTCACCATCTCTAGTCATCACGGGAATGCAAATGAAAGCTTCCGTGAACTGTCCCCTGACACCTGTTAGAATAGCTGCTATAGAAAAGATGGATGGCCGGGCTCGGTGGCTCAAACCTGTAATCCCAGCACTTTGGGAGGCCGAGGTGGGTGGATCACGAGGTCAAGAGATCGAGACCATCCTGGTCAACATGGTGAAACCCCGTATCTACTAAAAATACAAGAAGAATTAGCTGGGCATGGTGGTGCATGCCTGTAATCCTAGCTACTCAGGAGGCTGAGGCAGGAGAATTGCCTGAGCCCAGGAGGCGGACGTTGCGGTGAGCCAAGATCGCGCCATTGCACTCCAGCCTGGGTAACAAGAGCGAAACTCCATCTCAAAAAAAAAAAAAAAAAAAAAAAAAAAAAAAAAAAAAAAAAGTTGGATGATATCAAGTGCTGGTAAGGATGTGGAGAAAAGGGAACCTTTGTATACTGGCAGTGGGGATGTCAATTACTATGGCCACCTTGGAAAATAGCATGGAGTTTTCTCGAAAATTAATAATAAAAATACCACTTTGTTCTAGTAATCCCACTTATATATATGAAGTATTTAAAATCAGTATGTGAAAGAGATTATCTGCACTCCTATGTTCCTGTGAGCACTGTTCACGATAGTCAAGATATATGGAGAAAATATACAGGTGATCATCCATTCATGGATGGACGAATGCATGTTTTACATGTATATTATAGATATTATATATACATTTATTAACATTTATATATATTACTATATCTGCACAATGGCATATCATTCAGTATTATATAAATATAATGATACAACCCTGTCATTTGTGACAATATTGATGGATCTCAAGGGCATGAAGGCACGTGAAAGAAGCCAAACACAGAATAACAAATATTGTATGATTTCACTTGTATTTGAAATAGAAAACAAACTCAGAAGCAGAGAGTAGACTGGAGGTTGCCAGGAGCTGCTGTGCAGGTAAATAAGTAGGTGTGATTATAGCACAAAGGTTTAGATATACCACAGAAATAAGTTAAGGAGGTCGAATTTAAAGCATAGTGCTTATAGCTCTGAATACTGTGTTGCATGGTTATAATCAGAGGGTGAATTTTATGTTATTTGTTCTTACCTATAAAAATCATTATATTGGGAGGGAGAGCTTTGGGAGGTGAAGAATATGGTTGTCTTTTTTTTTAATTTTTGAAAAAAAAAAAATTAAAAGAAAAGAATGAAGGAGAGGAAGAAAGAGGAAGAGGAAAAGGGAGAGAGAACAGAAGTGTTGCTTTATTGCCCAGGCTAGAATGCAGTTTAAAAATGGGTACTGAAAACCTCTTTTATACCAATAATTGTGCTTAATAATGGAGACAAGAAAAAATGAGGGAAGAAAATAACAAACAAGCAGCCAACCAATATTTCATTTAAACCTGTAAGTAGGTGTGATGTGGTACTGATAAGAGTGTATATTTTGTGTATTTAAAGTGGAGAGTTGTATAAATGTTAATTGAGTTTACTTGTTTCAGATCTGAGTTCAAGTCCTGGATATCCTTGTTAATTATCTGTCTCGTCGATCTGTCTAATATTGATGTCGAAGTGTCCCACTATTATTGTGTGGGAGTCTAATCTCTTTATAAGTCTTATGGATCTGGGTGCTCTTGTATTGGGTGCGTATATATTTAGGATCGTTAGCTCTTCTTGTTGCATTGATCCTTTCACCGTTATGTAATGTCCTTCTTGGCGTCTTTTGATCTTTGTTGCTTTAAAGTCTATTTTATCAGAGGTGAGAATTGCAACTCCTGCTTTTTATTTGTTTCTTTATTTTTGCTCTCCATTTGGTTGGTAAATCTTTCTCCATCCCTTTGTTTCAAGTCTTTCTGTACCTCTGCATGTGAGATGGGTCTGGATGCAGCAGACCGATGGGTTTTGGCTGTGTCTTTTGATTGGGGGATTTAGTCGATTTAAGGTTACGATTAGTAATAATATATGTGAGTTTAATACTGCCATTTGATGTTAGCTGGCTGTTTTGCCCATTAGTTGATGTCAATTCTTCATTATGTTGATGCTCTTTACTTTTTGGTATTTTTTAGAAAGGCTGATACTGGTTGTTCCTTTCTACGTGTAGTGCTTCTTTCAGAAGCTCTTGTAAAGCGGGCCTGGTGGTGATGAAATCTCTGAGTACTTGCCTGTTCACAAAAGATTTTATTTTTTCTTCACTTATGAAGCTTCGTTTGGCAAGATATGAAATTCCTGGTTGAAAGTTCTTTTCTTTAAGGATGTTGAATATTGGCCCCCACTCTCTTCTGGCTTGTAGGGTTTCTGCTGAGAGATCTGCTGTGAGTCCGACAGGCTTCCCTTTGTGGGTAACCTGACCTTTCTCTGTGGCTGCCCTTAGTATTTTCTCCTTCATTTCAACCCTGGTGAATCTGAGGATTATGTGCCTTGAGGTTGGTCTTCTTGAGGAATATC